>NC_056744.1:911034197-911354197 GCF_019279795.1 Protopterus annectens | reverse complement strand
GACATGTCAGGGGTTCTAATCCCAATCAAGAAGTGTACAGATATTGTAAGTTATGTTGTAGAATGCCATTTTTGATACTTTTCACATGTTATGTCAGTAGTTCTCACAGAGCGTGTTATACAGATGTTTACATTGCACAGGAATGCATACTGTTTATTTTTACATATGCTGTTCATTGACTCAAATGCATAAATGTGCTCATCCATGAGTCTCATCATGTGAGCATCAACGTTATTCAGATGACCAACTGTCCAAGGGGTGGCAACCCCCCAGGAAAATGACATCATCATCATCATTGATGCTCTCCATCACAATGGAAGCAGACTCCTAGGCCATTCAGGGGATACTGTGTGGAGAAATGTAACATGAAGGGGCCTCACAAGCATGATCAATGCCAATGGAGACCACATACAGTCCCATGAGGCCTGTAAACATCTCTGCTCAGACATGATTCTTTGTGCAGTCAACAGAGTCATATTTTATGAAAGGTTGAGAGATGCCACCAGTTGTGGACCCCCCCCCCCATGACATCAACATCTTTTTGGCCTTGCTGCATATAACAAGAGGGAAACGATGAATCCTCGATGGTGGGACTGAAGTAGGGGTTCCAGATCAGACATGTATGTATCCAGGCTCAGTACAAGGATGAGTCTTGTGACACTCGCTGCATATTGCTTAAAAATGCACAATCATGTATTCCTGTGTTTGATTTATGGCAGCAATTGAGCCAAGAACAAACTTTCACACAAAGTGAGGATGTTGAATGTATAATTACATGTATCGGTAGAGCTGAGTTACTGACAGACCAGTGCAAACTACAGTTGTAATATTTATTGCATTAATATTCACAGGTCCATCTACTTCAAGCCTACAGCAGGTGAGTGTCTCTTTTACTGTTACATTGTTGTTTTGATAACCTTGAACACTGCAAGTACATCCAGTGGAGGGGAAAGACACACATTATCAAGTGAAGGAAGACCAGTTATGTTACATTCTCAGAGCTTTCAACAATGTTTACCACACATGATGACTAAAATCTTTGTCAATATTTGTCAATACAGGCCCTTCTGGTGTACAGTTGCAATATACATCATGTGAGTATTTGCAGCCCATATTACTGGGTTGTATATGTGATGTTGTCAGTATTAATTTTGAGAACTACATGACTGTGCTGCCTTTCTGTTTACCTTCCTACTTCAGGATCCGCAGTACAAACTATGACCTCTCCACAGTAGGAGTCCTCAAGTGTACATATGAGTGGTATGTGTATGTCACACTTTCTGTATGTTTTAACCATGTTCACCTGGTACATGTCGTGAATGATGTGATCTTTAATTTATTTTTTTTTCCCTATATTAGTTGATGTTCAGCACAGTGGATCAACAACTACATCCCATGATTGTTTTCCAGGAGTGTTGTTATGTTTTCATGCATCACATTTGTCATGTATGTTGGCCATGTTAATAGATTATGTAGTTATGGTATGTACACTCTGTGAAACATACATACATTAGACTGCAAGTGAAGTCAGTATTATTTGTAGCAATGCAGTAAAAAAAAAAAAAAAAAAATATATATATATATATATATATATATATGGGTCTACTTTAAAAGACCGAACTGTCGATTCCCCGACACGTGGAAAACGAAGACGAAACGACCGACAGGTAAGTTTACTGACAGGGTGATTTGCCGACAGCGGAAAGACCGACAAGGGTAATGTGCGATCGTGACTCGGTAAGTGTGCGACAGTGATGGCATTAGGAGTGATAAGGTAAGTGTGCGATATTGTGGGATTTTGGGTTAGGCTGTGGGAAAGGTGAGTGTGTGTTAGTGTCGGAGTTAGGGTTCGTGTAAGGTAAGTGTGTGATAGTGAGGGACTGTAGTTTAGGGACGGGTTAAGTGAGTTAGGTTTAGGGTGCAGGTAGGTGAAATGTGCGATAGTGTCGGACCTTGGGCTAGGGGTGGGTTAAGTGAGTTAGGGTTAGGGTGCAGGTAGGTGAAGTGTGCGATAGTGTCGGACCTTGGGCTAGGGGTGGGTTAAGTGAGTTAGGGTTAGGGTGCAGGTAGGTGAAGTGTGCGATAGTGTCGGACCTTGGGCTAGGGGTGGGTAAAGTGAATTAGGGTTAGGGTGCAGGTAGGTGAAGTGTGCGATAGTGTCGGACCTTAGGGTTAGGATTTGGGTTAGGGCTAGTGGGTATGTTATGTAGTGTGGTGTGTTGTTTACATTCGGTGCGTCGGTGTTATGGTTTTTGGTGTTTTACGTTGTCGGTTTTGTGTGTTCTCGGTTATCTGGCGTTGGTGATTTTTGTGTCGGCGAAGTAGCGTGTCGGTCTTTTAAAGTAGACCCATATATATATATATATATATATATATATACATATATATATATATATATATATACATATATATATATATATATATATACATATATATATATATATATATATATACTGTGTTTTATATTCATTGTGTGCTGTAGGGACATTATCCTTAATTGTGTCTTTGTATCTTGTAGCACATCAACTGTTTTATCATCAAGCAGCCCATCCAGGGACCATGATGCTGTTCATGATGTGTTTCAGCATGGTAGTATGGAAAATGGCACAAAGGACATTGAGTGTTTTTAAGAGTCCACCTGTAAAGTTGACATGGGTGTTGCACCAGATGTATCCTCAGATGAGGAGGCCCGATTGGCAATGGATTCAGAGGATGATGACACAGTGGATGTTGAACAGGGTGAGGCCATTGATCAACATGCCACAGTTGAGAGTACTGCTGTTGGCGTATCCACACAACAACCAGACATGGGTCATTGCAGTAGATGTAAGCGAATAGATGTTGGACATGGCCAAGTGTCAGAGGGTCTGTGCCTCATGCTGCAGGCAGATGAATGGACACAGCTACACCTTCGTTCAGACATCTATGTAACACAGCCACAGATAATACGTGTCATGCATGAAGGACAAGAACACAGACACTGACCGATGGCCTGCCTGATGAGCTCTTGTCCTCAAACTGTGGACTCCCTGTAATTAAATGTGAATGTGGGTTAAGTGCTGTACCTCTTTAAGGATTCTGTAATAAATGATATTAAATGGAGACTAGTGTTTTATTATTGTGAATATATACTGAACTGAATGTTAATAAAAATTGAAGTATATGTAAGTACTATACTTGAATAACTTCTGTCTCTGACCACTAGCTCAAGTTGTGTCTGAAAATGGTATCTGGACAGGTTCCCCTAACCAGATAACAACACTGAATAAATAAACAAACAAACAAACAAAATAGAACTGTAGGTGAATTTACATTAATTTCCATCATATGTGAAAATCCAGCTTTTACATAATTGGAATAACGAAATCTTCAGATCTTCTAATACAAGCTCTTTATGACACAACTAACATGCTATAATGTAAAATACAGAAAAAACTCCAGTCTACATTTCATAGCCAGTACTTGATTCTAAATACCTACTCCAGAGGGATATGAACTGTCTAAACTCCAAGGAAACTTTATTATAGAAGGACATTTTTTAGTAGTGGAACCACTTTAGAGAATTAAATAATTAGTCAGAGAAAAACACATTTTTTACAGCTTTTTATTGCAAAAATTTTAAATGAGATCTTCATTCAATGTGTAGTGTCACAACAAAAACTGCTCAACTGACAGATGAACATACAAATACCCCTCCCCCAACAAATTCTCATGTACACACACAAGCACACATTTACTTGTGCATGTTTGCTCACACGTGCATACACATAATTACAAATACAAATATTCACATTTTCACACACACACACACACACACACACACACACACACACACACACACACACACACACACACACACACACACACATGTATATAAACACCCACACCAAAACACGTGTACATTTACCCCTTCATACACAAACACACACACACATTTGCACATAAACACAGATTCCAGTGCATGTATGTATGCACTCCTTAAAGTGCACATGTGTACGAGCACACACACATTCATACGAGTAAGCATATATGCACATACAGACACACACACACACACACAAACACACACACACACACACACACACACACACACACACACACACACACACACACACACATATGTACAGACATGCAAACAGGTAAATACTTACACAAATGTATGTACAGACAGACATACACACAGCTGCATGCACACAAACATACAAAAAACCTAACTGAACACATATATGTATTCTCAAAGCTACATATGTATGCACATGTGAAACTGCAAACAACTGCATATGTGCAGATATAGGCCTACATGTACACACACATATGCGCACAGACACACACACACACACACACACACACACACACACACACACACACACACACACACACTGATAACATTGTGCAAAATGCCTAGAACTAAAGCTCACATGGTCTAATAGCTCTGCTGTTCCTGATCTGAGAAAATCAGCAGATTTTTTTTATTTTATTTCTTTATTTCATCCTTTTTCTTTTGGGTCTTGCTTAATGACTCCTCCCATTTGTTCCTTCTTTAGGACAAAAGCTGAGCACCTTCCAGCCCTGGTGAGAGCTCAAAACTTTCCACCAGAGTGCTGAAAATACCGAAGCAACAGAAACGGACAACCAAATTCTTTCCCTGGGAAAGAATTCAGTTTCCTGTTACTTTAATATTTTCAGCGTTCGCTGAAAACGGGTCGATATTAGAACACCCGACATTTCAAATGTTCAGTGTTCTAATATAAACCCCTTGATTTATACTTCACTGAGCATCTTCCAACCCTGGTGAGAGTGCTGTACTTGATTTATACTTCACTGAGCATCTTCCAGCCCTGGTGAGAGCTCTGTACTTGATTTATACTTCACTGAGCATCTTCCAGCCCTGATGAGAGCTCTGTACTTGATTTATAGTTCACTGAGCACTTTCCAGCCCTGGTGAGAGCTCTGTACTTGATTTGTACTTCACTGAGCACCTTCCAGCCCTGGTAAGAGCTCTGTACTTGATTTATACTTCGCTGAGCATCTTCCAGCCCTAGTGAGAGCTCTGTACTTGATTTATTCTTCACTGAGCACCTTTCAGCCCTGGTGAGAGCTCTGTACTTGATTTATACTTCACTGAGAATCTTCCAGCCCTGTTGAGAGCTCTGTACTTGATTTATACTTCACTAAGCATCTTCTAGTCCTGGTGAGAGCTCTGTACTTGATTTATACTTCACTGAGCATCTTCCAGCCCTGATGAGAGTTCTGTACTTGGTTTATACTTCACTGAGCATCTTCCAGCCCTGGTGAGAGCTCTGTACTTGATTTATACTTCACTGGAGGGCCTTCCACTGTCAGGTTTCTTTGTACACATGTCGCAAGAGAATGTGTACCTGAAGCACTTCTTCTAATTTGTCTAATTAAAAAAATAATTCATTTAAGTTGTAAATTAGATGGTGAATATTTATGTAGATATACAGTCAGAAAATAGTGATCCAAATACCATATCATAACATCTTTAGGACAAATCATAATTAACATTCTGTAGACACTAATGAAACATTAAAATTACATTTGAATAGAAAAGTAAGGACAAGTAAAAAAAGCTTCATAAATATACAAGTATAATTGGAGTGTTATGCAGTCATGCTGTTTGTTGGTGCTCCTCTGCCTTGAATGGAATTTGCCATAAGTGAGGAATATCGCTGTCCACATTAAAAGGTAATTGATGACAATGGCAAATGAATCCAAACCACATTATTCACAATACAAATTTTATGTATTTATTGATTGATTGATTAATTGATTGAATGATTGATTTATTGACATTTTATTCAGGAATGTCCAACTGTGTATGTGCCCATTTTCTGTGGAGGTCCTGGGAGAAAAGCTTCAAAGTATTACAAAAATATTTTAAGAACAATAATTTTACAAGTTTCAAAAATAATACAAACACATCTACAGTTTAAATAATTATGCCATATTAGACATAATCCCCCAGATTTAATAAACTCCATGTAGGAATGGTGCAATTCCTACATGGATTGTATGGTGGCCATGTCCACAGCCGCAGCTCCCCCTCGGCACTGCACCTTGCATATTAATGAAGGCAAGCTACTGAGGGAGAGCCGTGTACACAGTTACTGATTCAGTGCTAGGGAGTGTGTTGCAATGCTTGCATATGTGTAACACAGCCCCTGTACTGTGAAAGTGTCGTATGGCACTAAAACAAGAAAGAAAGTGTCTTCGGACATGTATTCATACAGTAGTTTAGTTATTTCACACAGGGGTGGGTTACAGTGTCTGTAACACATACCCTGCACTGTCAAAGTGTCTTATGGCACTTAAAGATTAAAGAAAGTGATTTTTTTTAATCATTTAAGTCACACAGGGAGCATTTTACAGTGTCCATAACACACACCTTGTACTGTCAGAGTGCCGTATGGCATGGAAAGTAAATGTCCTAATATGTTTTTTTCTTTCATGTTTATTTATTTTGTCACATTTAAGCATAGCTGAGCGTGTTTGTGTGGCACTATGCATTGCTCAGCAGTTCTTAAATGTAATGAAAAGCTATATAGAAATGTATAGCTGAAATCTTCCCAACTGAGTTAGCTGAATGGTTAGAGTCACGACTTCATGTGCAGTAAGTGTACAGTTTGAATACCAAGACAGGCCATTCAGCTTATACATAGGAATGCATTTCTGTTTATATGTCTATTTTTTCCCCATAGTTATTAATATTTGTCAACCAGGTCAGTGCAGCTGGTCCAAAATCCCAGTGTCAGTAGATATATGAGGTGAAAAGTCCCAGTTAAACACAAGTGTCCAATACAGTTCAGTCGCATATCAAGGTACAGTAATTAAAGTAAAATGGAAACACATAATAAAGTATCAGTAATAAGTAATTAATGTCAATATATATTTATGTTATCATGTAGAACTCTTGTTTGCTCTTAGCTAAACTGTACTAAGCAGTGCTGAGCACAGCTATGAAATACTTAAACAAGACCTGTCTGAGCAATACTTAGCAACACTTAGCTCCACTTAGCTGGTTTGCACAGTGCCAAGCACTCCCATTCTAAGTAGTTCTCAGCTGAGCTAAGCGGATTTGCCCACTGCTAAGCACTGCCAAGCATTTGTCACTTTAAGCACTGCTCAACTAAGCTTAGTGGGTTTGTGCACTGCTGAGCTGTGCTTAGCATTTTTGAAAATGGTCCAATGGTGGCAAAGGGCAGGAAAATAGCTTTATTTAGGCTGCATAGGCAGGAATGCAGAAAGAACCTCTTGGAGTTTGACTCTTGCAGGAACTATGGCAAGAGCTGGAAAGGGAGCTTGCTTCCAGTTGCAGCACTGGAGAATTTTGGAATCCAGGGTCATGGCGAGGCTCCCTGTTGAGCACCATGACAATAGACTACTGCAGGGCCAGTACCAGGGGTCTCAATACAAGTCTGAGGACAGAGACCATCTGGCATGCAAACTCACCAGTGCCACTGGAATCCCCTGCACTGGTGAGCAGATGAGTCATCATTATGATGACCTGAAGCAGAGAAAGGGGGTACTGTTGGCCCAATGGATCCAAGATTTTGGGAAAGGAATACCCCAGTAGTTTGTAAGTATATGAACCATTGCTTTACCAAATTATAGCATGAATATGTGATAGACAGGTATGCATAATGGTGTTTTTCCCCCTAGAGCTGCAAAAGAGAGGATTTGCAATATGGCGGCCTATGCGGGGGACCTGGTGAGGCTGCGCTGACAGTGTGGTGAGTACAGATCTATCTTGCAATATATAGTACAATAAAAAAGAAAGAGTACATTGTTTATGCCATTAGGTATAGTGTGTTCTGAGTGTACTGCAATAAAATGTGTTCCAGACCCACCTTGATATAAGTGAGTAATGACAGGTACTGTGTAATACAGATGAAAGCATCAAACAAGCTACTATTGATGAAAGAAAGCTAATACTGTAGTAATACTATGTATGAATGAAGTATATTCTGTAATAATTCTAAGTGTTTTGTAAAAAAGTACACTGTGAATTAAACCATGAAGGTAATAACTGACATACTTTCATCATCTACAGGATATCTAGTACAACAGCATTCGGAATTTTGAATTCAATAAACCACTGTGTCATGTCACCTTCAATAAATTTATGTCCAACAACTGTTGTGTTTATTTTGGTTTGTTGTTGAAGAAATACATGTGTGCAGGTGCTCCACAGCAAATATGGCTATGACACTATGAATTGAGTGAAGTTTTGCTGATAAAGAAGTGTTATGCTAAAATGTAGATGTGGAGCTGTAAAATAAGATAACATGCAATTTGATATATGTTCTGCACTAAGATCTAAACCTTGAATAGTAATGTGTAATGTATTATAGTGTGTTCTCCTCAAGATTGTCTTGTGTTAACCTTTGCATTTCAGCTCTATGTATTCCTGAATGTAAGTACACTAATGCAGCCAAGTATGAGACTGTAATGCATGGAGACTGCAAATATATGATGTGCAAATGTATATGAGTCGGGTATGCAACACAGCACCCTGCTATGCTCTGTACAGATTACACATATTGACATCCACTAAGGGTTAAATGTGTACACCTGCATTCCAAGTATTATTACACAGTTCACCAACTATCTCTGTCATGAATGAAACTCATTCAGGTATGTGCATCTGTCACTGCAGTCTTCTGTGACACTCTACTGATATTCCAAAAAGACAAAACTAATAAACTAATAAAAAACAAACAAAGCCAGTGGCAATCTCCAAAAGAATTTATGTGTTAGTGTTTTCGTTGACAAAATAATCCAACTCCTTCAGACATAAAATACAAATAATTTATTCCTTTTAAAATGTTTCAACAGGAAATGACATCAACAATAAATGACATCACAGATAATCTAATTCATCATCTTCTTTTGGCTGTTCCCAATAGGGGTCACCACATGAATCATCTGTTTCCATTTCTTCCTGTCCTCTGCATCTTGCCCTGTCACACCAACCACCTGCATGTCCTCTCTCACTGCATCCATAAACCTTATCTTAGGCCTTCCTCTTTTCCTGTTACCTGGTAGCTTCATCCTTAGCATCTTTTTCCCAGTATACTCAGCATCCCACCTCAGCACATGTCCAAACACTTGTAATCTTGCCTCTCTGGCTTTGTCTCCAAACCTTCCAACCTGGGCTGGACCTCCAATATACTTATTCCTAAACCTGTCTGCCCTCATCACACCCAGTGCAAATCTTAATATCTTTAACTCTGCCACATACAGCACTAACTCCTGTCTTTTTGTCAATGCCACTGTCTCCAACCCATATAACATAGCTGGTCTCACTACCCTCTTGTAGACCTTCCCTTTCACTCTTACTGGTACTCGTCTCTCACAAATCACTCCTGACACTCTTCTCCACCCAATCCATCCTGCCTGTACTCTCTTCTTCACCTCTCTTTCACACTCACCATTACTCTGAATTATTGATCCCAAGTATTTAAACTCATCCACCTTCACCACTTCTACTCCTTGCATCCTCACCATTCCTCTATCCTCCCTCTCATTCACACACATATATTCTGTCTTAGTCCTGCTGACCTTCATTCCTCTTCTCTCTAGAGCATATCTCCATCTCTCCAGGGTCTCCTCCACCTGTTCCCTATGCTCACTACAGATCACAATGTCATCTTAAAACATCATAGTCCACGGGACTCCTGTCTGATCTCATCTGTCAACCTGTCCATCACCATTGCAAATAAAAAAGGGCTCAGAGCTGATCCTTGATGTAATCTCACCTCCACCTCAAATGCATCCATCACTCCCACTGCAGACCTCACCGCTGTCACACTACCCTCATACATATCCTGTACCACTCTTACATACTTCTCTGACACTCCTGACTTCCTCATACAATACCACAACTCCTCTCTAGGCACCCTGTCATATGTTTTCTCTAAGTCTACAAAAACACAATGCAACTCCTTCTGACCTTCTCTCTACTTCTCCATCAACACTCTCAGAACAAACATTGCATCTGTAGTGCTCTTTCCCAGCATGAAGCCATACTGTTGATCAATACTCATCACGTCCCTTCTTAACCTAGCTTCCACTACTCTTTCCCATAACTTCATGCTGTGACTAATCAATTTAATCCTTCTGTAGTTACTACAGCTCTGCACATCACCCTTATTCTTAAAAATCGGTACCAAAACACTTTTTCTCCATTCCTAAGGCATCCTCTCAATTTCCAAGATTTCATTAAACAATCTGGTTAGAAACTCTTCTGCCATTTCACCTAAACACCTCCATGCTTCCACAGGTATGTCATCTGGACCAACAGCCTTTCCATTCTTCATCCTCTTCATAGCTATCCTTACTTCCTCCTTGCTAATCCATTGCACTTCATGATTCACTATCCCCACATCATCCAACCTTCTCTCCCTCTCATTCTCTTCATTCATCAACCCCTCAAAGTACTCTTTCCATCTGCTCAACACACTCTCCTCGCTTGTGAGTATGTTTCCCTCATTATCGTTTATCACCTTTACCTGCTGCACATCTTTCCTATCTCAGTCCCTCTGTCTAGCCAATCGGTACAGGTCCTTTTCTCCCTCCTTAGTGTCCAACCTTTCATACAACTCTTCATATGCCTTATCCTTAGCCTTCGCCACCTCTCTCTTTGCCATGCACCTCATCTCCTTATAGTCCTGTCGACTTTCTTCATCCCTCTAACAATCCCACTTCTTCTTTGTCAACCTCTTTCTCTGTATACTCTCCTGTACTTCCTCATTCTACCACCATGTCTCCTTGTCATTCTTCCTCTGTCCAGATGTCATACCAAGCACCTTTCTAGCTATCTCCCTTACTAGCTCTGCTGTAGTTATCCAGCTATTTAGTAACTCTTCAATGCCACCCAGTGCTTGTCTTAACTCTTCCCTGAACTCCACCTCACAATTACCATTTTTCAATTTCCACCATTTGATCCTTGATGCTGCCCTCACACTCCTTCTCTTCTTGCTCACCAGTGTCATCCTACAAACCACCATCCTATTCTGCCTAACTACACTTTCCCTGGTCACCACTTTACAGTCTCCAATCTCCTTCAAACTGGCCCTCCTACAAAAGATATAATTCACCTGTGTGCATCTTCCTCCACTCTTGTATATCACCCTATGCTCCTCTCTCTTGTTAAAATACGTATTCACCTCTGATAATAAGATGCAATACATATATATATACATATATATATATATATATATATATATATATATATATATATAAACTAGTATAAATATTTTCTTATAAAAATCATTATAAATACAGAAAAAATCAATATATGTATAAAAATACCTCCCAAAAAAGCAAAAGTAAAATCGACATTTTACCTTTCAAGTGCTTTCAACTTTAAAATGCATTTCAAAGAGCAATGCTCATTGAGACCAGGAAAAACAGAAGAATATAATTTAAGTTAACAATATACTGATATTACCAGGACAGACTTTGTAACCAAGTGGGTTTTAGGCACAAATCAGTCAAGAACCCACAGCAGTGGCCCAGTAGCTCAGTGGGATAAGAAATAGATGTGTTCATTTTTGCACACACAGACCAGGGTTTGAATTCAGGGACTGGAGCTAACATATATTTACAGTTACAGACAAGTAGTCCGGCTTATTTGTGGAAACTGTCATGTACTTGTAAAAGATATTTTCTCCACGGGGATTACAGGTAAAGAAATGTTTGTTGTAGCTGTATGAAGGGTATACTAATAAACAGTGCCCAGATGGACTAGTGTGTAAACAGCAGTGCTTAACAAGTTGATAGCATTCCATTAAATAAAATGTCAGGTAGTTCAGTAGTATTCCAAATGAATTAGACCACTCAAATGTTCTACTGTTGGTACGGCTATATGTAAGGCGCATGTGTGAATGTGTACCAATAGTCCAAACCCATGCCTACAAATTACAGCAGGTTAGGTATATACACCATGCACTGTGCCCGATGTATGTCTCTCAAGTGTCATGTTGTCATGGCTACTGATCACTGTTGCCATTAACCTTGGACGCAGATATCATTCGATTTGAAGTATGCCAATTACACACTCACATAACATCAGTGCAGGGAACACCTTGTTACTCATATATGTTACCCTGACATGCACAAGTCCAGTGTAGTTATGTTCCTATAGTTTTTACAGCCGGGCCCATACCATTCCATGTTGACAGCTTGAGAGGTATGTACTAGCTACAGAAACTTTAGGGTACATGTAGATGTAAGGTAAGGGCAGACCTGTAGAGTATTGAGAAGTGCTGTTGTGAAAAATATAGCATATACACTTGTTAATGGAATATTTTTCTCTCCTCCCACCCCTTATCTGTGCCACAAATTATTATTGTTATACTATGGGTATGGTTTCATTTCCATGTATATTATTCTGAAAAAATTATATTGGGCCTTGTGTTGTATTATGGTTCATCTATTTCAATGGTTGCATACTAACATACCTTGTTGAAATTCTACTGTTGTTGGCCTGTTGCCATAACTGTTTCTGGCATGCTGTTACAATAATGACTGTTATCCCATTTATGCCTGTGTTCCATATGCTATATAATTCTATTGTTCTGGTTTAATTGGAATACCCATACATGCTGTTCTAACTAACATTAAAATGTTTTGTTTATGACTAACCAATACACTCTGACAAACCTCAACACAATAGCATGTTTGGGTAGACAGATCCCAGTGGATCTGCCTGTTCCGCCTCATCTGGCCACAGCACTGGGTCCCAGCATGTCTGACACCCAACCTCAAGCTATGTCCTCCACTGGTCCTGCACCACCCTCAGGTGGAACCGTGTCAGGAGATGGGATCCATCCCCCCAAGGTGCGGGTGTGGAGAGGATGTTGTCACCCGACAACAGTTTCAAGGTATGGTGTGCAGGGTCATCCAGTGGGACTTGGATGACTGCCTGCACCAGATAGAGGGCAGACTGGCACACCTTGAGGGGCATGCTGGCACTGGTGCCCAGCCTCCCAGCACAGCCACCTTCTGGGCCGTGAAGGAGCAGCACTGACTGCTCAGTGCTGGGGACCTCAGTCCCACTGTTTCCATCTGGGAGTACTTGGTCCTCCAATTCCCAATCACCCTTCCCATCCAAGGTGTTTACCACCTCAAGTGTTATACACTGCCCCTGTCCGCTATCTTGTCTGTCTGCAAAAGCAACCTCTCCTACCCAACTTCTCTCCCCAAACATACCTAAAACCATTCCCCAACGTCCCACTCTCACCTTAAAAAAAAAAAAAAAAAAAAAAAAGGCAACTGTCCCAAAAAAAAAGTTGTCCCATACATAGCTCTCCATTTCATACCCATGTACACTGCCATTAATTTTCCCATGACTTAATCAACAAAGGTATGTTGCCCACACCCCTCCCTGTAGGATGTGAGGCTCCAAATTCCAAATTGTCCAAATCAGGCACTGCTGCTGCTGCACAAGAAATGGAGAGCTACATTCCTTTCCTACACCTGTCCTACACATCCTTAGATGCCTTTCTTGATGTTTTCCCCATGCTTTTCCCCATTTTACCACTTTCCTATCATCCCTTTTTTCTTTTCTTTGTTTGGAAATAACATGGGTTTAAACAGGGATAAGTGACGCTAAGCAGAGCTCAGCGGACCTAAGCGCCACTTGGCATCATGGCACATCACACAAAACTAGGCAAACCCACTTAAAACTGCTTTAATTACTCTATCTGATTCAGGCACTCTTCTGCCCAGCAACAAAATAACTGGCCCTAGCAACTCTCAAAGCCAGGACCCTGTACATTAGAGTCAGAGCAATACACCACTAGGTCAAATCAGCTCTGAGGATTTAGGACTACTTTTTTAAATATATCATGCAGTACCGTTATGTAACAGTAGGGAAAAAAGACACTGGCACCAAGTCTCAAACCCAGGACCCTGTATACTAGGGTCAAAACAACACACCACTGGGGCAAATCAGATCTGGGGAATTAGTACTGCTGTTGTAAATATATTATGCAGTAGTCATGTAACAGTAGGGAAAACAGACACTACTGCCAGGTATTGAACAGGACCTTCTGAACTACAGTGAGAGAAATGTACCACTATACCAACTCAGCTCTCGGGAAGTAATGCATTTTTTCTAAATATATCATGCAGTTCTGTGACGTAACATTAGGGAAAAAAGACACAGCTTCCAAGTATTGCACCCAAAACCTTGCCAACTACAACATAGTGCATTAAACCAGTAGGCCAACTGAGCTCTGGAGAATAAGTAGTTTTACAAACATATCCTGATTGCCAGTGACACACTACTCTTATATATACTGGGACAAATCACAGTTTACATTTTCTAGGGTTACCAGCTGTCCCACTTTGCAAGGGACAGTCCCTCTTTGGGTAGTTGTGTCCTGCCAAAAAATTGACAAAATGGCTAATGTCCTCCGAGATTAGGACAAAAATGTTCCCTATATGTTATGTAATACTTGAATAAAACAGTTGTTCTGTATCTGAAACACCTAAATGTTATCAGAAACAGAATAAGCAACTAAAATGCTACAAGAAGAAGCTTTTATTTAGGCAAAAAAGTGAAGTTCTGCCCTTTATAATGGCCGTGGATATGTTTGGCCTGCAAAATCTAACGTTTGTACCAAAAAATGTCCCAGTTTGGGTGTAGGAAAAGGTAGCAACCCTACCTTGAGCATCTGACACAGACAACAAACCAGTACACAGACAAATAAATGCTGCTGGATGTATGGTAGGCCTGCAATATCAGGTACAGCTGACAACGTCACAGACTGTTGCTGAAGGAACACAGTTCTGCCCCCTACTTATGGAAGGGTTGTCATTAAACCTATTCTATGTGCTGACATACTGGCAATGCAGTGGACAGTGGGGTTTCAAACCACAACAAACAGCTCAGTGTCACACGTAATACCCATTTGAACACACATGTCCATGCCAATAATGTGTTACACACTGTATGCATGCACATATGTCTTACAAATACACCTGACATAATATAATATAGTATTATAAATATGTCATATAATATATATTATGATAATACAATATGATAGGTTCAGAGGTTGGTACTAAGCTATCATCCCTAAGGCCTATGCAAGCCTAGCCATAACAATTTCCTGGCTATTTCTTCCCACACTATTTACTTCCCTGGACCCCTGTCTAGCAGGGCGACTGATGTGATCCCCGGGGTGAATTTCCTTTCTCCCATCCAATCATCAAGGTTCATTTTGAAGAGGGCCAAAGAGAAGCTCTGCTTGACATGTATGGGCAGCCTAATCCAGAGTTTGGGGAGTCTCTGTGTCAGGAACCTATCCCTCCAGCATGTTTTGTTTATTGTGATGACAAGGTTTAGATCACTGGAGTGTGTGGCTCTGAGGGATTGGGATTTCTTTAAGTGTAGCATGTCCAACAGCTCTGGGTTTGACATGGCCTTGTATGTTAAGCAGAGATCGCCTCTGAGTAGATGATATGTGAAAGAGTATAGCTGGAGTTTTTTACGGTGGTCAGCATAGGGCATCTGCTTTAGGCCTGTGATTCTTTTAGTGAGGTATTTCTGCGGCCTTTCCAGTTGTTGCAGATGTCTTGAGATGTACATACCAAATGGGGTATTGTATTCTATAATGGGTCTAATGAGGGATAAGTACAGTAGGACAATGACCTCCTTTTTCCTAGATGAAAAGCCCTTAGTGATGAGGTGTGCCATATAGAAGGATTTCCTGACTGTTGTCACGATGTGGTTATCGAAGGTGAGACCACTGTCCACCTGTGTCCGTAAGTCTCTTATCACACTTTTGATGTTTTGTGTGCTGCCACCTATGTGGTAATTCACGGGTACATGTTTTTTTCCTGAAGGGGATAACTAGACATTTCTTGGCATTGAGCTTAAGCCCATGGTTCTGGCACCAAGCATCTGTTTCTGTAAGGCCCTTTTGTAGAGTATCCACATAATTTGGGGATTCAATAATGGCTCCCAGTTTGCAGTCATCTGTGAATTTTGTTAGCCAGAGTCCCTTAGTGTTAGCCTGTACTTCAGAGAAGTAGATGCCAAACAAGAGCGGTCCCAGGACTGAACCCTGAGGTGCTCCACTTGTCACTTGTCTGGAGCTGGATTTGGAGTCAGCTACTTTTACAGTGTGGTTTCTGTCAGTAAGCCATATAGCAACCCATCGAGTGACATAGGGATTAATGCCCAGCTTAGTAAGTTTATCTATGATTCCAGAGTGGGGGATGGTGTCAAAGGCCTTGGCAAGGTCCAGATAGGCTGTGTGGACTGCCTTACCCTTGTCCACGACTCTGGAGACTGATTTAAAGAAGTCAATCAGGTTCAGGAGACTAGATCGGCCCTTCACGAACCCAAACTGGGTGGGGTTCAGTGTTTGAAGGTTGCCAATGTCTTTGTTTATAAGTTCCATGATAATACATTCCATTGCCTTGCAGATCAGGCTCATCAGACTGATGAGACAGTACTTCCTGGGATCCAAGGTGGATTCCCCTTGTGTGGAGTGGGATAACTGTAGCTGTGTGCCACTCAGTGGGCATGAAGCCTGAGGTGAGGGTATGATTAAACATGACACTTAGGTGAGGTGCCAGTTCATTTTGTAGTTCATGCAGTACACAGCCCAGGATGTCATCTGGTCCCATGGATGCTGTATTCTTAGCTTTGGTGAGTGCATTTTTTACCTGTGTGGCCGTTATTCCTAGAATTTGGCAATCTTCCAGTATTGAGATGGGCCATTTAGGGGGTGAAAGGGGGTGAAGTTGGCACTGAATCGATCTGCCAGGATATTGGCAATATCCTTGGAATCAGTATATTTAATGCCATTCTGTTGTAGTTCAGAGCAGATCTGAGCATTGCCATTTTGATTCTTGACATAGTTATAGAATGCCTTGTGGTTGTCTTTGGAATCTTTGGCAATTGTATTTTCATAACTAGCTTTGGAGGATTTTATGAGGAATCTCAGCTTCTCACTAAGGCTGGTAAGGGAGTTTTTTGCATCCTGGGATTTTCCTCTTTTCTGCAACAGTTTCTTCCTTTTGTTGTAAATTTTGTTTATGGCAGAGGACCATATATGTATATATATATATATATATATATATATATATATATATATATATATATATATATATATATATATATTGTAAATATATTATATATAATCTATCTGTCACATTCCTAGCATGTGTCAGATTTGGGCACACACAGTCCTGGGCCACAGCCCAGTCTGTGGCACATGCATGTCAATACAACATAGGAATAAATGAGCCATGCAATGTCCAGCAAAATTGGTTTTCACATTCTCTGCTTGTCTGGCCAGTGGTTCTCCTTCCCCTATGTGTATCTTTGTCCTTCTGTAGTCCAGTCACAGGCTTTGTCCACTTTAGCAGGTTGTCCATCATTGCAACCCTACATCTGGTGTGGTATTCAGATGGTTTGTGTTGCAATGTTATTATAAGGCTACATGTTGGCCATAGCTTTCAAATGCTTACAGACTGACATCTGGACAAGCCCATATATAACAGTCAGACACAGGCCCAGACATGGGGCCAGGGTCTTAATATTGCTCTTCCAAACATGGAGAGTTGATGGAATGGTTTTGTATTAGCTTGCATTTTCTTATGGGTATGGCATCTGCTTCTCAGCTGTCTGTCATTGATGTTTTCACATCAATCTTTATTGTTTTGCAAATAGTTTGGCAGGCAAATGCAAGGTTATGACAAGCAGAGCAGATATACGAGGCATACGTGTGGACATGCTATGGCACCCTGTCATTCCAGGGCCATGGATGGTGCCCACTGACTTGTTGTCAGTACTGACACAGTAACATGGCAGCCATTTATATCCTAGCACTACACTGACTTGTCACAACCTGCTGTTCTGATGGGCACTGTGTAGGTTACTCTGAGCTGTGTACTGTCCATATGTGTGGCCCCCTGTACCTCCATTGTCCAGCTTTCCTGCAGTAACAAATATTGACTTCTGGACAATGTGTACAACTTCTACCATAGGTGTAGCTGACATGCAAAATAGTTGGCACGGCCAATCTTGAATCATGGATCCTGTCAGCCACAGTACTGTACTTAGACTACTAAGCCACAACAGCCAACAGTAAGTGCTGTCTACTCCCTGACAGTATTAACCATGCACATACATAGCACATTGACCCCTGCATACTGTGGAAATGGAACAAGTTAGCAAGTTGATTGGAACAGCCATAAGAATGTGTGGTCTGCTGCTATTACCTTACATACATAAATGTTACTGCAGTTCTATGTGAACAGGTGTGTTGGTGGGAGGGGGCATACCTCTCAACTGTACACATTTTCACAGACTGTCCAGATGTTTGCCTCATATTTTGGGTCCCTTTATCATAGTATTGTGGTTGCCTTGACAAATACTGGCATATCATTAAAGACCGGAGTTAGAAAGTAATCACAGACATTTGAGTTTCAGACTTCTTACCATTCAGAGACTTAATGCAACTGCAAGACCTGTTCTAATATCACTGTCTAAGTTTGCAAGAGCAATATTTCATAACTCTACCTATTTGTGGGCCTTTGCCACACATTTCTTTATGGCTTTGCACAGATGACTTGCTGTTAGAGGCTGAGAGGTGTGTATGGGACTCCAACACTGACATCCATGCATGTGACCTATGACTCCCTTGCATATACTTCAGTGAGTTTTGGCACCTTGGGGACTACTGCATATTCTGGGGCAGCCAGTATTTGGCAGACATTTCCTGTTGTCCCACATAGCTGTCAGTTGTCTGCTGCTAGCCAGGTAGCCCACCCCATTCCCTTGCATACATGCAGCAATACCATAGAAATGCTACAACAGTCTACTATTCATTCATTTGTTGTTAAGAAGAGTGACTTACCTTGTGCCTGCAGCAGTTGTGAGAACAGTGCTTCAGGGCTGACTCTGTCGAATGCACACAGTACACAGCCTATACATGGTAAGGTACAGGTAGTGTGATGTGTGTGGCATCCTTTTTATTGTGTGTGTGAGTCAGAGTGAGGTGTCAGTCTCTGGGTCCCTAGGGTGTTAGTGTATGTGCTATGTATTGCCTCTTTGCCAATGCCAGGGCGCACTGGGCATGCCTACGTCTGCCTCCTCTGAGTCTCCCTGGTGCCTGTCATGAGCTTGGCAATGGTAGGGGGCTTTGTGTCCCTTCCCTGTGATGTTCCTGCCACAGCTATTTCTGCAGGATCATATTGTGTAGCATGGCAGATACTATGAACATTTGTGCACATGTGGCTGGAGAGTACTGCAGTGCTCCACCAGATATGTTAAGGTAGTGGAATCGTGACTTGAGCAGCCCAAACACATGCTCTACGATGTTCCTAGTTTGTGCATGTGCCTCAT
Organism: Protopterus annectens; assembly: GCF_019279795.1. Lineage (NCBI taxonomy): Eukaryota > Metazoa > Chordata > Ceratodontiformes > Protopteridae > Protopterus > Protopterus annectens. The sequence goes on along the minus strand of NC_056744.1, from coordinate 911,334,804 downwards.
TATGGCATTCTTCAGTGGGTGTGTGTGCATTTCTGATGGGTGTCATCTTCCACGGTTCCAGTGCATAGCCAGAATCCCTGACTAGATAGCCATATGGGATGTCCCCCCTGGCAAATGCCTGGTACAACTTTGATGTGTGCCAGATGTGGAAGTCATGATGATAACTGCCAGAGCTGACAGCACACACATTGATGTTAATCTCCAGGCATTGCATACGACGTGTCAGTTGATGGACTGATTACCCTTGTGGTTGATGTAGACTCTACCCTCCTCACTGGGTGGTGCTTTGATGTGCACATGAGTGCAGTCTATGTCACCCAGTACCTCTGGGTAGTGTGCTACATGGTGGAAGAGATGCATATCAGTGGTCCTCTCCTCAGGGGTGTTGGGGAAACAAATGTGCTCACTGGCATGTGTTAGCATGACATCCAGGAACTGGTTGAGTACACTGGATGCAGATGCCTGTGAGACCCCCATGATGTCCCCAGTAGGTCTTTGGAAAGTACCTGTAGCTAGTATTCTTACAGCTACACATACCTTTGTTTCCACTGGGATGGGTTCTCCTCTGTTGGCTCTGGGTCTGAGGTGAGGGCAGCAGAGCTTGGTGAGTTGCTGCATTATGTCTCTGTCCACCCTGTATCGCTCTATTATCTCCAGCTCATGTAGCTCCTGAAAGGTTACCCTGGGTCTGAACATTGTTTTCATCCTCAGTCTGGGCTGATTGTCAGCAGCATCATCATCACTAACCTCAGCCTGTAACGCATAGAGATGTAGCAAAGCAGCAGTAGCCCCTATCATTTTGTCAGCTAAAATTCCCAAGTGTGTACTCCAATGGTGCAGAGTATGTGGGAAGAATCAAATTGAAGGATGTCTGCATACTTTATACTGGTGTGCTGCAGATGCATCCTGTGTGATTGGCTAACTATCATACATTCCACCTGCTAGCTATATTATTGAGGGGTTTGAATGGGCCAGTATGAATGTCAGAGGGCTTATTTGTCATTTATAGTTGACTGTCTTTTTTAAGCTATTTCCCTTTATTTTATTTTTTTTTCACTTTACTCCACTTCTAAGCCCTGCACCATGCCATGCAAACCCATGGCTCTAGTATAAACATTGCTCAGCAGATTTGACCCTCCCCTGTACATGAGCAAGCTTAGCTTTTCTTTAACCTGCTAAAACATGTGAAGCAGAGCTCAGTATAGCCAGCCATTCAGGCACACCCCCCCTGCTTAACTGTGTTTAGCCGAGTGCAAACAGGCACCGTTAAGGTCCAATGTGCTTATCCATACCGTGACATGCCTCCTTTTTAGGTCAGCTGTCTCTTCTGCCTACACTACCATGGTTCTAGCCTTACACAGTTAGTACTTGTGGATACGGTGGCCCATTTTGCTATTCAATAAACTTAGCTCATTTACATACACCTAATTGTGTATACCCTACATACTGCACTACACCAGAGCCTATGTCCTTAGCAACCGCTAAAACCTGCCGCTGTATGACTCTGCATGCTGGCCACTATAATGGGAACATTCAATATAGCTTTAAATGTCATATTTTACAATTTTATTTATTTATTTTTTGCAAACTAGCATGTTTGCGCATTGCTGTGCACCACTTAAACATGGCATATGTGATAAAAAAAACTTTATTTTTTATATATTGCAAGACTTTTTTACATCACTGCCCATAGTGTTGGTCATTGGTATAGCTATGGCACATTATACAACCATTTATTTGTGCTCTTGCGGCCCCTGTTTAAATTCTATCTTCTGGTACACAGTTAATAATTGCGTACATTTTTCTGCCTTATACAGCACCTACACAGGTGCCTTTATACTTCCTGGATCACAAAATCACCTCATCTGCATGGTGTTTTCCAGCTGATGAGGTGATTTGCATTCTGTGGACACCTCCATGTACAAACAGTGTCGGGATGCTCATGCACGCCCCAAGCCTTGTTTCCTGGATCACTCAATGGCCATGTTGTGTGCTCGAGCCTTGCCACTATTCCTACATGGACTTTGTCTCCTTGTAAGGCTTATTGAATTACTCCCAATGTGAAAACATTGGTTAAAAGTATATCCAATTTATATGACAATGATTTAATATTTACAGAAAAGTTAGCCATTTATAGAGAAATTAAACATAATTTAGTATAATACAAACAGGAATTGCAATATGAAGTGAGAGAAAAAAAACAGCAGTATGGCATATTTAGAAAGATGATCAGGGGAAAGAGAAATAGATTGAAATGAGGAATTGAGTGAACAAGGGACAGTGAGGAGATATAAGGTATAAATCAGTACTTGTTCATATTTAGCATGTAGTTTTTCCTAGGGATGGGCAAGAATAGAGCCACATTTTGGCAAGTGTTTCAGGATGGCTTTAAAGGACTGGGGGGTATTCACCTGATGGATACAGGAAATGAGTTCCAGGCCTTGACAACATGGTATGTTTACAAATTATGCACAGTAGATTTCATAGGTTTTTGAACAGAGAAGAGTTTTTGGTCACTAGATCATAATGACAAACTGGCCAACTGGGAATATAGTTGTGTAGAATGGCATTTAGTGCTGGACAAGCAGATGGATGCTGGATAATATTGTAGGTGGTAGGAAGCTGTGCATATGTTAGTCAATAGTGTAGCTCTAAACAAGCCAGGCTTTTTAGTTCTATAAAGTGGTGGGTTTAAAAGGGGTATTTGCTGAAAATTTAGCCACTTTACTATAGCATTGTTCCAGTTTTAATCTTTTTGATGCCTGGAAGTTAGTAAGGATGGGGGCACCATAAAGTAGTGAGCAGACAAAGTAAGTAGTGGCAAGTGTAGTTTTAGTTGTATTGGTGAAAACAGTTTTGGCTCTGTAAAGCATCCTTTGTTTTTGATGATTTTTTTAATGCAATGTTGTATATGTTGGTTGAATTAAAGATTATTATCTACCACCATCAATTATCATACCTGATAATTTGCTATGAGAAGTGATTTCAATCATTGCAATATTAAGAAAGAGGATTTTTATTTATTTTTTCATGAGAGAGGGATTTGGGGAATAAAAGTAGTTTTTTTTTGGGAGGTGACCATGAGCTGGGAGTTACAAAGCTATGTTTTAGTTGATATTAATGCTTCCCGAATAATTTTTGGGAGATGTGACCAGTCATCTGATATGCATATGAGTGTGGCATCATCTGCATATTGTATTAGGGGAAGCCTGCTGTGTGGATGTGTTGAGGGTGTTGGTGAGAATGTTAAAGAAGAGGGGACCAATGATAGAGCCTTGTAGTACAGTGGTGGTGACTGGGAAGTATGGAGAGAGGGTGGAGTGCCATTTTATTGACTGATACATATTGGGCAAGTAGCTTTTGAACCATAGAAGGGTGGGCTGATATATACCTGGACACCACCTACTCCTGCAATCACCTATTTTCGGTTCAGGTCAGAACACTTTTTTGAAATAAATTGTCTGAAGACATACAGGAACATGTCATCATGCTGACTAGAGTGGTTTAAGGACCATTTATTTATTTATTTGACATTTGTTTACCAGGGTGGTCTGATTGGGTCTACAGAACCCGTTTTCAGCAGAGGCCCGGGGAGAAAAGCTCCACATACAGTACAATACAAATACAGTATACTCCAATACAATAAAGATTACATTAGAAATACTATACAAAAAATAAGTTGAAAGAACAAACTGCGGCAAGATGTTGCAATATATTACTGCACATCCAGACAATCCTATACAATTAAAACATTACAGACAATAATAGTCACTCTCCCCATACATGATGTAGACAGTGTCCAAAAAAATATGTAGGTAGTGCAATGTGTGACACTGACTGTTATAGTACATGCAAAATCGAATGTTAGTTTCAGTTAGGAAAATAGCAGCCAGAAAGTTAGTGATGCAGGCATATAGCGAGAGAGAGTTATGTAGAATAGAAGCAATAAAGCCTGAGCAGTATCTTAAGGATATGGTGCAGAAGCAGAGAAGGAGTTAGATGAGCTTTAGGATCTTGCACTCTGTGAGGGACTCAAATGTGACAGAAGAGGAAGACCTGAGCATTAGGCAGGCTTTATGCAGGAGCAGAGCCATGTATTTTTGAGATATTTTTTTAAAGAGGCTTTAAAATGGGTTAAGCCTGGCATAGACCTGGTAGCTAGAAGTAATGAATTCCAGTGTATAGAGACAGAGCATGGATACAGAGAGTGACCAGGTTTTCTTGTGGGTTTTGATAGCTAAGACATTTTTGTCTTTTGATCGTAGGGATCGATTTGGTGTATAAGGTGTGACTAGACTGGCTAGTGCAGAGCAGGCAGTAGGCTTGAAAATAAGGTTGTGCAAGGTGGACAGCTGGAGAAAGGTAAGTTGGTTGAGTAGTTCAAGCCAGTTTAATTCTTGGAGTGGTTTACAGTGGTGTGTGTGATATTTAGAGTTTGTGGCAAATTTTTGCAACTTTTTGTTGTAGCACTGTTCCAATTTGCTTAGAGTAGAATTTTGTAAGTTAGTTAAGGTATTGGCACCATAAAGAAGGGAGGGAAGTAAAATGTTTTTGCAAGGGTAGTTTTGGTTGCTGCAGTAAAGAAATGTTTGTTTCTATATAACAGTCCCAGTTTTTGATGAGTTTTCTTTACATTTTGCTGTATATGGGGGTTAAATGAAAGTTTATTGTCAATGATAACGCTCAGAAATTTGGTTTCCTGCACTATTTCTTTGGTAGTGTTATCAGATGCAAAGATGTTGAAATGATCAGTGACAGGGGAGGTGTTTTGGGTTGAAAGAGTACTAGTTTTGTCTTCTTTGGATTAAGAAATAGTTGGAAATTTCTTAGCCAGGATTTGACTGCTGTAAATGACTGTTGAGTTTTTGAGAGTAGTTCTGGTAGTGATTGAGCAGTGCAGATTATGGTGGAATCATCAGTGTATTGAATGAGGGTCCCAGGGTGAGAGGCAGTGTGAAAGTTGCTTGTGAAAATGTTGAAGAGTAGGGGTCCTAGGATGGAGCCTTGGCGGATTCCAGTAGGGTTGTTGGACCATTTCACTGCTTGTTTACGATCCTTGAGGTAGCTCTGAAACCATTTTACTGTGTTATGTGAGAAGTCTAAGTTAGGCAGTGTGTTCAAAAGTAAGGGGTGAGACACTGTGTCAAAGGCCTTGGAGAGATCAAGGAATACTGAGGCTGTATAGCATCCTGCATCTCTGGCCTTGTTCATGGTGTCTGTAAAAGATAATAGGGCTGTAGTTGTGCTGTGGCTAGGTTGGAAGCCATGCTGGGTTTTGGTTAATAGACTGTTTTGCAATAAATATTGCATTACCTGCTGATGGATAACTCTTTTGAGAATTTTGGATATGGGTGACAAGATGGATGTAGGATGGAAATTGGATGGATCAAAAGAGTTAACTCCTTTGTGGATGGGAGTGATGTGAGATTGTTTCCATATGGTAGGTACTTCTGGTTCAGATAAAGACCTATTTATAAGGATACTGATTGGGTGGGTGACTGAGTTAGCAGCCAGTTTGAGGTAGTATGGGGGGGGGGGATTATCAGCTGAAGCAGAGCAGGGTTTTAGTTTTTGTAGGAGTTTCTTAATGGTGTCAGTGGGTATGGGCTGAAATGAGAATGGGGTTTGTATGACATTTTGTTGAGTAGGGGGGTTAGTAATGACATGGTTAGAAGTAGCTGATGGCCTGGGGTCGGTGTCTGAATAGGATGAAGGGTGGGGGGGTCCAGCATTAGGGGTATTAGTTAATAGGTCTGAAACTTATTTTATGAAGTGCTTGTTAAAGTTTTTGACTATTTGTGATGAAGGGGTATCAGGTGACAGGGTGTGCTCTCCATTTCTTCCAGGGTTAAGTAGAGAAGATATGAAGTTCCAGAATTTACTGGGGTTGATGTTATGCTCAAGGTGAAGCTGGGAATAATATGACTTCTTATCTCTGTTGATTAGTTTTGTCACTGTTACGTAGTGTTTTGAAATTAACATGATTTTGTTCATTTTTGTTTTGTTTCCAGGTTGACCAGGCTGAGTCCCTTTGCTTCATCAGGTGTTTACATTCCTTAGAGAGCCATGGTGCTGAGTTCTTTTTGATTCTTTTCATACGAATGGGAGCTGGTGTATTACGTATGTGAAGGAAGGTGTTATTAAAGTATAGTACAGCATCATTAAGGGGTAGTTGTTTAAGGGGTGTCCAGTCTATTTCCTGTAGGAGATTGTTGAATTTATGCTGACAAAAATTAATTGAGTTCCTAACTTATTTTATGGTGTGTACTCTTAGTTGTTGGGAGTTTATTCTAAGGGAGTAAGCTGGCAGATGATCGCTCAGGGAGCTAGATAGTATACCAGAAGAGGGATAATTAGCAGTGTGGAATACTGGATTGGCAGGTAAGATCTTTGCTCTATCTTGTTGTAGCATTGATAAGCTGAGAAAAAACATACAGATTTATGCTATTTGTGGGGGAGTTGGAAGCTATGGCTTGCCAATCTATATTTACGTCTCCTAAGATTATTGTTTCAAGGTTTATTATTTGGGATGTCCAGGATAAAATATTTTCCAACACTGGTATATTTTTACCTGGTGGAATATATATTACTATTATGCAAATTATTTTTGATATACTGAGGTTCAAAAAGGAGATTAGTACCTCAGCATTGGAAAAGATGGGTATATGACTGGTGTATGGTGTAATGTTGAGTGTAGAGGGATATAGAAGTGCTATCCCTCCCTCCTTTATTTAGATCTATCTCTTCCGGTTATTGCAAAGTTTGGAGGTATTATTTATGAGTCTTTTACATTGGGATGTAGCCATGTTTCAGTAAGTATGTCAGGTTTATTTCGATATATCCAGGCCTGCAGTGGGGATATTTTATTACATATACTTCTAAGTTTAAGAGTAAGTATTTTTAAATCCTTGGGGTTACTCTTGTGGTTAGGATTAGAGGGTGGGCTAGGGTTAGGATGTATGTCTCCATATTTGAGTTGATAGGTAATGAGGAATGCATACCATGAGAAGTGTTGTTTATTCCTAGGTGAGGGTACTGGTGTCAAGTGTGGTTTCATAAGAGGTGAGGAGGCCAGTTTGTGGCTTGACTAGAATGGGAGGGAATAGGGGAAAAGCTGGGAGGAGATATGTGAGAAGCTGTGTTGTTTACTGGGGAGAGTGTTAGAGTAGGTTGTTGTGTATTGGTGTGTGGGGGTATGCAAAGATATAGCTGTAGTGAGGTTGGGAATTAAGAGTAAAGAGTCTAGGCAAGTTAGGAGGAGGATGTCAACTGTGATGGTGGGTTTAAAAATAGTAAAAGTGGGATTTGTGTGTTTGAATGTAGTACAGGTGTAAATAGAGATTGTTATCATGTGATATGTGTGCAGCTGAACGTAAGGTTGGTTATGTTTTGACTTCAAGGTGGGCTTTGATAATGTCGTTAGGTGTTTTACCTTGCAGTTTGTGATAAGGATAGGTGGGGGAGATGTGATTGGTCAGTAGTAAAATTATGGTGCAATGCTAGTTTGTGTGTATAGTAGAAGAGAAGTTGCTAATCCTGGAATTAATTTAAAATAGTTTGAGCTGGTGATTGTATTGTGATGGTAAAGTAGAGTAAGATGTAAAAAGGTATAGTAGAGGGCATGTGAATTCAAGGTGATGGATGTAAGGGAGAGCAGATAAGTTTGGCTAAATAAAAGAATGTAAGGTGTGCATGAAATGTGGAATCTTTATAATTGACAAGTTCTTTTAAAAGCATAGTGCTTCTAACAGAATGTCTGGCCTAATTCACAGGCAGCTTGAAAAGATTTTACACTGTATTTCACAGTTAATTCTTAAATGATATATTGCCATCCATGATTAATGAACTTGGCAAGCATGGTCCTGAAGCTTTTGGTGAAGATGGTGCTAAATATATGGTTAAATCATCCTTAAATTGTATAAATTGATTAATTATGGTGACAGTAATTGCATTGCACTGAAGGGGCTGTAACTTTCTAATATAAAATTGCCAGCAAGTAGTAATCGTTTCATACTGTTGCCATAATATTTCTGGATGCAAACCATTTATTTGTTCTGGAAACATCTGTCTTATCAATTTTTCTGGTCTTGCCACTAGGAAAGAGTAAGCCATAGCTGTGGCTTAAAGTGACCATAGATTGCATCAGTAGTGTCTTTTCATAGCTTCTAATTGAATACTGCAGGCTACATTTTATAAACTAATGAACATTCCGGATCTCAAGAAAAGAATCATAAAATGGACAGCCATATGGTTAGCAATATACTGTAATAATCACCAAGATAGCTTGTTAACATTCTGAACAAGAGGTATTTTATGGACCAAATGTAAGCACCATAATTATTTCATGATACTGTTTGACAGTGTGTTTGGCATAATGGCTAAGTTCTTTATCACATGGATGCAAGGTACAGGGTTTAATTCTGACCCCAGGTCATTGGCTAGGCTTAAAATAGCCCTTCACAGTGGTTACCCTAGCACTCAACTATGAACTAATAATGTTTGGTAACTGTGATTTCTGGTACTAGCTTGATTAATAATAATAGACTACTGGATGAATAAATATATAAACAGGTTAAATAGATAAGCAGGCAGACAGAGTAAGTTTTAGCTGTCTCTTTGGTCACACAAGCTTATGAGCTCTTTGAAATTTTTTTAAATACGCATCTGTTTGCAACAAAATGCTATCAGATGCTGCCATAATTATATAAACATGCACTGTATACCATTGTTTGCTAGTTATTCTGCACTTGTCCCAGATTTTAGTTAGTTGCATATTTGTGCCAAATGCATCTGAATGATTTCTTTGAATGGGTAACTAATGCAGGAATCATGAACAGTAAATAATACTGCCCATCTAAATTTCATTATAGTTTTTTGACTTCGTGTCAGAGCAAATTTTTATTTTATTTAAAAAGTCCAGTAAAGCCCCAGTTGTTGAAAGTCTTTGATCCTGCTCCATCCTCTGACTCCAGTCAAGCAGAAGGTAACAAACTAGACTTGTTTGCAAATCATCTTTCTTGAGATCCCCAGCCAGAGCATCCCTTGTGCTGAGTTATTTGGCTGGCTGTCACTCAGAAGTTTATGTTCATTTAAACTGCATGAATGGGGATAGTACAGCTGAATATCTAGAGAGATAGTGTACCTCTCTAATATGCATACAAAAAAAATAATAATAATAATTTGAAGCAGACATGAACTTACCTTGCTTATTTGCTACCAAAAGTAACTTTACTTTCTCCTTTAATAACTAATCCAACTACTGACTTAATATCTTTATCTTAATGATAGCATTGCTATGTAACTTCATTTGCATCGGATCTGAATAGAGTATGCATTTATAAATCAGTGATTCGACTGCAAGGTCATTTCTCTCTCTTGTATAAAACAAATTAATGTATTTTAAGAAGTATTCAATTTTCTACTGATAGCATGCCTGCCTTTGCTGCAGCCAGGTTTCAAAAAAGCTGAATTCAGTTCTCTTATATACAATGAGTGTTTACTAATTACATTTTATTTAGCCTGCTGAAACTAAGCCCTTTTTGCATTTGCACAAAGCATCAATGCATACATTTGAAGATTTTTACTGTTATTATTTAAAACCAGAGACCTGCTGTGGTGTTTATGAGTACAAATCTAAGTGCACTCCTTTACTAAGTACTTTTGCTATACACAAGCAAAGTTTAGTGACAGCCTATTTCTAACAAGTTTAGACAACTGGTGGGGCTCCTTTTGAAGTCTGAGTTTGATGGACTTATTTATCTTGTTTTGCTGTTACAAAGAACATAGTACAGCTTCTCTCCCAGCAGATATATCTGTTGGAGAAACCTTAAACCTACAGGTTTGATTCCCAGTCTATATCTAGTGAAACTTAGAGCTGCGCACAAATGTAGCTCCCTGGAGCCTGAGGCTGTTGCAGGCTTTCTCTGTTGAAATAATTCTGCAGTATTAGCTTCACCTATTTGGCTTCATTTCCTCTGGATTTACTACTAAGCTGCACTGTGTGCATAGCCAGGAACTGTGCACTTTATATCTATGTGTTTTTTTTTTGTAGTACACAATACAAATGGAGCAGTTTCATTTGGAATAGGACTTAAATACCGATGCTTATATGATACTAATCAATTAGCTGCTCCATTATTTTTCAGCTACTTGAAATGAACAAATGTATTCTTTACCAGTATTTAATTGGTGCAACTGAGCCTGCACTTGCTGAAGTCTAGTCACTTATTTTCTGCTCATCTTCCCAGTGCAGCCATATATATTTTTTTTAAATATTGCAAGCATTCTGAAATGCAATTTTACTTAGTCTTGACCTTTTGAAATGTGCTCATTTTGCATTTCCACAACACACACAAACTCATTAAATGCTCCCTTCTTTTGCTGAGTACTCAAAAGGCAATGCTTCGTTCCTGGTTCTCATTCCGAATTTCTGTGCATATTTTGAAATGCATCTGTTTTCTTTCTTTTGCTTTTGTTTGTTAACTAATGTGGTGAAGAATTGTGCGAGTTAAAATATAATTCAGACACTGTACTATCTACAAACACACACACAATAACTCCAGCTTAATTTGAAATCTTTCTATTACCATACCTCTCAATTGTCCAAATTTTTACAGAATGTTCCAAATTTTTGCCTAACATTTTTGCACTGTTCCTCATACAATTTTTTGTTTTCTTTCAAATCATAGAGGACTGAAGTTACTAAATAATAAGAGGCATTTGAGGTTTTCATCTTCATATCCTTAAGAAAATCTATGCTAACACACCTTTTATTTGAGCAACTTTTTAACGTTTTAAGAGCAATATTTAAATGTTTTCCCTGAACTGGGGCCTTCCCCCATTATTTTTGGCTTTGTCCAGATTCCTTGTGCTAAGAGGTTGAGAGGTATATCAATTACCACCACTCATAGTGACCACTGTCCAATCACATTCAGTCCTAAAATTTGCAAAGTGCAATTTGACTCCTATTCTGATAACCTTTCAGCTCAAAACATGAAAGAACATCAGAGCTCTATGAAATGGCCTTACAAAATCAGACTGGAGTACTATGGCATCTGAAAAGAATGTCTACCTTATTCATCAATTTATTTCTCACCCTACAAAACAATAATGTCCAGATTCCTTATGTCCACACAGAATCAGTCCCTTACCAAAAATCTCAAAGCCCTTAGTAAACTGAGAGATGATGCCTGGACAATATAAAAAAACAACACCTGTGTCAGAACACAGAGAATACTTTGTACTACAAAGAAACCTAGCCACAAAGGTAACCAGAAGACTCAAAGCTAACTTCCTAAAGGTTACTCAAAGTTCTCTGCAAAATAACCAGAAATAAATCCGGAACAATAAGAATAAAATAACATTGTACTTCTCTCAAAACAAACAAACACACTCTTCCATATGTGTGAACTGTACTTCTTACTCTGTCTTCTCTCACTCCATCCCACCACTCATCATGTGAAATAAATGTATACATACATAAAGAAAGAAAGAAAGAAATGGATGCCATCACAACAGCTACTGAGTCTGTGACTCCACTTGATTTTCTTAAATAGTTCTCTGCCCTTCCACCCTCTAATCTGTCTTTACCTAATAGACATACCAGCTTATTAGAACCTGCACCTGACTCACCCCATTCTAATACCAAAAAGTAAGACCAGACAAAATATAATTATTTCTAAACAAAGTATTTTCCAATGCCTCATGGATGGCTGCTCATGCCCTACACTGATTCTTCATTGTACTCTGCAATGAACACTTCCTCTGACCCCTATTAAACCATTACAACCTCATCTTAACCAAAACCGCATGCAGTTCAATCAGAAATTGCATTTGTAAAGCCATTACCCAAAATACCCAAACCCAACAAAGACAAAAGCTTCTACTCAATATCCATTTTACATACCATTGGAAAAATAGTGTACAACAAACTGACAGAGTATGTCCAAATATGTGATTCTATCTTAACATCTACATGCATTTTGGACAAGTGGTAACACTTTGACAACCATCCTATATACTCTCACAAACATCTTTAAATGACAACTTACAAGATCCCTATCACACACTTTACAAAAGCATTTGATGAAGTGGATCATGCTGTACTCAAAAACTCCATGTTGTCATCAGGAATTAGCCCTCAGGCAAAGCAAAAAGCTGTGGTGGTGCAGCAGTAGCATTGTTCCCTCACAGTAAGAGGTTCTCCCGTTCGATTCTCGGCTGGAGCACCTTCTGTGTGGAGTCTGCATGTTCTCCCCGCAGTTGAGTAGCGTTTGAAAGACATGCGTGAATGGGTGTGCTTTCGTTGAAGGTTGGGTGTCGAGCTGGCACATCGGCATCATAAAAATCTACTGCCAATCATTAGCAGACCAGAGTTCTGCTGTGGCGACCCCTAACTGGGAAAAGCTGAAAGAAAAACAACAACAACTTAACAATAGAGACTTTAAAGTGAAGGTAGTATCCACCATCTTCCCCTGTGCTCCATTTCACAAAGAAGTAACACACAGCTCAGTTTTTGTCTCCAGATTTACTTTACCTGTTCATTGTCAAGCTCTCAGCTGATCTCTCCTACCTCCCTGTCATCCTCTATGTAGATGATATAATCATATTCATTTCTAATGCCTCACTAATAATATTTCAAGGATCACTGGAGATAGGATTTGTTTAAAGTTTATTTAAAATGGCATTATTTATTTCAGTGCCTGAGGATGGGGATTCCACTGTGACTGAGAATTATAAGCTGATTATCTCTGAATATATACTTGACTTTATGAGTCATAAGAAGGAATTAACTCAGCATAGATTTGTTCAGGAAATCCTGTTAGACAAATTTGTTGTTTGTTTATCAACCTTTATGGGAAGCCTTAGTTAAGGGAATGTCTACTGATCTCATATATTTGGTCATGTATGGCTAAGGCTGTTGATAACATTACTTATCACAGAGTAATCTCAATGATGTTAAATAATGATTTGAATCACTATGTAGTAAGGTGGGTAAAGGACTGGTTATAACATAGATCCTGCAGGCTAGGACTAGGATATATTATTTATGCAGTGAAATCCATTATTTCTGGTGTGCCTCAGGGGTCTGTCTTGGGTAGGCTTTGTTTCTGTTTGTTTATGACATGTTTTCCTATGTTTGGTAGGTTATGGTTGTATAAATATGCCAATGATTGTATAATAGATTCAGTTATAACAGGTATAAAAGACCAAAGTGTATTCCAGAAATATTTCAATGAGCTACATCTGTGGGCTATCTTTAGAAGTATGGAGTTTAATGTAAAAAGACATGTATTATGCATTTTGGATATAATGATCCATGTTATCCTTACACAATGAAGAAATTTAGCTTAGAGAGGTAGATATTGTTAGGGGATTTGGGAATAAAGGTTAATAATAAATTACATTTTGGGTCACATCTAATAGAAACTATGAGACTGGGCTATTCTGAGACTAGAAATATATTGAGAACTCTTGTGAGTAGGGATAAGGTTGTTCCAATTCTTATTTATAAAGCAATTCAAAGGTTGATAATGGAATTTGGTGCATTTATTTGCATGTGCAATAGATCACAGCTGTATAGATTTGAAAGAGTGCAGAAATATTTTACCTGTCATATAAAAGGTTTAAGGGGTATCAATTATAGCAATAGATTAAAGGGTTTATCAGTCTTTTCTATTAAATATGGATTGGTAAGGGGTAACTTAATTGTTATATATAAAAGTTTACATACTGAAGTATATGATGTAGTGTGGGCATAAATAAGTCCTCAGAGTGCTACTAGAAATAATAACTATCTTGTGGAAATATTTCTAAAAACTAAGGTACTGCATAATTATTTTTACTATCATGTTATGCTGGTATTTGGTGAAACTCTATCCCACTTAGAAAAAGCTTGAATCTGTTGCCATTTTTAAACAAAGATTGGACAATGTGATGGGAGATAGGAAGTTCAGTCCAAGATATGCTACTAGCAAGCTCTTTGTAAGACCTATCCGGGCTTTGGCTTTGTTTTCTATACTACTGAACCTTTAATAATTATATAAAACATGATAGATAATGACCTTTTTACATTCTCAAGTTAGCTGCAAAATCACATCATCTTCAACACAAAAAATAAGGCTTCAAACAATCTAACCAAGAATTATAATGCAAGTACACAGGGAGCTGGCTAGGTTCTCCCTTTTAAGTTTCACTGCCATACCTACATGACAAGATCCAAATTTAATGTACACTTACTCTAGGATAAGAAAATCAACTTTTTTAAACAGTGAAGGTAGATCAACCATCAGGAAAGAAACTTGTTCATACTCCAAATCATTATTAACAATATATGCAGATTCATAAATGTATCAACACAACGACAACACCATTGTACCATAGTTGCTAAGGCTACCACAAGCACAGATTAACCCTGCTAATCACTTTTGTGGTATTTAAAGTTGTCAGTTTAAATACTTTCTCCTTCTTTGCTGGAAGACTCCCAGAGTGGTCAGTCCCTGACAACCTTAAACCTCTCTCCTTGTCTACTGCTAACCTACTTAAACCATGTAATATACTGCAATTCACTGATCATGCTTTTTCAGTGCAAGATCCAGAAATATAGAAAACACCCCCATATCAAAGCCATTACCTCAAAAGTTTGAATGGAACTATGAAACTATCGATTCAGATATGGACAGTGCAAGTACTTCCTAACTAGATATATCATGTAAATGCACTCCTAATTAAGTCCTCCATAAACATTGGCACTGCGATTAAATGCCTTTACTAGTTACCTACACAGGAATGCACCCTTAGCACACTCTGTAAAGCTCTACTCTTCCATGTGTCTAAAATGTACTTCCTGCTTTGTCTTCTGTCCCTCCTTCCACTACTCCTCTCTCTGTCCAAAGCTGCATCATTCTACTGTATACACATTAATACCTTCAGGGTATCTTAAAAGTGAAGGTATAAATGTGTTTTCTGAAAATAAATAGACGTATTTAGATTATAAACCTTCAAATGCAATAAACATGAAAGCTTTTACATGGATTGCATTATGTTACTATACAAACTTGCTCTGTAAAGAACTCTTGTGACTGTTTACATAACCTGTTTGATTTTAATTGCATCCCAAAACTAAACCTGAAAATGGTCCACATAAATCAGCATTCTACTTCAGTTAACAAATGAAAATAAAATGAATGATTTAAAATATTTATATGTACATAATGTGTGTATATGTGTGTGTGTGTGTGTGTGTGTGTGTGTGTGTGTGTGTGTGTGTGTGTGTGTGTGTGTGTGCACATATACACACAAGGATAAGAAAATGTCCTACTAATACATCTAAATATCTATATCTATATCTATAGCTATATCTATAGAGAGAGAGATTTATAGGTTCCTTTAAAGTATTTGAACTGTCTAAAAAGTGCAAAGAACAGCAAAAGAGTTTGAAATGCAGTTATCAAATTTCTTTGGTATTTGCATGTGTGAGATTAACCGCAGTGGTGGTGCTGCGGTAGCGTTGTTGCCTCCCAGTAAGATGCTGTCCAGTTCGATTCTCAGCTAGAGCGTCTTCTGTGTGGAGATATGCATGAATGGGCTTACCTTCGTTGAAGGTTGTGCATCAGGGCTGGTAACCCGGCACGTAAAAATCAACTACCAATCATTAGCGAACCATAATTCCACTGTGGCGACCCCTAACTGGGAAAAGCTGAAAGACACAAACAAATTTGCATGTGTGAGATTGTGGAACAGCATGGATTTGGAATTTGTCCTTTCCCACTGTAGTGTGATATCAGAGTTTATATACATATGATGCAGGTCCCTGCTCCCTGCAAAAAAATTGCTTATGTACAAAAGACTCAGCTGTTACCTTGTGTAGGTCTGTGTACTGTCCTCAGGGTCTACATTAGAACACCGAACTTTCAAAATTTCGAGTGTTCTAATATCGACCCATTTTCAGTGAATGCTGAAAATATCGAAGAAACAGAAAACCAAATTTTTTCCTAGGGAAAGAATTTGGTTGTCCGTTTCTGTTGCTTCTGTATTTCAGCGCTGTGGTGGAAAGTTACAGGTCAGGTTCAGGTAAGTGTGCGATTGTGTGGACGTGAGGGTTTGGACAGGTTAGGTGAGTTTGGGTTAGGGCGCTGGTCAGGTAAGTGTGCAATTATGTGGATGTGAGGGTTAGGGCGGGGTAGGTGAGTTAGGGTTAGGGCACGGGTGAGGTGACTGTGCGATAGTGACAGACCTTAGGGTTGGGGTTTGGGTTAAGGTAAGTGGATAGTTAGTGGTGTATGTATAGTTTAGTGTAGGGTTAGGTGTAAGAGTTTAGGTGTATGTGTGTGGATTGCTGTTTGTTTGGTGTGCTTGTGTTGTGTCTATGTGTTTTGGAACAGCGAATTTTTTCCCTAGGAAAAAAATTCACTGTTCTGTATGTTCGATGTTTTAAATTTTCGATTAATAGGGTTCGATATTATAACACTCGAAATTTTGAAAGTTCGGTGTTCTAATATAGACCCTGTCCTCAGTATGCTCTTGATGCTTGAAACTGCCCACTTCTGGTTACCAGTCAATGCACAAATGAAGAAGTACAATGTGCACATGCCAGTTCAATCTTGATATCCTTTCAAGAAGAATAGAAACAGTTGCTGTGCACATGTTGTTTGGTGTAACAAAAAAAAAAACACAATCAGCCCTAATTTATTCAGATTATATGGGTTCCACTCCTTGCTCTGTGCATGTGTTTTCAAACACATAATAGGAAAGAGTGATCCTGCATTTTCTCAGTCCTGTCAGTTTTGGCCACATAATAGAAAAGAGTGATCCTGCACTTTCACAGTCCTCTCAGTTTTGGCCAGCTGCTGCTATCACAAGAAGTAAGTGACACACAAAAACTCTTCACATTCTGAGGGTCCCTCCAGCATTATGAGCTATGCCCAAGTAAAAAATAGTGCTTTCCAAAGATAACATGTCAGCCTTAGTTAACATGCAGCATGAGCTGAGGTGAAAGGTCAAACTGCTGCAACTATCATCAAAGTGTGCATGGATCTCAGTAGGCATTTTGGCACTAAGAGCAATTCATAAATATTAGGGTAGGTCTGTGTAGAATGGACCTTAAGCTACCTTTCCCAAAATTAACTGTTCTCTTCTTTGAGGCCTGTACAGTATGCAGAGTGCAGACTAAATGTAAGTGACTGAGCGTTGTGGTTATGAATAGTATGGCCCAAGCTTGTCCTGAGAATCTGCCTTTTTCTTCAAGCCTGTGATAGACTTACTTTTTATCTATAATCAGTGAAAATTTATCCTGCTACATTATTTTGTTTTCATGACTGATCCCTATAAGGCACACAAAACAACATTTGAAGTCATTCTTCAGTATCTCATTTCCATAATAGTAAAAAGTAAGCAATGTCTTTCGGCTTTTCCCGGTTAAGGGTCGCCACAGTGGAACTCTGGTCTGCTAATGATTGGCAGTGAATTTTTACAGTGCCAAGTTGCCAGCCCGACACCCAAACTTCAAAGAAGGCACACCCATTCACATATGCACCTGCATGTCTTTATACATCACTCGACCACAGGAAGGGCATGCAGATTCCACACAGAAGGTGCTCCAGTCAAGAATCGAACGGGAGGACCTCTTCCTGTGAGGCGACAATGTTAACTGCTGCACCAACACAGCCTACATTGTAGTAATTTGCCTTTAAGATTCCCCCTCCAATATTTTTTACCTAGCTTTGTCACTGAAATCATGTGAAGGACTCCCTTCCCACAATTCACACATAGTATCTGAAAGAATAAGTTTAAGTCTTTAAATTATTTTCAGCAGATATTTTTATTTGGAGATACTATAACTATTTTGTTCATCTCATTCCCAGAGACCTTCAAACCAGCTTAACTAATGTATAATAGTTTCCTTTGGGAAATGAGTATCCCTGAAAACTGTCACATTGATAATACACCACCTAAGAGTAAATCTACTAGTCAGGATTTAGGAGCAAATGTAGACAGTTGACCTTTGACCATCATGCATCAACAGTAGAAAGGAAATTATTCTGTGTTTTGTAACTTCTAAGCAAGGGCATGACATCTGTATCCAAGCATGTCATTGTTGTACTGCACTCAGCCATCATCAGACCAATCATTGAGTACAATGGCCCCTTTGGTATGTACCTGAACAGATACATGCAACAACTTAAATGTCCATAAACATTCCTCACAAAAAGAATAAAGGGTAAAAACACCATGTCCTACCCAGATCACCTCAAAGCCCTATCCCTGTACTCCATCTCCTACAGACTGTTGATAGCTATCTATGCCTGGCCTACAAGGCATCCTCAGATCCCACTCCGATGGACCTGCTGAATATTCACAAAACAAATATCATCAGACTTAACCAGTCACGGGACTTAAACCTTGCCTGTGACAGAAACCGGACATGTTGAAGGAACAGGTATGTGTCACAGATACTACTGCTTCTCTGGAACAGGCTTCACATCCATGCATGAAGCAAAGTTCTTCCCTAACCCAATTTAAGTGTAACTTGGACCAGTGAGTGGAGAATTAAAAATGTACCCCTGGTCTGGCACCAATATCTCTGACAGAAAGATGCAGCATGTAAATGCTTGAGCACCCAAGCCCAAACCTTCATTTACCCCTTAAAATTAGTCTGAGCATATTAAAACTTCTCAGGTTTATTTTAGAAGCATGGCTAGGCTTAAAAAGATCCCTGAGATTATTAGCCTGGTATACACCTATGAACCACCTGAACTAGCATTATCTTTAGGAGCTGTATCCTCAAGACACACTGTTAAATGTCATTTGGCAGTACCCAAGACCACTGGAATACATTTCTGAATAATTATCTGTAAACAGCACCATAATCCCTACCTGGAGTGTGTTCTGTGATAACAAGAGTATTAGAATTACTAAAAGACCCTAACACAAATCTAGGTTTGTGATTTTTACCACTCTTACTTCTATGACCATTAGGATGTGTTAGCAATTTCATCCAAAAAGTCTGTCCAAGCAAGAGTTTGCTCTGCAGTAGGATAGAGAAACATTCTATATAACTGACCTCCTGTTTCAATTGATGTCACCTTTCTTTGTCTGTTCTTATTATTGCCTGGACTACTGATGAATTATTTCTCCCTAACCAACTGCTGTAAAGGAATCCTACAGCAAACCTCCAATGGAGATGATACAGAATCATTCTATACAAAACTCCTAATACAGCTCTGTAATAATTGTAGAAAGTTGCATCTTACAGATAAATTATGTTAAGCTTTCACATATGGTACTTCTGGGTTTCACTAATAAAATATACACCAACAGAAACCCAGGATATGACCAAACTAAGGGATAGTGTTGCATTTCAACTACTCATACCATATCAACCAAAGAGTAGTTCTGTTAACCTTTAGATACCATAAATACTGTCTTTCATTGGGTTATAATATCAAAAGAAAGTATGTTACAAAATGTATTTTTAACAATCTCAGTTTTTATTACCATGGGTGCAAAAACAGAAGCCAAGTGCATATCTGAGTTTATAGCAATATTTAGGTTCCCAGAAGTCAGCAGCTGTAATTTCCTACTTTTACTGGTTTGCTTCACCACTTTGGATAGACAGTGTGGATGCAGATATATTAAGGCTGATGTAAAAAAGGAGCTCTTCAAACCGACACATCAAGATTTTGGAATTTATTCAGTTGTGCATGGGTACCTCCTGCATCACACATGAAAGTAAAGAGTGAAAAATAACCCCACGGATTTACTAATCCTCTGTGTAAGACTTAATAAGTCTTACTCGGAGCCAGCAGTTGAATGGATTGACGTCAGCATGCCATGAATATTCATGAGGGCACGCTGACTCATCCGTAACTCTTACATGGACTGAGTAGGAAAGCAGGGGGCGTGTCTGACTGCCAAGCAGTCTAAAAGTCCATGCCCCTGCAAGGTTTTAAAAAGCATAGTGTCAACAGACAAGAGCAAGTTCACTCAAATGTACTTGCACCCAACACCACACTCCCTGACACTGTAAACCCCCATCACAGTTATAAAACGTAACAAATAAATTTTATTTTTTTTAAATCCACGATATAGCTGCCCATATTTGCACTTGTTTGCACGGGTGTGCCCATTGCTTAACCACAGTTAGCAATTGTGACATTGAAGAGCATATAAGAACTACTTATGCAAATTTATCACAATAGCGTAATGGTAGAGCATAAGCACAAGCAGGAGGCATTCACAGTTCAATTCCCACCACTCCCCTTCTTATTTATGTTTTAACTCAGTATTTGAAATAATACCAGATATATATGATTAAAATATTATTAAAAGCAGTGAAATGGCTAATGTATCAGTGAACAAAATATATATTTTTAAAGGATCCAGATATATAATAGCCTGCTCTTAAGCAGCGCTTTACCCAGCTAAACAGAGGTGCCCATAGTTTAATAGCGCTTTACCCAGCTAAACACCCAGCTAAACAGAGTTGCCCATAGTTTAATAGCGCTTTACCCAGCTAAACAGAGCTGCCCATAGTTTAATAGTGCTTTACCCAGCTAAACAGAGTTGCCCATAGTTTAATAGTGCTTTACTCAGTGCAATGTGCTTGCGTGGACATGCTCACCGCGCCAACCAGGGCACTGTAGGGCACCGGGGAGCAACGTAGAGCTAAGTTGCTTAAACGCAGCCACACCCCCTAGCCTGTCTAGACAGTAATAACATAAAAGAATGACCAGGTTCGAACCCAGGACCCTGTGCATCATAATCAAAGTACAGAACCACTAAGCCATGACAACACAGAGGAAGCAGCCACTATTAACATTCATATACTTATGAATGGTAGTTTAACCATTACTAAGCAGGTCTGCAGTCAGCCGAGAATTTTACAAAATGGCCAATCACAAAAAAGTGCGGGAAATGCGGCATATTTAAGCCCCATAGGCAGGAATACTCACCATAACTGATTCTAGCACACATTTGCAGTCAGAATGGCAGGTGTAGGAGAGGATTCACACTTCCGAGTGCAATGTTGGGGCATCGAGGAGTCCAAATACATGGTTTGGCTCCTTGTCCACCGTCATGAGTCAAGACTCCTGCAGGGCCAGTTCCAAGGGATGAAGTACAAGGCAGAGGCTTGGAACCGGTTAGCTTGTGACCTCACCAGTGCCACAGGCATTCCCCAGACTGGTGAGCAGGTCCGTCATCACCGTGCAGACCTGAAGAGACGAAAGCAGGACCACCTGAACCAGTGAATACAGGAGGCCCGTGGGATGCAGGATGCCCCACAACTGAGTATGTAGCCATGGAATGCAGTATGTAAGAATTGATAATGGAGTATGTATAATGGATAGGTATGTTTCAATATCCCTTCATTTACTTTACAGCTGCAGGTGACCGTGTTATGAATCAGCAAGCCTATGCTGATAGGCTGCTAAGGTTGTGCCACCAGGCAGGTTAGTGATTATTCTGCATGTATTGTTATATAAAATATGTTTTGAGAGCATGAAAGAATGTGTTGTAGTCCAATAAAACAGCCATATAATTGCCTGAATAAGTCCTCTGCATGTACTGCCAGATAAAAACGTCAGAGAGGCAGAAAAAGAGTGTAGTAACCCATTAAGAAAGGTAACATATGTTTGGAATAATATCTCTGCAGGCACTATCATATAACATAAGTGAGTGAGCCTGAAAAAAGATTGTTCTAACCTATTAATAAAGGTACAATATGTCTTGAACATGTCTGCCATAAACACCGTTAAAACAAATAAAGGAGTGAGCCTGTGGAAAAGTGTGCAATGTCATTAATAAAGGTCTAATACCCAGAGTGTGTCTGTGTCACAGAGTCTGAAATGTTGTAGTACCCTTGCATTATACAAACAGTGCTGTTTGAAAATGTGCTGGCAACCCAGAGTTATGCAGCCCCATATAAAGTGGGTGATGGAAGTGCTAGTAGCTGTGAAACATATATACAGTTCACAATTGTCAGTTACTGGCTGGCATGAATAAGTAAACCTGGCACACATGTAGCATGTAATTATTCACCAGAAATGTGAGTGTGTGTTAAGAAATGCAGGGTTTTGTACAAATCGAAGTGAAAATGTCATGTGAAAACATCCCAGATATGTAGATAAAGAAATATAAATGCAAAAAAGAAATATGTAGCAGTAACACCTGAATCCTGGACAGTTAGTATGTCAGATATGGGTCAGGCATATATTAAACTAGCCAAACCCATGACACAACCTAATGTATGGTGGCAAGTGTAATAATACAGGTAGGGGATATACAACTGCAGTCACTGGGAATGTAGTGTAGACTAAAAGGTCATTATAAGATGTTAACTGAGGTTTTTTCTACACCCTACCGTATGTGCATAAACCATGCAATTCCACACCTCAATGGGTATGTGTAACCTTATATATTTGTTGGGACATATGTCCTATTGTTTTATAAATATTTGCATTGATGTTGATGCATGTGCCCTGTTCAAACACCACATTCATGGTGGCCTGTTGCTACCAAACATCCCTGCTCTGATACTGATTCACTGTCGTTCAATATATGCATGTGTTATGCTTGCTGTTCAACTGTTGGAACCTTGGTGTGTTGGGTTAATGGGAATATTACTGCATGATGTTACAACTAATCTGGAATGCTGTTGTTTATGTTGTAATTAAACACACCTAATCACAGAACGTATGGGAAGGCCGGTCCCAGTGGACCCACCTGTCCCTCCTCAGTTGGCGAGTGCACCTGGCACCAGCAGCTCCGGTGCCCAGCCCGGGCTCCCCTCCTCCATTAGTCCTGTGCCACCTTTGGGTGGAAGTGCTGCAGGGGATGGGGCTCATCCCCTCTGTGCAAGCGTGGGTGGAGAAGGGCCACCCGTCACCCTTCGAAGGGTCTGGGCTGTGGTGCGTAGGGAGATCCAGCGTTCAGTCGCTGATCCCCTACACCAGCTTGAGGCGAGAGTGGCGCGTCTCTCGGGTGAGCCTGCCCATCCTACTCAGCCCCCAGCACAGCCACCCTCAGGGCTGTGAAGGTGCAGTGGTGACTGCCCATGGGTGGGGATTTCAGTTCCACTGTTACCATCTGTGGGCTCATGGGCTTGCGATTTCCAAACATCCTTCCCCATCAATTGTGTTCACCCACCCCATGTGTCAAACTCTGCCCCTGTATGCATCTTGTTTGTCTTGTCTGTTTACCTCCCCAGCCTACCTCCCTAAATATACCTACTTCCTCTACCTCACATTCCACTCTCACCTGAAAAAAAAAATAAGAAAAAAGGGCAATCTGTTCCCACAAAAAAAATATGCCCCATACATAGCTGCCCAATTTGCACACATGTCCACTGGACATGTAAACTGATAATTCTAATTGTCAGTACAACATATTTTGTTGTCCTCACCCCTCTCTCAGGGTGGAAGGTTTCAAATTTCACACCAAATTTCATACATATGCACAGCTGTTGCTGGTAAAGAAATGGGCAGCTATGGGCCTTCCCTACATCCATCCTGCACATCCCGAGCTGGTTTCCCTACTGTCTTTCCCTCTTTGTGCCACCTTTTTCACCACTTTCCTATCTCCCCATTTTCTTTTCTTTAAAAGAAGTTAGTGCGGGGGTTAACGGGAATAAGCACTTTTAAGCAGTAGTTAGCGGGGGTGCGTGAGTGTGAGCATGTGTGTGCTTAGCTAAGCATCGCTAAGCATCACGCAAACCCACGCAAACCCGCTTACAACTGCTTAAAAGTGCCTTAGTCACTCTGTATGACAAGGCCCTTGTGCTGCTCAGCAGCAAAATAAAATACCCTTGTCAGTCTCAAACCCGGGACCTTGGACACACCAGTCTGCATGAAGTACCACTACACCACATCAAATATACAATAACTCAGTGCTGAAAGCAATATATCATGCATTACCATGAGTGAATGTAAAGGGAAAATAGGAATGGCATAACACAAATCTTGTTCTGTGGGCCTTAACCAGCAGGTGTTGTGGAATTGCATGACACGACTGTGAAAAGAGAATCAGCCATGCTAGTAGGGAATAAGGTTACAGTAGCAGCTTACAAACCCCACACAGTATCAGAGCAGGATAAACACTGGTATATTTGCATAGGTCACAGGACAGACCTCCCAACAGTGACTGATCTACAGTGATGACCCTGATTGTAAACAAATGTTAGCTGTGCCCCTCTGACTCCCTGTGAAATGTACTAACAGTAGGCAGACGAGTGTTGAATCTCATTGAATGACAAATGTCAATAAGTGAGAGTAGACACCACTTGCACATCAGAAAATGTGTAGCAATACATATGCTCTGAATCCCCCAAAGTCTGAACTGCAAAATGTCTGAACTATATCACAGGTGTAACCCAGTTATATGTACCTTTCCCTGAGGCTGTTCAAATATATACATGAGAGTATCTGAGGCCTGGAAGAGTCAGAAACACACAGGCATATCAGCTTGTCTGCTGTTACACACTCTGCAAATAGCTGTAGAATGAATTCCACAAGCATGCCCTTATGTAGGAGTACAACACAGAAATATCAAAGGATGTAGTCATGTATTGCTAGCAACCACCTGTGACAATGCCATTGTTCAGGTGCTGAAAAGACTGCTGTGGTGCACAGTCAAAGAATACTAGGCTGACCTCTGTCTACCATCTGGATATGTCCACAGGTGGGAGCTACTCAGACAGACTACAAGCCTTCATAGACTTACAGGTACACAGCAACTCTGCATGTTCAGTAAGATAAACATCACACGATAATAAATAATGCACTCTGCAGTTCTGCACCCCTAGCAAAAGGTACTATATACCCGTGTAGTCAGGCACAACCAAGGGTGTAGGTAGGCATACACAGTACAGAAATATGTCCAGTTGTCCTGAGCAGACTGTGCTAATGTCAACACAAACCACAAACTGCTCAGAAGTGAGTAACGTACTAATGACAGTATAACAGTTCACAAACAGTGCATGTGCCTGATATTCATAAGTGGTAGTACAACATACTTAGTTGTCCTCACCCCTCTCTCAGGGGTGGAAGGTTTCAAATATCCCACCTAATATATTGCATATCCACAGCTGTTGCTGGTAAAGAAATGGGCAGCTATGGACCTTCTCCACACCCATCGTGTACATCCCAAGCTGGTTTCCCTACTGTCTTCCCTCTCTTTGTGCACCCTTTATCACTACATTCCTATCTCCCCATTTACTTTTCTGTCAAAGACATGAGCGCGGGGATTAGCGGGAGTGAGCACTTGTAAACAGTAGTAAGCGGGTTTGCACCAGTGTGCGCATGTGTGCACTTAGCTTAGCATTGCTAAGATATGATAAGCTATGCCAAGCTTAGCTTAGTATTGCTAACATAAAATAAGCTAAGCTAAGAGTAGCTTAGCATCGCTAAGCGTCACACAAACCCGCGCAAACCCGCTCACAACTGCTTAAAAGTGCCATAGTCACTCTGTATGACAAAGCCCTTGTACTGCTCAGCAGCAAAATAAAATACCCTTGTCAGTCTCAAACCCCACACCGTGGACTCACCAGTCTGCATGATGTACCACTAAGCCACAGCAGATATACAATAACTTGGTGCTGAAAGAAATATAACATGCATTACAAGGAGTGAATGGAAAGGGAAAATAGGAAAGCCATAGGAATACATTGCAATAAAGAAATATAACATGCATTACAAGGAGTGAATGTAAAGGGAAAATAGGAAAGCCATAGGAATACATTGCAATAAAGACATATAACATGCATTACAAGGAGTGAATGTAAAGGGAAAATAGGAAAGCCATAGGAATACATTGCAATAACTACTGTTGTATGCCAGTTAATTCTATAATCGCAAAAGAAAGTACATACTCCCATGTATCCAGTGTTAGCATTAGGAGGTGGGAGTAAACTTACACACTGAGAAGAGTGTACTGGAAGAAGCAACAGTCAGGTTTCAGTACAACATGCATTTCACTGGCTACAACCCAGCCTCAGATATGAGACATATACCAACCTTCTGACTGACACAACAGTGTCCACAGCAAACAAGCATCTTTCCCACCTTGTTAAACTGAAATGCCTACGCCTACCTAACCTATTATTTTATAGCAGTGTCCTAAAATCACAGTGAGAACTGCAATTACCACACAGCAGGCTGCATGCAATTACTAAATGCTGGGCACCAATTGGTGCAGAAGCCATCACATGCACATGTGCAGATACCTACAAAAGCAGCCTGTACTTGCTGTCCACACATGCAATAATATCATTGCAGCAACTGGAGAGAGAGAGAGCGAGAGAGACAGACAGACAGAAAGACAAACAAACAAACAGAGGCGGTTGGAGACACCAACCAGAATAAAAAAAACAAACAGAGGCAGTTGGAGACACCAACCCCCCAAAAAAAAACATTGGCAGTTGGACACACCAACCAGAATAAAAAAAAAAAAACAGAGGCAGTTGGAGACACCAACCAAAAAAAAAATAAAACAAGCAGAGGCAGTTGGAGACACCAACCAAACAAAAAAAAAACAAATGGAGGCAGTTGGAGACACCAACCAACAACAAAAAAAAAACCGTCAACAGGTACAACAGACAGAGGTGAGAAATACAAAGGTAAGGTATGTAACAGAGATGTATTTGCTGGCATCCGAATGATGTGTCCAAAGGGTACTCAGCATACTGTGAACCCTCCATATGTGGTAGCAGTCCGTATCTATATGTATATGCAGATGGGCATAGGGCAAGGGACATACTGCAACTGTTAGTGAAGGCTGGACATATATATGTATTTGAAGGTTGCTATGTGCACATACCTATGTAGGTTGTAGTGTGTGGCATTGAAAACAGCAAGCAGTGCAGGTATATGCCATGTGGTGGTTAAATGCTGTGGGACTGAGTTACAGCCAGTGAGGTCTGCTACAGCTATATGGCCTGAGGACAGGCAAAAAGGATTCTGCACAACACTGTGCAATATTATTACATAATTGTATGTCTCAAAACTGTTTCATAATTGATATTCCCACCATGAAAGGTGGGCAGTATATGTGCCTATATGTGCATGTATGAGTGGCCTAATGGTTAAGGTGTTTGCCTTACAAACACAAGGTGCAGGGTTTGAGTCTGACAAGGGATAAATGGCTAAGCTTAAAATGGCTCGCAAGGGCAGTTAGCTTAGTACTAACCTATGAATGGATGTTTACAAGTATGTGTATATATATATATATATATATATATTGATATACATATGTATATATACATAGAGATATACAGATATATATATATGTACAGTATGGTGTATGTTCACATTCCCTGGTAACACTGTCTTGTGTGTTTCCTGTAGTCTGCACAGATTACATACCTCAGGCATAGGTATCTGTAAGTAGGGGCACACAGTACTGTAAGGTACACAGGAAATGCTCATCTGTGTCAACATACATTTGTGTGTTGTATGAATGTCTGATGTGTGTGTAATAATGCCTGTACCATGTCCACAATCACATGTGTGTAGCAGGGTTTGCATGTGTACCTAGCAACATGTATACTCTGTTACAGCAGTATGCCAGCTGTATTAACAACTGTGCACATATGTTAGGTAGGGGTATGGCAAAAACGACTAGGGTGGGTTACTGGTTATACTGTAACTGTACTTCACATCCATTGCAATGGATGACATATTTCTTCATGCATTAGCTTGATATGTACCCCCGTGGCAAGGCTGTGCATTGGATCCCAAACACTGTGCCGAGTACTGGTGTATACTGGTTTGTTATATGGAGTGTGGCAGGCACTGTCAGCCAGTTGTGGGCTGAGCACTGATATGTGGTATTGAATGTGTGTATCCTCTGACAGATGAACAGATGCTATATATGGCAGTTAACTGATAACTGTACTGTATAATATTAAGTGTGCCACATGACTTGCTCACACATATCGTTTACTTGTCTTCCAGACTAATGGCTCATCAAAGGAATCCCTCCTACACAGCCACAGAGGAACAAGAAATTCACCACAGCCTGGTTCAGCACTATACCCTGCTGTTTTCCAGGGCCAGCCAGCACCAGCAGGAGCGTACTGCACTGTGGCAAGATCTTGTTCATCGGGTAAATGACATAGGCATGCATAACTGGACATATGAGCAGGTACGCCATTACTGCAGTGATTTAAGTAGACATGTCCGGCGGCGTGCATCTGATATCCATAGACAACAGCTTGCCACAGGTGGTGGGGTGGCCATACATCCCCCCCTCACCAGAGTGGAGGAACTGCTCCTAAGTGTGGTGGCTCCTAGCCTACAGCAGCAACAACATCACACATGTGTCATCATGGGGACCGGAGCCACCCAGCATGGTGACATGGAGCATGCAGGTAACATGCCCTAGCTGTAGATTACTGTTACCTGTATTGTTAGATTATGCATATGTGAGATGTGTACTGTGTTTAGCAGTTGTGCTGCCTATTGTGTGCAATACTGATATTGTGAATAGTATCTGTACACCTATGCCTGTTGTTCTACTGTAGTTTAGCACACTCACAGTAGCAATGCCACAGTTGTGGCCACTGACAAACTGTGTTATATTCTTGTAGGTCCCTCTGGTGTGACAGCAGGGCAGACGACACATGCTGGTGAGTGTGTTAACACTTTAAAGTTGGTATTGAAATGTGCATGTCATAGGTGAGGTGTAGGCCATGTACACATAACACACCTATGGATAATGCATGCTGTGCATGTTTGCTGTGAGACGTTAAGCATCTCAGTAAAGTCAGTACCTGCCTCAATCACATGCAATGCACAGAGCATCAGACACAAATGAGGCAACAGTGTACTGCACATTGGATAGGCATAGTTGACACACATGTACACAACATAACATGTTTGTCATACGCAGTACACCTCAACATGCTGTATTTGTTGTAACCGGACACGCGCTGCCAGGTCACACTTCAGTATCCCACATGTCATCCACACACCACACATATTATACCTGAGGGGTAGGGGCCTAGCATGGGGCTGTGCAACACCCTTCAACACATAACACAGTCATGTTAGGCAATGCTCCCTATTGGACACCTCACACACCCTTGTGCAATGTGGCTGTGTAATTGTGAACTTAGCCACGGCACTGCAGTTCACGTACAGCGTGCTAGGTGGTGGTCTAGCACACTTTAGTGGCCTTGAGTGACCACATGATGCATGATGATAGTGGCTAATGGTACTACACCCCATACAGTTACAATGGCCATGTCCAGTATTGGTATTCCATCATGTACACATGCTCTTGCCACCCCCATAGTGCCTTTTTTAGGCAAGGCTCAAAAGTCAAACCCACCCCCATAGACAGCACAAGGAACAAGAAACTAAGGGTAATGCTGCTTAACGCCAGAAGTCTTAACCTCAAGATGCACGCACTCGAAGCTCTCCTCAATATGGAGAACATCAATATCTGTGCAGTGACAGAAACCTGGTTCAAGCCTCCTGAGAGCACCCCAACACTACCAGGCTATACCTCATATCATGCTTTTCGGCCCCAAAACCCGGACCGAACCGCAAAAGGAGGGGGAGTTTCCATATTTATCAAGGATATCCACACCTCCAGGTTAGTGGCATTGCACGAAGTATCGGAGACCATCCATGTGCAACTAACAGTGGGCAAGACTGCTTTTCAGTTTATAGCATCCTACAGACCACCCTCTCAAAGTCAGGAATCCCACTCGGCTTTCCTGAAAACATTGGAGAACATGAAGATCTCTCCGAACACCATTATATTGGATGACTTCAACTACCCAAACATTGACTGGGAGCACTACTCAAGCCCCAGCACCTTAGCCCAAAGGTTCCTGGAAATTATAAACTCAAATGCTATGGTACAACTAGTCACCACTCCCACAAGAGGGGACAACATACTAGACCTGATCATTACCAACATAGGGACTCTATGCTCCACACCAGAAGTATATCCCTCATTGGTAAGATCAGACCATAAATTAATTTCACTGGATGTCCACATCCCGACCCCACCGCCAGCCCAGAAAACCACAGTGAAAAACTTCTCAAAAGCGAACTTCTCACTTCTCAAAACTGAAGTGGAATCCTTCAAGGCCCCAGGGCCAGTGGAAACTACGGCCCAAACTGCAGAATCTTATATAAACACATTCTACGGACATCTCCAGGAATGCATGGATCATGCTATCCCAAACAAAACCAAGACCCAATCATCCAAAGGCATGCGTCCAGTCTGGTGGATCCCTGCCATAAATAAACTGTACAACAGAAGGAGGAAGCTACTACATGATAGAGCAAAATCCCTAATAGGGAAGGCATCTCTGATCAGTACTAGCAAAAAATTACGATCCCTCATAAAATCCTCCAAGGCCAGCTTCGAGAGAAAAATTGCACAGAACACCAAAGACAATCATAAGGCTTTTTTCAGTTATGTTAGGAACCTGGGATGCAACTCCCAGACTTGTTCTGAGCTGATTCTAAATGACAAAAAGTACGCTGAACCCACAGACATCGCCAATATCCTGGCAGACAGGTTCAGTGCAAACTTCTCCACCCCCACCCCCCCAAAAGAGCAAGTATCTATCCCGGCAGAGGGCTGCCTCCCAAACATCTCTGATGCTCAGGTGAAGGCTGCCCTCTCCAAAGCAAAAAACACTGCTTCCATGGGACCAGATGGCGTCCCAGGTTGCATCCTAAATAAACTCCAAGAGGAACTAATCCCTCAAATAAAACAGCTATACAATCTCAGCCTCACTACAGGATAAGTGCCCACAGAATAGCGTACAGCAACAGTGGTCCCACTCCACAAAGGTGGAGCCTCTACGGACCCTGGAAACTATCGCCCCATAAGCCTGACTAGCTTAGTCTGCAAGGCTATGGAGAGGATCATCATGGAGCTCATAAACAAAGACATTGCGGACCTACAGACACTAGATCCTACCCAGTTCGGCTTTGTCAAGGGCAGATCCTGCCTTTTGAACCTGGTTGACTTCTTCAAAACAGTCATCAAAGCCATAGATGAAGGGAAGGTAGTCCACACAGCCTATCTGGACCTTGCAAAGGCATTTGACACAATACCCCACTCGGGCATCATAGATGAGCTATCCAGCTTAAATATAAACCCCTATGTCACAAGATGGGTCACAAACTGGCTCAAAGACAGAACCCACAGAGTGAGAGTTGCTGGAGCCATGTCAGACTCGAAACCGGTCACAAGTGGCATCCCACAGGGTTCTATCCTGGGACCACTCTTGTTCGGTATATACTTTTCCGAGGTACAGGCAAATGTGGGAGGACTATGGCTCACCAAGTTTGCAGACGACTGCAAACTGGGCGCCATAATCGACTCTCCAGCTGACACAAACATCCTTCAAAAAGGTCTCACAGAGACAGATAACTGGTGCCAGCACCATGGTTTAAAGCTAAATGCCAAAAAATGTATAGTCATACCCTTTGGCAAAAACAATGTGCCCACAAATTACCACATAGGCGGAAACCCATTAAGTACAGAGAAAGTTATTAGGGACCTGGAGACCCAAGTTGATAGCAATCTCTCCTTTGATAACCACATTGCCAAAGTGGTTAGAAAGACCTTCTACATAGCCCACCTCATCACGAAGGGTTTCACATCTAGATCAAGAGAGGTAATCGTGCGGCTTTATTCGTCCCTGATCAGACCCATCATAGAATACACTGCCCCTTTGGGATGTACCTTACCCGACACCTGCAGCAATTAGAAAGACCCCAAAAGTATCTCACCAAGAGGATCAAGGGTCTCAAACAGATGCCATATGCTGCTCGGTTAAAAACTCCAGCTCTACTCAGTTGCATACCGCCTACTTGAGGCGATCTATGGCTGACATACAAAGCTATGTCAAATCCAGAATTAATGGACATGCTCCACCTCAGTAAATCTAAATCCCTTAGAGCCACACGCTCGAGGGACTTGAACCTCAGCACAGAAATAAATAGAACTTGCTGGAGGGACAGGTTCATAACCCAGAGGCTCCCTTCGCTCTGGAATAGAATTCCAGTTCATGTGAGGCAGAGCACCTCACTGAATCTCTTCAAGAAGAATCTCGATAGGTGGATGGGGGATCGTAGGTTTGTCCCAGGGATTACTCCCGTGTCACTATTAGACAGAGGCACAGTAAACTAAACATTAAAAAGGGCACAGTATACTCAAATCAAGGGGTGGCGTAAGCCATACAGAATCGGGCTAGGCTTATAATTGCCCCAGGGCAGATAGCCTAGTATGAACCTATGAACCTATGAACCACTCATCCCGTGTGTGTGTACATAGCATGCATATGCTAAACCTGTGTCCACAATTATCTGCTACAGACACAGAAACTGCAATCAGACATGGAAATCCATGTGACACACAGATAACACATGCAGCCATGGTATGTATACCTGTGAGTTATGGTGCACAGGACATTGCAGAGCTTATAATACTTGCACAGAAATGTTGTGTTCTTGTACACATTGTGTTCCAGGGTGTAGGCAATCAATGAACATGTACACACATGCACCACAGCCATGTACACTGTCATTAACTATGGCTGTCTACACTCACACTGCATGGACTTGATCAACACTTATTCTGCATGCTGACACTTGTGACGCTACTGTTTGCCTTGTGATACTGTCACCCACCTTCAACCACTATTGAGTATGTTTTGGATTCCTGTTGTGTGTGTGTATCTGCTGTAGTGAGGAGTGTGCATGTGTTCCTGTGTTCCTGTGTTCCTGTGTGCATGTGTGCATGTGTGCATGTGTGCATGTGTTCATGTGTTCATGTGTGCATGTGTGCATGTGTGCATGTGTTCATGTGTTCATGTGTTCATGTGTGCATGTGTTCATGTGTGCGTGTGTGC
Source organism: Protopterus annectens (assembly GCF_019279795.1). Taxonomy (NCBI): domain Eukaryota; kingdom Metazoa; phylum Chordata; order Ceratodontiformes; family Protopteridae; genus Protopterus; species Protopterus annectens. Next base: position 911,301,926 of record NC_056744.1, on the reverse strand, counting down.
ATGTGTTCATGTGTGCATGTGTTCATGTGTTCATGTGTGCATGTGTACATGTGCAGACTGTAAAGTGTGTTTCCTGTCTTCCTCACACAGGTGCTGAGTTAGGGGTTGGCGAAACCAGCAGGCGACCTGAAGCCACTGCCACGGATAGTGGTGATGATGACACATGTATTGTGGCACAGGGAGATTTGCCAGGGTCTGTCGTTGGCCACCAATTGACAGTACACAGCGTTCAACCCCATCTATGTGCACACTCATACTGCCATTACATCCCTCATCACCAATGGCCATAGGCGAGGGACAGCATACAGTTGGCATTGACCAGGAGAGTGTGGTACCCATGGCACTTGCATCCCCTCACAGCAGCTATAGCCGTAGACCCAGAATGGTACCACATAGGCGGAGGTCCAGGGGTTCTCGGGGGAGCACCACTTGTTGTATTGCCCCTGGCAGGCGTGCCCTCACAGGTCTTATGACGACCACTGTGTTCCAGGCTGTAATGCAGGCTCTGGCACGTATGGAAGGGTACACCAGGCAGGGACTTAGGGCGCAGAGGGCACATTACACCACTATCAATGACAGCATCCGTGACCTTGCCGGTGCCATCCGGACTTACACCGAGGTCATTGATAGACATTGGGGGGAGACAATGGATGCCCTCCACAACATGTCTTCCTTGAGCCAGGACCATGCGGGACAGTTGCAACATTGACGCGGACACATGCCAGCAACAGCAACTGCTGGCAGTGGTCACGGATGGCCCACAGTTCACAGCCACTCCCATAGTGGAAGTACCAGCCCCAGCAATGCTGGTGCTGACCTGTCCATTGACCATCCCAGTAGACAACATGCACGTGGCTCTGGCCAGTCCCAGCAGGGACATGGGTCCAGTCATCATGCCTCTGCCTCTGATGACAGTACCCAGTCAGGGTTGGTACCCGATACTGTCCGTAGCACCCCTGCCAGGCACAGGTACTGTGTCCGTGGCTGGAGACAGTGATCTGTACAGCCTAGCAGGTACAGTATGTGGCTGTCCCACAAACCACCATATATGGCAGCCACATGATGGAGCTGTGTGCATGCAGACACACACACATTAAGCAAACAACTAGGACTCACACATACACACACACATTACATCAACATTGGCCCATGCTGTACTGTTGTCCCTCACACACACACACACACACACACACACACACACACACACACACACACACACACACACACACAGACATGTCGATTGGATGGGTCAATGTCAGGCTCTGGCAAACAACAAAACGCCCTGTGCATATGATGATACCTGTGCCGCCTCCTGTTATCTGCATTATTGACGGAGGGACAGGCTAACATGGTGCTGATGCACAGGGTGACACTATAGCAGTGTAGCAATAATAGCAAGTTGTCAACAAGGAAGTGTAACTACATCCTTGTAGGTATATCTGAGCAGACATTATGCATCAAAGCTCTGATTGTCAATGTAACATTGTTTACACCACTGTTAGGTCTGAGTATGTATTATCCACCCATGTGCCACTTGGCTGATGTGTGATGTGTTGCCAGCATGTGTTAGTGAGTGGACAGTACATGTGTGATGTGTGCAGTACAGATTAGCAAGTGTACATCTGTGAACATGGTGGGTGCGCACTGTCTGGATGTACATGCATAGTGGACACATGGGATGTGTGGCATACCCTGTTGTACACATTGTTAACATCTCATAGCATCTTTCAATGGCCAGTATGCATTCTACTACACATTCTACACAGCCACATTGCACAACATGGGTAGACGTGTGTATGATATAGGTTGACACTATGCTGTGGGTGATACCGTTAATATCTGTCAATGATTTGTGGTCTGGTAGTATACACAACCTCAACAGCATGACTATAAGCAATCATTGGATGATGTCCTGACAAATGACACACAGTCGTAGGGAACCCAGTATCAGTTGGATCCTTCCGGTGCTACACTATAACACTAACCAGTGTTAATGACTGCCACCCATTACTGTGACCACACCTGTGTGTCATATAGCCCCCTTAGGTACATGCAAACACACTAGGGATGTGTCCATCCAAGTCTGGGAATGCAAGGATTGGCCTACAATGCATTCCCTGGATGGGACGCATATCCTACACACGGGTATCATACAGACAGATACATGTTGTCTGATACATGCTGTATAGCAGTAAGCCGACTATGGCATAGTCATCCTCATGTACTATACATACTATCCCGTCAGTACCACACAGGTGGTAGCCCTCAACATGTATGTTGGGTACCATTGTGTACATACAGACCCATTTTATGTCATGTGTCCCTTGATATCCACATATCCATAGGTATTGTGGAGTCCCAAGGTGTATCACATAAGACATTAGAGGCGTGAATGCATATCCACAAGGTAGTCGTACACCTATAAAGACTGTCCATTCTTGGCAGACTTTGTTGTGTATGACCATGTCTGACATATACCCCAGGCATATACCCTCACTCACACTACTCTTAAGTAACTGACATGGGTGTGTGTGCCACAGATGACCTTGGCCACAGAACACGACAGTGGACGGCCATGTCACATACATACATATGTGACCTACAATCTGAGAAGCAGCGGCACAACCTGTCAATGAAAACAAATGTATTCATGTAGTATGCAGGCTTCACACCTATGTACTGATTGAGGGGACATGTACACATATATATTTGCCACACAGATACCTGATGTGTGAAATGCACTTACTGTTGTCATCATACTATGTCATACCATGGTAAAAGCAAAACCCACACCGCATTGACCAACAGTGTAACACACAGTCAGCATTTGCAGGATTCAAACCCCTACCTAACTATGTCATGATACTAAAGAGAGACACATTAACACAGTGCGCTATTTGCTTTACTGGGTGGTTTCCCTTCTCCTGCTGTATTTGTAGGATGGTGACATCATCAAACTTTCCAAAGAGGAATGTACCTCTTTTAGTGTGTTTTCACAGTCTCCAAAAAGGACACTCATTTCAAAGACAATTGCACACATACACATACCTCCCGCACACTGTTTGCAGGATTCAAACCCCTACCTAACTATGTGATGATACTGGAGAGAAACACATTAACACAGTGCGCTATTTGCTTTATTGGCTGGTTTCCCTTCTCCTGCTGTATTTATAGGATGGTGACATCATCAGACTGGACATGGTGATGTGTGTACACTTTGTTTTATGCCATTCCAGGAATGGTCCATGTGGGTCAGCAGGTGTCAACAGCTTGAACAAGACCTCAGAATCCTTACCTTGTGTAATCTATCTGTGGACACATTGACATTCCGTCATATGTCCACACATATTGATGCACAACTTGTTGGTTTTGTGGATACTACATGTGTCTGGGATGTTGATAAAGGGCTATTCAAAGTCTATGTGACACATGTGTAGATGTGTTCATTGATGTATGTCCTGGGTGGCTGCCTTGCAAACAGTCTAGCATGTTTGGGAACCATGATCCACACATGAACATACCACATTTGGTAGGGTTGTGTGTATGTCAGCTTCCAGTAGCTCTGTTTATGACTGCAACCATGATGGACTCCATGACCTTGCAGATCAGACCTCATAGGCATACTGGACTTGACCTCCCATGGTGTGTTGTGCACCAACACTTGTGGGGAGTGCCATATGTAGCTGTGACACATTCAACGGTTCCATATCCTGTGTAGGGGGTGAGGCTCAGCTGACTGTTCAGGTGCATGATCTGTTTGTTCTATAGTTTGTGCATGACACATATTGGGAATCAATGTATTCCACCTGCTGCCATGCTTTTGGCAGTGGGGGTAGCTGCTCATCTATTCTACATGTGATATCTCCTGGTATGCTGATGTGGACTATTGTCAGTGGGGGATGGGTATGTACATATGGGCCTGTCTGTCATGATGTCGGCATTGTCACTCAAGTACAGTTGGCCCTGACTCAGGACATATATGGGTGTACATTGATATTTATGACATAGCTGAAGGAGGTGTCATGATTCAGTCTGGACTCCTTCTCAGCTACTCTTTACAAAACACCAACGAACATGAGCACTAATCCCTGTTATACTCTTTTACACACTTAACACCCTACTGATCCTTTGTGATCAGGCTACAGAGTATGTCATGATAATATCCTGGCATGTCCGGGGGTCAGTTTTGTGTGTACTCTTCAGTCCAGCTGGTGGATATTGTGATATTGACACAATGTCACATCTGCCTCATGTACACAGACAACCCTCTCCTCCTCCCAACAAACTCAGATATATATGTGAGATGCACCTATATAGACATACAGGGAGCTGAACTCTCGTGACCCATGACTGGCACAGTCTATCAGGTGGTGAAGGTAATCACACACCACATATCAGTCTCACATATCCTCTAGCAACAGCATTCAAACCACATTAGCACACATAGACATACTCGGATACTGTAAATGTACTCTACCTAAGCAGCAGAGACCTCCAAAGCAGACACACACACACCTGCTACCCCACTACAATACCCACATATCACAATGCTCACAATGTCAGTGTGCCACACAGTCACTGCCCTTCGGGCTAAACAACACACCTAATACACATGTAATAGGCAACACTTATTGTCAGACACACTGACGTACCACTCACCAGCCCTAACAAGGGAATAGTCACTTTGGGCTGTCTGTTGGGTGCCAGGATCTGCCGCATAACACAGGCAGTCAGGTCACTCCAAAGCAAGTACAAGACTGGCACCATCATTGTCCATGCTGGTGTGTATAACCTCAGACGTTACTCCCTAGACCACATGACATGATACATGGAGGAACACTCTGATTATGCAGCCCAGGCCAGTATGACCCTGACCTTGTCTAGCATCTTACACCCACCAATTATAATGTCACAGTATACAGACACACATATCACATTTAAGAGTTGCCTAGCAAATGTGTTTCATTCATAGGGGATACAGTGTCTGTCAGCGTATGGTGACATGCTCAACATGCCACGTAGCTTCACTATGGACAGCTTGCACCTGTCACCCTTGGTCTTTGGAATGCTGGCTAAGGCTCTTGCTACCACCATAGTGCCTTTTCTAAGCAGGGCTCATAAGACAAACCCACCTCCATAGACATTACAGGTTAAATGAAACTAAGGGTAATGCTGCTCAACAACAGTTGTGTTAACCTCATATTGTGGCCACTCAGGACTCTCCTCAGTATGGAGGATAGCAATATCTGTGCACTGACAGACACCTGGTTCAGGCTTGCTTATGCACACCAGCAATACCAGGTTATGTTTCATACCATGCTGTCTGGCAACAAGACTTGGAACAGACAACACAACTAGGGGGAGTATCCATATACTTCACAGATACACACACCTCCAGGTTAGTAGCTCTGCACAAAGCATCACAGACCATACATATACAACTACCATTGTGCAATACTGCCTTTCAGTTTGTTGCCTGCTACAGAACATACTCCCAAACTCAGGAACCACACTCGGCTTTCATGGGAACTATGGAGAATATGAAGGTCTCCACAAACACCATTATATTGTGTGACTTCATATACACAAATATTGACTGAGGATACTACTCATGCCCTGACACCCTCACCCAACAGTCGCTACAATTTGTGGACTCATATGCCATGGCACAACCAGTCAGCACAGCCAGAAGGGGGAATACATATTGGACCTGATCATCACCAACATGGGGACTCTATGTTCCACACCAGCGATATACCTCTCATTGGTAAGGTTAGAACATACATGTATCTCACAGGACATACATATACCCTCCACACACCCATCCTGGGTAATCTTGGTGAACTTCTCATGAGCCAACATCTCACTTTACCGAAGCAAGGTGGTATCCTTCAGAGATCCTGAGACAGTGGCATATACGGCTCACACTGCTGCAGCCTTTACATACACATTCTATGGACACCTAGTGGACTGCATGGATTGTGTTATCTCAAATAACAACAGGACCCACTACTACAATGGCAGGGGACCTGTCTGGTAGACCCCAGCCATTAATAAGCTGTACAACGTCAGTAGGAAGCTACTACATGAAAGAGCACAATCCCAGACTGGGAAGGCATCTGTGAGCTGTACTAGCAGACAGCTACAATCACTCATGGACTTTTCTAAGGGCCGCTTCTACCAGACTATTGCAACAGACACGTAGGACTATCACACAGCCTTCTTCAGTTATGTCAGGAACCTGGGTGGACACTCACTGATATGCTGTAAGTTACTGCATACTGATTAAACCTACCCTGAACCCACTGGCATTGCCTACATCCTGGCAAACAGGTACAGTGCAGATGTCTCCCACCCATCCCCCCTAAGGAGCAGCTATCTATCCCAACAGAGTATAACCTCCCTGACATCTCACAGTAACAGGTGAGTGCTGCCCTCCCCACAGTGTACATCACAGTATCAATGTGACCAGATGGTGTCCCAGCCTGCATCCTACACGAGCATCATGACAAATGCAACCCTCACATTACATCACTGTTCAGTATCGGAGTTACCACAGGATATGTACCCAAGGAATGGTGTACTGTAACAGAGGTCCCGCTCCACAGAGTTGGTGCCACAACGGACCACAGACAATATTGCTCTATAAGCCTATGTAGCCTGTTCTGCAAAGCTATGGAGCATATTGTCATAGGACTCATACACATAGACATCGGGAACCTACAGACACTGTGTTATACACATTTCAGCATTGTTGTGGGCAGATCTTGCCTCTTGAACCTGTTTGTATTCTTTAAATGGCTAACAGGTCCATCAACAAAGGGATGGCTGTCCACACAGCCTACCTGAACCTTGCAAAACCCTTCAACACAATAACCCACTGGGCCATTATGCATAGGCTCACCAGCGTCAATATGGACACATATCTCACACAATGGAATGATACCTAGATCAGGGATAGCACCCACATGGTCAGAATTGCAGGTGCCATGTCTGACTATACACCAGTTACACATAGCATCCCACATGGCTTGGTCCTGGGACCTCTCTTGTTCAGTATATATTTGTCTTACGTACAGGCTACCACAGGGGGAATATGGCTGAACATGTTTGCACTTGACTGCAAACTGGGTGCCATGATCAACTCTCCAGCTGCCACATGCATACTCAATCAGGGTCTCACAGAGATGGATGACTGGTGCCTGAGCCATGGCCTACAGCTAAATGCCATTAGTTGCATAGTCATTCCCTTTGGGAGTAACAACATGTCCACACATTACCACATAGCTAGTACTCCATTACATACAGTAGGAGTTGTTAGGGGTTTGGGGACATAACTTGTTCATACTGTCGCCTTTAACATTCACGTTGCCAAAGTGGTTGAACACACCTTCTATGTGGGCCACCTTATCCCATATGGTTTCACATCTAGATCAAGTGAGGTCATTGTGCCCCTATACTCATCACATCCATGCTTGGTTACAGTGCCACATTTGGGGTGTACCTTACCTGACACCTGCAGCAACTGTACTGGCCACGGAAGGTCCTCACCAAGCAGATCTAGGGACTCACACAGATGCCCTGCATAGTTCAGATGCAGTAACTCCAGCTCTACTCAGTTGCTTACCACCTACTCAGATATGATGTGTGCCTGTTGTTTACAGATATACCCAACCCAGAATTACTGGACATGCTCCACCTCAGGCTATCCAACTCCCTTGGAGCTACACACTCCAGGGACATATACCTCAGCACAGATGTTAATAGGACATTGTGGTGGGACAGATTCTTATCCCAGAGGCTCCACTCACTACAGAATGTAATCCCAGTTTCACATAGGCAGAGCCACCCACTGACCACCTACTGGAGACATCTTGATGACTGTATGGGTGATTGTATATTTACCCCTGGGATATCTTCTGTGTTCCTGCTAGACAGAGGCACACTAGCCTAAACATACATGGGCTATCTTGTGTGACCTGCTATTCACACACACAGTGTAGTAATCTGACAGGGTTGTGAATGCCAAACACACTCTGGCTAGGCTTGTACATGCCTTAGGGCAGATAGCCTAATATCGACCTCTGAACCTATGCTAATGTTCAAGATGCACAATGTTTATTGCTGATACTGTTTGCAGGTCTTTATCATCTTTGCTTTACCAGTTTCCATGAACAACTTCGGTATCTGCAGAACATATTTAATTATGACAGGGTTCCACTATATTATAGATGTGTCTGTTGTCATATAACTGTGTGCACAGGGTGGATTGCTGTATAGTGACAGGTTCCTGGGTTAACACATGCAACTGCCAGATATGCGTGGCCCACTGCTGTATTCAGACATGGCCTAATTGTGTGAGCATGCCCAGTTCTGCCATTCCATGTTTTGTTGCCTGACATTTGTCTCATTTATTCAATTGTGTGAGCATGCCCAGTGTGACCCTTCAGTATGTTGCTATCTGAAGTCCACTACATTTGTTGATGTGTGCGAACATGACCAATATTAACACTTATACTGTGTGTGTTGGAAGTCAGGTTTTGTTCTCACTGCAGGACTCACCTTTGTGTCATAACTCAACAAGGATTATGCTGTGCCTGCAGGGTTTCCATGGAATACTTTGCATAGACATATCAACATTCCGTCATACAGGTGGACCACCGCAATACTGTCATGGTTTAGTGGTTCAGTACTTTGGCTATAGTGCACAGTATCCTGGGTTCGAGGCCCATCACTGCTTTATATTTTCATACTGAGCAGACCAGACTGCTTAAGGGCCTGTTAAGCAAATATGAGCATGTTGGCTTTTGTTCAGCTATGCCCTACTTAGACCAGGCTTGTCCAACATTGCTCAATATTCACCAACATTGCTGGATGTTGCCCAGTATTACTGAACATTGACCACAGTTGTGCTAGTTGGTGTGTGCAATTTTGTTTGTATATACTACATGGTGGTAATTGCTGTTTAGCACTGCTTTATATTGCTTAACACATGGCATTCATGCCTTAGGTGGTGCTGCAGGGCTGCCTATGTCGGATGCACATACTACACTCCCTGCACATGTTTGGAAGCAGGTATTGTCAACTTAGGCATCCCTTTTACTTTATGTGCGAGTCGGAGAAAGGTATTATTTCCAGAGTTCCTACTGAGCCAGTGTATGTGCTATGCATTGCCTCTTTGCCAAGGCCAAAGCATACTGGGCACACCTCCTTCTGCCTACTGGGGCAGGCTCAGGTTGTTCCTCCTCTGAGTCACGCTCTGCCTGTGATGGCCTTGGCAATGGTGGGAGGCTGTTTGGCCCAGGCCTATGCTGGTCCTGCTGCAGCTATTTTCGCAGGATTATATTATGTAGCATAGCACATACCATGACAATTTGGGTACATGTAGTTGGTGAGTACTGCAAGGCTCCACCAGATGTGTCCAGGCACCGGAACTGTGACTTGAGCAGCCCAAACACACGCTCTATTACATTATGTGTTTGTACGTGTGCCTCATTATGGCGTTCCTGTTCAGGTGTGCGCGCATTTCTGATGGGTGTCATCAGCCACGGCTCCAGTGCATAGCCAGCAGCCCCCACTAGGTGACCATGTGGGATGTCCCCATTGGCAAATGTCTGATACAGCTGCGTTAGATGACAGATATGGGAATCATGGTAGCTTCCAGTCCACCTGCACACACATTCAGTATTATGCCCTGGGCATCACACATGACCTGGCAGTTGATGGAGTGGAAGCCCTTGTGGTTAAAGTAGACCCTACCCCACTCGCCAGCTGGTGCTTTGATGCATATGTGCGTGCAGTCTATTGCACCCACTACGTCAGGGTATTCCACTATTTTGCTGGAAGAGACACATATTGCTGGCCAATGCCTCACAGGAATTGGGGAAATATACATGTGCTGACATGGCATCCAGAAACTGGTGTAGTACCCTGGATGCTGATGCCTGTGAAATCCCCATCATATCACCAGTTGGTCTCTGGAAGGTACCTGTTGCTAGTATTCTTAGGCCAACACATACCTTGGTTTCCACTGGCATGGGTTCCCCTCTGTTGGTTCTGTGTGTGAGGCATGGCCTGCACAGCTCAACAATTTGCTGCAGGAGGTCTCTGACCCCAAAAACTACCATCTCACCTTATGGGCCTGTTTCCCACCCATTACCTGTATCGAGCACAATGCCATAAAATAGTAATGGCACATTCACATGGACTAAAAAATGTTCTCTTATGTCAAGAGTTGGAGTAGTTTACTGTTGCTATCATTTAGTCAAATCCAGCTCCTTGAGACTTTAGCACACCAAGCCTGTCTGCCAAAAGAACTGCTTCTTTAAGTTCTTGTAAATCCATATCCAATACTTTAGTAATACTGTCTATCCACCCAAAAATGAATGCACAGTGATCATTCCCAGTAAGATTCTACAACAGTTGCAAATGGACAATAGAGTGTTGTGGCGGCAGTGTTGCCGCCTCACAGCAAGAGGTTCTCTGGTTTGATTCTCAGCTGGAGTGCCTTCTGTGTGAACTCTGCATGTTCTCCCTGTGTTCATGTGGGTTTTCTCTGGGTGCTCCTGTTTCCTCTCATGTTGTAAAGACATGTGTCTGGAGTGTTTTTCCCCAGGTCTCCCCAGAAAATTAGTTACGTTCCAAGTCGGACTTTCCCGGTTAACAAATGCAAAAAAATAAATCCTTTAAAGCTTCTGCAGCTTTGAACAATGGCAAATGTTCCAGGCAAATGATAAACAAACACTGCTTTAAGTCCACAGATGACCTCCACATCTTTAGTGTTTTATTGGACAGGAACAACAGGTTAACAGACATAGTAGAATTATCTCATGGAATGAAGGTCAGTGGTAAGTCTGTTTTTAAAGTGCGACATTTTATTTAGCAAATGGACATCACTATTGTGCTATAGAATTTGAAAGCAGGTTCGATATTCATATATATATCTGTATGTGACTATTAGCTTTGATTAACCAGTTTGGTTTCTCTGAATAAACAATCACCGGGAAAGTTGCTTACCAAAGAACATTTCATTAAGTTACTGGTGAAAACATAACTTAGTGATCTTAAAACAAATACCCAGAAAAATGTGCAAGAAATTTCATAACTGGAGACAGTTTTCACAGATCTAGACAGCCAATTACAAGACATTGATGTATAAACTAATTTTCTTATTGTTCACACACATGGAGGTTACATAAAAAGTTTGATGATCAAGAGTTCTGAGTCAGGGAAAAAAACGTTTAGTCCCTTGTGTGAAGATATTTGAAGGCTGCCAGCCTAGCTAGATAGAATTTTGTAGATAATTCTATGTCTTTGTAAATATTAATATAAGCCACAGTCTTGTTCTCTTAAATGGAAGAAAATGGTGTTAAATATTGAATGTCAAAAATGTAACAACAGTCCACTCTGCTGGAAGAAAGCTGATAAGTCAAGCCTTGTATGACTGTTTGATCTCAAACTCAGAGCCGTGGTGTCTGAAGCAGCAGATTCTTTCTATTGTTTTGAGATCAGAGTTAATTGCTAGATTTTACATTATTACATTTCAGAGAGCACGGAAAATGCTTAAAATAATACAGTAGAATAGTTCTGTCATCAATATAGAAAACAGCTAGACTAAGCTTACTATAGTCTATCGCTTCATAAGAGAAATCACAGTTCTAAATAAAGTTACATATAGAGCAAAAGCAGAGTACTGGGGAGTTGCTGTCAGCTTTAGACAAAATCCAAAATGCTCTCTTCTTTCTATCCTTAAATTGATAACACAGTATTGATTCACATTACATCATTCTTGACACTTCTCTGGGTTTCCCTGGCTAACAGAAAATCAAAAGTTTAACATAGCTTTGATTTTGCACCTGGTCAGGAAACCACAGTAATTAAAGACATTATATATGTAAAATTTAGCAATTAATTCTGGTCTCAAAACAATAGAAATAATCTGCTGGTTCAGACATCACAGCTCTGAATTTGAGATCAAACAGTCATACAAGGCTTGACTTATCAGCTTTCTTCCAGCAGAGTTCACTATTGTTACATTTTTGACGTTCAACATTTAAGACCATTTCTTCCATTTAAGAGAACAAGACTGTGGCTTATATTAATATTTACAAAGACATAGAATTATTTACAAAATTCTATCTAGCTAGACTGGCAGCACAACAGGTCGCATTCTTGCTTTTGATGCATAAGGCTGTGGGTTCTACATGAGGATGGGATGCTGTAGTCCTGAGTGTATCCTCCTTTTGATGAGATGCCTAGTAACTATGAATATGTTGTCAGTTTGTCATTTATTTCCTATTGCAATATTATCAGCTTTCTATTTTTTTTTATTTAACATAGGCAGTTTATTCTTCAAGGGCAAGGGGCACTGAATTTGTAGATAAAAATCTAAAATATAAAGTTGTATGCTAGCAGCAACCTCTTCATTAGTAAAGATCTATTTAATGTAGAGTTATTAAGATTGCTTGTACTTCTGTAGAGCTTGGCTGATATTGGTAGATAATGACAGAAATTTGAGTTTCTTTTTTATGGTTGAAATTTTCTGAAATGGGCAGTTTTGCCTTTATTGGTTATATGTTTTGTTACATTGCTTACCGTAAAATGTTCAAAACTACAAATGTAAAACACACTGTAACAAGTGGTGCTGTATTATACCAGGAATATAACTTAATGCAGTCAGGAAGGTGAATCAAAGAAAACATGCATGTATGCACTATCCTAAAAATGAGTGCAAGGGGATTATGATTTGAAAACAGTCCAAAGGCAAACTTTATCCTCCACTGGCCAGATGCATTTTCTTTGAATGTAGGTTTCAATGCCGTTTCAATGAATGTGAGTTTCAAAGGCAGAAAAGTTTACTGTTAATGCTAAGTTTGCTTTCACTATGAGACTGTATTGTTTTGGTTAGCAAATATCTTTCAGTTTTTGTGCTATAAATTTTGAAATAAAAGTTTTAAATTAAATCCAAATATCTGTAATCATTGTAGAAGTAAAGAAGAAAATATTATGTACACTGAGAGGTTTGAACAGAGTTTGTGGCAATTTTAGAGAAAAAGCCAAGTAATAGGACACTGGAATGACTGTGAGAGAGGGGGGCTGAGGGGGCTGCTGTATGGGGAGGGGCACCATGATCTGGCTCTGTTTATCTGTGTATGTTTATAGCTGTGCTTTCTAGAGAAAACAACAGGAGAAAAATGGATGATAAAAAAACATCAGATGACTGCGGCTGTGTCACTTAATGATCATATCTGCTCATATTTACACGAAGCAGAGAGAAAAGATCTGCTACTGGAATAATGACCCTGTCCAAAAATTTGTGACATTGCCAGACCAAAGTATTATAATTACCAAAATAATGTAGCATCTGTTCCTTTCAAAAGAGGAGCAGTACAGTGTATGCTGCCAAGGATACTTAACTAACTGGCAAAGAAAGTTGGAAAATTGTAGTTGCAGTTATATAATACATTAGTTAAAACCAAAAAGAGATCCAGAACTAAAAACAGGGAGTCATTTACTAGCATTTAAGTGTTATTAAGAACAAGATTAATAAAGATGACCTAACAAGTCTCCTGCATATTAATTGCTTAGAAACTAATAGCATCCTCCTAAAACATGAAGGGTGGGAATAATGTCAAAGCAAAAGCACTTTATAGGTGTCTAACAAATGTTGCATTTTTAAGCTAATAAAATGATGACTGATATATACATACATATACACACAAACACATATACACACATATATATATATATATATATATATATATATATATATATATGTGTGTGTGTATTTATACAGCACATGCTGCACATGCAAGCACACAGACACACACACACACACACACACACACACACACACACACACACACACACACGCAAGGAAAAGGATTTTCTGGAAAACGCAGTGGACCATGGGGTTAGGGTACTTGGTAGATCACTCAGTTGACTGTGGACAGTAAAAGTACAGAAAATAGAAAGTAAAGTTTTAGCTCAGAAGTATGACATAAACACATATTAACTAGGATGATGATACAGTGGTCATAATATGTCTTGGTCCATTAAGTGTATGTTACATAGCAATAACATTAGAAACTATATCACAGCAGTCTCTTGTCATTTACAGCTGAAATAATAGCAAGTGAAATGGAAAACTGCAAATATTAAATGTTTCCATGACAAATCCGGCACCAGTGGAGCAGAGGGTTTACTTCTGAAAACACTGTTACTGAGTTTATCTAGTGAGTTCAGGTGCCACATGTACTACCTGGGGTGATGGAAGAGATGCAGAGATCACCCAAGGTGAAACTGCACAGGAAAAGCAGCCAGTAATCCAAACAACCTGTGCAGTCTTGGTGAATAGGAAGGAATGTGCTCTACTTACGGAAAATACAAAGTAGTCACACAGGGGAGCAGAAAAATTAAAATAAACCAAAACTGCAATAAGGCTGTGATAAAAATCGAATAAAAATCTAGTCAGAACGAAAGTTGAAAACAACATTTAATACAAATTGTAAACAAAATATGAAACAAAGCTAAGCGCTTCATCAGAACTGTATGCAAAATCCTCAGTGCAGTTTAAATAGCCTTGTTTACTTCAAGCTATTCAAGTCTTAAAGGTACAATAGTAACAAAAAAGAATACATGTTATATGACTAACCAAGCCCTGATAGCATTAGTAAATACCCTAGTAAAAGCCTATATATTTTATCCACATAACTGAATAAAATCAACAACTATGTATTAGAAAAATAAAACTATATATATATATATATATATATATGACAAACACCACAACAAACCTTACCCTCAACACAAAAACACCCCTAATTCCTATTCCTTAGTCCCCACCCCCTACCACTAACTCACTTAACCCTTAAAATCTTTTACCCGCACCCTAACTAACCCTACCCCTAACCCACTTCCCCCCCCCCTACCCCTACTCTACTAACTCCACCCCCTCCACCCCCTAACCTAACTCTAACCCGTCCACCCCTATCCCACCAACCTACACCTCCATCGCCCCTATCTGCACTTACCACCCTATTAACCCCTACGTCTTATACTCCTACAGCTCTTTTCCCTTATGTCGGGTATCCTCCTCGTCGGTAAGCAGGTATCCCTCATAGTCGTCCTTCTGCATTTTGTTCTGTTCGTAACCTGGGCTTCGCGTCGGTCTTCTTCTCTTTGATCTTCTGGAGCTCCGATTCGATTGTTCTGCAACCCCGGTCTTCTTAAACTTTTCGATTTCTGGAGCTCCGGATTCCGATGTCGGTCTTCTCAGCTGTCGACGAAGTCAGGTAGAACCATATATATATATATATATATATATATATGGGTCCACTTTTTAATTTCAAAATGCCATAATGTCGAAATTCATAAAATCGAACCCAGAATCTCGACATTATGAAATTTCTAAATCAAAAAGTGAACAGAAAAAAAAAACATGTTAAACAAAGTTTTTGCAGGGGGGGCTTGCCCCCCTGCACCCCCCACACCCCTGCAACTTAAATATACTAATTCCGAGATTGCACTACTGTGAAGAGAATGATAATGTTCACATTCCATACTGTCTAGCAATCCCCATTACCATTCCCTCCACTATAGAGTGATCTCGGAGTTAGTATATTTAAGGTGCAGGAGGTGTGGGGGTGCAGGGGGGCTTTCCCCCTGCAAAAACATAGTTTTACAGATTTTTATTTATTTTTTTAATTGTTATTAATTTCGAGATTACAAGATCTCGAGGTTCTTGGTCTGGTATATAGAACTTCAGGATTTTGAAATTTCGTAATTAAAACATGGACCCATATATATATATATATATATATATGTATATATATATATATATATATATATATATATATATATATTATAAAAATCTATAAATTCAAAGTGTGATACAACTCTAATATGCTTAAAAGACTCTTTGAGAGATGTGTCCATTCTTAAATGATAGGTATCGGGGGAGGGGAATAAGAACTTGTGAATACAAAATGGAATCTGTTTGCTACACCCCTGGGTTGAATAACCATAAAATGTATATTAGATAGTAAACAAAATATTAAGTAAGACAAAAACTTTAAAAACAAAATAAAATAACTCTATAATTTTTCTGCTCTTAGCTTTAGAATAGAATGTATAGAAATGTTATCATTAATACCTACAGCATGGGTGACATCCACTTTTAGTAGCCAAAACAGCTCTCGGAGCCTTCCCTTAGGTTTATGTCAACCAAATCCAAAATGCCAAAAGAAAACTTTTTAAAATTTGTACACTGTAATGGATGTTTATATAAGGCGTTGTTTGTGTTTGCTGTCCTAATGTCATACGTGTGTTAGTAAATCCTTTTTTGGAACACATGCTCTGTTTTCCCTACATAGAAGGATGGACATGTGTCACATACAGCTAGGTACACAACCATTTTGGAATTACATGTCCTTTGAAAAGCAAAATCTTGGTCAACATGCTGTTGTCTAAAAGTAAACAGGCATTAGTAAAAATATACAGGCATTGTGGGCAATGTTCTACCTCCTACTCCCACCACTGTTTTTATAAATATCAGAGAAAACTGGAGGTCTCTCAAAAACTGACTTTAAATTTTTGCCAACTTTATATGGAAAAATTGGTTCTTCCCCCAGTCTCTTAAAAATGTCTTCATTAGTCTTAAAATATTCAGTTATTCCTGATCACTGTAGACACTAACCAAGAGTTTGATTCTGGTTCTGCTCATGAAGAAACTACCCATTCTTTGTTGTTGGCAATGATTAAAGACTTGGACAAAAGACTGCATCACATTAAATCTTTACAGTTGGACAATATTTACCTGCTGGACTTTTAAAAATGTAAAACTGTGCCAATAGGTTTGCAAATTTTGAAATTTCCTAGTAGTATTGTGTTTGGTTCTGCTTTTTTTACTGAGTTTGTCAACTTGTATGACTGGCCTGGTTTTGAGGTTATGTAGCTCTTAATTAAAAGAAATGAACTGGTCATTTTACAAGTTAAGGATGAAGCACATAACTCTCAACTGTACAGATTTTTGCAGAATGTCCAGATTTTTGGCTCATATTTTTGGTCTGTTCTTCATAACATTTGTGGTAAATAATGACATACATTTGAGTTCCAGACTTAATATATTTCAGGAAATGCATGCCAACACAAATCCTGTTAATCTAGCAACTATCTAAGTTTATAAGAGCAATACTTAAAATCTGTCCCTATTTTTAGGTCTTTGTCCCCGTTATGTTAGGCTTTGTCCAGATTTCTTGCATTGAGAGGTATGATGAAGCATTGATCTTATATTAAAATTAAGGCAGATCTTTTGTTTCCTTCAAACCAGAAAGATTATGAACAACTGCTTATTAGGACAGAGAAGGAGATGGAATTTATTAAAGACAGGAAAAAATAAATTACAGTGTATACATTTTAAAAAGTTTTCTTTTGGCATTTGGGGTTTGGTTTACATAAACCCAAGGGGAAGCTCATAAGAGACCCATTTAGAATACAGAGAACAATTTTTTGGAAGCTAAAACTGGATGACACCCATGCTCCAGATACTAATGACATCATTACTATACACCCTGAGAAGAGACTTACTTATCTTTATGGAACTGAAATGAGGATCACCCTGCTAGCAATTACCTTCTGGAAGACAACATAAGGTAATTTCACCAGTGGGATCTGTGGAATGCTTAGATACACAAGACTGGTCAATCTAGTGTCTATGCCTGACATGAGCAAAAAGACCTTATGGGCACCAGTTCCATAAATGTTGCACAAATGGTGGAAAGAATGAGAGAGGGTAGGCACATCAAATCAATCCCATCTTCATGGGCAGAAAGACGTTTGCAGATTCTCCTACCGTAACTAGAGAGAGCTACTGGAGACATAAAAAAGAAGTTATCATTAAAAGACGTTAAGAAATGCATTTCTACATAAAATTAAAAAATAGTACTAAGTCTTCAAGATGAGCTGTCTTGGTAGGTGAAATTGAAGACATCTACAGTGAACCACACACTCATGAGAAATCCTCCACAAAACTTAAACTAAACTATCATAGCAGTCATCGAAAGCGACTGAAACCTTTATACAATCATTGTAGGTTATACCTTTCAGACATTAGCTTCGATAAAAATAATCTCCTGTAAAGGCTTATGATGGTGTAATACTTATTGAATCTTCTGAACATTTATTTCTTAATATTACAAATGTTTAACTACTACAGTGCTCTATTGCTACAGTCCAAACATAATACATTTGTCAGTACATGAAGACAATGAATCTGCTGTTTTTTTCATCCTTTTCAGTCATCAAGACTGCATTGTCCATCACTGCATCTGTTCTACCTTACAAAAGCATGCTTATTTCATTTATTATAGCAAAAGCACAACAGTTCACACTATGCTGATAGCAAATAACTAACAACTAAAATAATTGCAGTGCAGAGAGTAGCATGACAAATGCAAAAAAAAACACTACCCTTTGTGTTGTTGTAGTTACAACCAAAGTTTTTGTTTGAGAACATCTCTCCTGAGATAGATTGCAAGATAATAGCACAAAATTTCCTTAAACCTTTATGAAATAGTTCAAACTGCAGAACTAGTCACCACTGTAGTGTATGACTCTAAAGCATATGCTGCTATGTGTAATGGAGTTACAATTTATTTATTTGCAGTTGGTTTACCAGGATAAATAAATTGTAACTCCATTACACATAGCAGCATATGCTTTAGTTTAGAGTCATACACTACAGTGGTGACTAGTTCTGCAGTTTGAACTATTTCATAAAGGTTTAAGGAAATTCTGTGCTATTATCTTGCAGTTCTATTAGTGGAAGGGTGATATCAGTAAGGTGGCAGTGAGTTGTTGACATCCTGGAGGGAAGCAGAAAGGCTGTTTGATCCACTGTACTGCTGGACCTCACAGGAGTGTAAGGGGAACATCAGTTGCCGCTATTAGTTCCATGCTGCATGTAGATCAGAAGGCATGCATTCATATCTTGCAGTCACCTATAGAAATTTAGAGTATGGGTGAGCAGTAATAATTAAACCTGTGGAGAAACTATTACTGCAAAAAGGGTTGTAACTTATTTCTATATGTTGTCCACTGCAGTTTTCTAGCTAGAGCTAATGGTAGAACTATTTGCAGATGTGCAGGGGTGTCATCCGTATACCCTTCTGTGACCTGTGTCACACATTCCACATTAGGGTTTAGTGTGTATACACCTCAGTGACATGGGTCACATTCCACATTAGAAATGTATTGTATGTGAACATATTCATGGCTATGAACTCTGTCAGTAGCTCAGACTGTATAGCAATTGTGATGCCACATGATGCCTTACAATGGCTATGCACATCAGCTCAATGTGCAGTATGTTACTGCATATTTGTAGGGTGGACAGACAGCATTGCATCAGCTGAAGGCCCATGTTAGTGTAATACATCTCTGCATTGAGACACCATTACCATACTGTAGACTGGAAAGGACACCATTGTGTTACACATGTATGCATGTCATTCAACATATCAGCAGAAGACATGGCCGGTGTACTGTAAACCTGTGCTGCTCTGTGGCACCATTGCAAAGTAGGGACAGCCATGTCAAACATGTGTGTACAGCCACATGCACAATGTCTAGACTCAGCTCAGGGGTAGGAGGAATAATGTTGAACAGACATACAATGCTTTGGGGGAGATATGCAAGCTAGGGCTCAGGCAAACATAGTATGCAGTTGACATACCTTCTGCTCATGTCCTCACACATAGGGTCGGTGGCCAACACAAAGCATCAGTGTAACATCTGCAGATGTACAAAGATCAGTGAGGGTCTATTAACATGTGATGTATGCTGCAAACACCATGGCAGTGCGGTGCAATGGTGCAAAGTGCATGCATTGTGTTGCAGGTATGGGCATAGGCTACTAACACAAATGGTGCAATACATGCATGCTGTTGTGTGCAACTCAGGGATGTATGATAACTACCACTATAATTGTCTAAGCTAAATGCCATCTGCCATATCACCTGCATGTAGCGTATGTGTCTGTGTGTGTCTGTGTCTGTGTGTCTCTGTGTGTCTCTGTGTGTCTGTGTGTCTGTGTGTCTGTGTGTCTCTGTGTCTGTGTGTGTCTGTGTGTGTGTGTGTGTGTGTGTGTGTGTGTGTGTGTGTGTGTGTGTGTGTGTGTGTGTGTGTGTGTGTGTGTGTGTGTGTGTGTGTGTGTGTGTGTGTGTGTGTGTGTGTGTGTGTGTGTGTGTGTGTGTGTGTGTCTGGTATAACTTGTAATGTACAGTTCTTGTCTTCCCCTCACAGGTGTTGATGTAGGTGCATTGCCCTCCTGCAGTCCACCTGATGTTAGTGTCCCCACAGACTCTAGCAGTGATGATGATAGTATGATTGAGGCACAGGCAGGGTTGTCAGGGGCTGAATCTGTGCCACTGGTTGCCATTCCACCTGTATCCCCCTCATCCTTGCACACAGTTCCCCTACCTACACATACCCCATCACCACTGGCCATAGAGGAAGGACAGTTGGCGGGTGTTAGCATGGAACAGAGAAGTGTGGGAGACTCCGGAAGGTGTGCCTGCACACCATGATCCCAGTCAACTGACTGGTGATGTCCCACACAGGCATGTGCCCAGCACTGCTCGTAGGAGGTCCACTGACCAACATGCCCCTGTGAGACAAAGCACATCAGCTGGAGTCACCAGAAGCATGCTTCAGGCTGTAATGGAGGCACAGGCACGTGCTGAATGGCGCAACAGAAAAGTTATGAGGCTTCAGAGGGCTGCTGTCCATTCATTAACTGACAACATCCAGGCACTTGCAAATGCTCACCATCATCTTGCAGATGTTTTGGATAGACGATTGGGTAACATGGTGGGAGTCTTTGATTGTGGCATGTCAATCCTTGAGCATGAAATGTCTGTGCTGGAACATCTGGTGGAAGTGAGGCATCTGGCATGTGGACGTAGGTCAGCTGCATCACCTGTTGAAGGTCTACGTGAACATGCTACTGCACATGCCCACTCCCATAGTGGTGGTAGCAGCAGCACTGCAGCTGGTGCTGTGCAGTCCACACCAGGACACAGCAGGCCACATGCACGTGGTCCTGGATGGTCCCAACAGGGACACGATTCCAGTGGACATGTGTCATCAGACAGTACCCAATCTAGACCTCTGTCTGATAGTGCCTGTGCAACCGCTGGCTACTCAGGTCATGTGGCCATGGCCGGACACCGTGAACTGTGAAACCTGCCTTGTACAGTCTGCAGCTGTCAATAATACCCCTGTGTAGGCCAGCCACATGCCAGACCTATGTGCACGCATACACACACACACACACACACACACACACACACACACACACACACACACACACCGGAAACAAATGTAAGGAACCTCAACACACACACGCATAACATCCACACATGTCCAATGATATCACAGGCCCTAACACACACACATGATGTCATCCAATGGTGCAGCCTAGGCCTCTGGCAAACATTATCACCCTGTGGATATGATGATGCCTATGTCACATCCCTGACATCCATACCATCGGTGCAGGGACATGCTCATATGGTCTGATGCACAGGGTGAACATACTAGGTAGACAATTGTAGATTAATATTGTTGAGTAGTGTTGACAGGCAGCAGATATACCATGTATTACAGTTTTAGAATGCATTTTGTATGTTTGACAGTATGTATCATGTGTAACAACACTAACAGCATGTTGATCTTGATATTCTGTCTTCCTCTTTCAGGTGTAGTTGCATGTCCCGGGGGATGTCAGTGTTTGCAGATAGTGTCCCAGTTGTACATGTTGACTACCCACATGTCAGTATGACAAAACCTGCATGCACTTTGTAGCTTCCACATCACAGTTATATTCTCCCATGTTTCAAATATGTTTACTGTTCTAATGATCCAAGAGCACGATAGCTGTGTAGTAAGCTACTGTGTTCAGAGCCATCACATCCATAGTGGGTGACATCACAGGTATAGTTACCTGGAGCAGGGAGGAGGTAAAAGAGTGGTATGGCAGATGACAAGGGTAAAGGCCAGTGGAAATAGTGGCTTCTCATTGGGAAGTAGTAATACCCACTGCCATGGCGGCATGCAAACACAGACACACCCACACACTCAGGGATTCACAGACACAGTAACACACACTCTGACACACACACATGGTTTCCAGTGTTCTGATGAGAACCCATGCCTATGTGCATATCATCATTATAGTACTACGCAATTACAAGACATGCCACAGAAATTACACATGTACAGGTAGTCGGAATGGCCTAAGATTGAAGACATCAACAGGGATACTACAGTGCAGTGAGTGTATGTGGGGAGGGGGGTCCATCAGTAGGCTATGTAACAACAGGTCACACCCCAGGGTGTACATGTTAACAGGCAGTTAGAATGCCCATCTAAAATTGATGATATCAACATGGATACTAGATTGCATTGAGTGGATGGGAGGAGGGGGCATTAACATTTCACTATGGTAAAATACAGCCTCACTCCGGGGACCGGACAGCCATACACACAGACAGCCATACACACACACACACACACACACACACGTGCACACACACGCACACATGCGCACACGCACACACGCACACACACACACACACACACACACACACACACACACACACTGTGGCATTCACAAAGATATACACCTATGTCACACAAATACAGACACTTTACATGTGTGAGGTTCAACCACCTGCCTATGCCTTTCTTTCTACACTTCACTCTGTACTGGTGTCAACAACAGTGTTCAGGAGAATGAAAACATGCTGGATGTATTCCCAACCATACATGACATTTATGGACACACACACCCACCCATACGTACCAGTACTGTAAATCAAACACCTGCCTATCTCATGATAGGTATTACAGAAGTACAGCACTATTGCATTTGCTACAAAGCTTACTGACTCTTTCCTTTGCCAACTGTGCTGATATATGCACAATATATGCACAGGGGAGGTATTACTGTTATAGGTGTCATGAGGTTTGCCTTCAGTGTCACCCTTACTGCATTCTACATTGTCTGCCTTCCACTTCAATTAACAAAACCTGACCTTAGCAGTTACACAAGTTATTGTAGGAATGGTTGTAACACACCAGTGAGCTGTCCTCAGTAATCATTCATCTGCAAAGAAGCCCCACCACTAAGTAGTCATGTCCAAACATCTGTCCATACCTCATGTACGGCTTACTGTACTTAGAGCATATCACCATATACAGTTGGCAATGTTGAGGCTGCATTGCAACAGCATGATGTACTAAGACAACAGTCACCTTCGGACATCAGACACTGCACACACATGGAATCTACACAAACATCAATACATGTACACATATGCGGTCTACATCAGTAAGTGCACTAGCAGGTCAGGAGGATACATTCCACACCTTCCCCATGCCATGTGTGAAACATAGCCAAGCATTACACCATAATGGATATTGCATTCATGTACTGGTAGGACACCACCACCATCAGCGAGTAGCCAAGTGTACATATATGACAACAGCACATATCAGCAAGACACACACCATTCCATGTCATGCTCCTACAAACTGTTACTATACAGTGCCATGGTGAAGCCAGGGCACTGTAATGTTCAACAGTGAGCACATCATATGTGCCACACACACCTCATGTTTACTGGGAGCATGCCAGCAATGTGCTCTGTTAGAGCTAGGCAATACAGTCATTCAAGCATGTGCAAGGTCTGTGGCTTGTAAACATCTCTCCCCAGCACATACTGGCTATTGTGGTACTAAAGCTAATGTCCAGACAGCACACTGCATGCATGGCTTGTAATTGTTGACATGGGGTATATGTATGAGCTGTGGCCACACATGGCTGTACATGTCATGAACATATCACCTGTGACTACTCAGGAACATACAGAGCAGAGCTGGATTTCCCTGAGTATGTCAATACAGGCCTTGTGTAAGTCCTATGATTCTGTTATTTGGGTATGTTTGCAGGCATTGCATTAGGTGGACATGTCTAATGACATACATGCCACATGGGGTGTTGTATGATATGATAGGTGTCACGTGTGACCGGCAGAGAGGGAATATTACCTATTTTAACATAGATATCAAACCTTATGTGTAGTTAGCATGCTACCTGCCATGTGCATGTGTGTAATGACTGTAGCCACCTGTATGTAGAAAGGATAATTTAAGCTATGGTAATGTCATTTATGTTGCATGAGTGTGGGGATGTACATATCCAGGGCAGGTACAGTTAGGTCATATCCAACCATGAGGGTGTTGTTTACTGGTGTACAGCAACAGTCAACTGTGTTAATGCTGACAACATCCGAGGGACCCCGGTATGTGTACAACTGAGCTGGTTACAAACAGTGGTATTATCGCATTGCATAACACATTATGCAGCTGTGTCTGTACATGGGTACTTTGCACAGGTGATGTAGGCCTAGGTACAGTCCACCAGTCGAAGGTTATCTGGTGGTCTACCATACTATGTCATACCACATATAGATGGGTGTTGGTAGTCTGGGGACAAGGTGGTGGATGTATATGAGGATACAACCTAGAATGCAGCATTTGCCACTGCCACCTGTACTTGACTCATTTGTGATGAGTTATGTCAGAGTAGTGGTCTTTACATGTGAGTAGCTATTATGAATATGTGGACACCACCACCTGGAATGGTCCATACCACAGTTATGCCCCACATGTCTGGATATGAGTTATATGGTGGTAGTGCAATTATGCACTACAGAGCCTTCAGCCAGGTGTTCCTCACTGCACAGATGTCAGCATTCCCCACTGTAGGTTCTACATTGAGCAAATGGATTACTAAAGCCACACATCTAGCACTGGTTAGCATAAGCATCCAGTACAATTGTCTTGTAGGTATCAGGGTGATACTTCTGGGTGTAGGACATTTGCCTTGGAATGCAGCTATATGGGTAAATGCGACCTAGGTATTATCCACACACACGTGAAACATGGATGCATGTGCTCTGTGTTGAAGGCTTGTTGTTCAGTCATGACAGCTCGGAATGACAGACACTGGACAATCTCATAATAAAAGCAGGACATTGGCTCATTGTTTTGGTCTAGCAGTTGCCACTCGTACCATGGCATCACTGCGAGTGGCAGTAATGTGCTTGGTAGCAAATGCCTCATGTAAGGTGACAGACAGCAGCAGAAATTGTGTATATGACCAATGTGAGATATACTTAGGGTAGCAGTCCTGATAATAATGAGAACTACTAACACAGCTGGGAGAGGTCATCTTGACACCTGCACCTCAGTACCATTACACAATGTGGCTCACACATTATGCTTGGACATGCCACTGTTCTACGTATAATGCCACTGTCCACAACCTGCTATCAATATATGCCTTTCCAGGGCAGCAAGGTGTGTGACACATGCTGTAGGTAGCATCCGCCTGTGTGTCCCAGGTAACCTATTGTCTGTCACGTCCACACATGCATGAATATGTATACTTAACATATATATGTCAGTACTTCATGTACATGTATGCATGTGTATCACACAGCACAGACACACATATATCATTTACGGGCCGCATACAGGTATCAGGTAGTAAACCTGTATGATGTGCATATATACTGACAGGTAAGAGGTACATAGCTGTAAACCTGTGTGTTTACAATAGGAGTCCATTACAGCATGTTCTGTATAGTTAAGTGTATGAGCATGCACACTGTGGCCTTCTGTGGTTAGAATCAGAGTGCATCCCAAACAGCCCTGTGCTACTAAGAGTATGAGCATGCCCACTGCAACGCCTGTATAGTGATAGTAGTTGTCCAGTCCAAAGATGGGCATACTCCAGTTCAGGTTCCTGTTGTGCTACAACAATACCTCTCAGGCCTACCTATGTACTACCTGCAAATGATGTGTCTTGTTTGTGCATACAGGTTGTAATGGACATCTACTTTAAACACACAGGTTTACAGCTATGTACTTCATGACTATCAGTCTCCCTGTTGTTGTCCTCAATCTTAGAAGGGCATTCTAACTGACTGCGTTGGAATGTGTAATCTCTGCGGCACGTCTTGTAACTGCTTAATACTGTAATAGTGATCTATAGCTACACAAGAGTTCTGATCCCACCACTGGCAACTGTGTTT
Source organism: Protopterus annectens (assembly GCF_019279795.1). Lineage (NCBI taxonomy): Eukaryota > Metazoa > Chordata > Ceratodontiformes > Protopteridae > Protopterus > Protopterus annectens. The sequence goes on along the minus strand of NC_056744.1, from coordinate 911,275,764 downwards.
GTGTGTGTGTCAGCAAACAGCTGAGTGTATAGTTGTATCTGCATCCTGTCATGAGAGTAGGTTTTGCTGGATTCCAAAGAGATACCATCTTTTGCACTGGCCTTTATGCTTGTCAACTGCTAAACTTATCTCTACCCCCTCCCCACTACAAGTAATCAGTCCTGTGATGTCACCCAACTCAGAAGTGGAATCAGAGTAAGTGCAATTGTATGTGTTCTGTGGCACATATCCCAACTGCATACCACTGTATTAGTTACCTTTACATAAGCAAGATGTGTATGCACAATACTGGCAAGTGTGCGCGTGTTTGTGTGTGTGACTACCCTGTAGCCAGGCATACACATGTGTAATGTCTTTTAGCACACCATGGTAGCCATCTGTGCTGACCGGTGTCTACAAAGTATTACATAGTTAGGAATGGTAAAGAATACACAGTCAAGCATGACTACAGTTGGGTATGTTATTTTCCTGTGCCACTGTCGAGCAGTGACACAGAAGTGGTCGCTGGGGTGTAAGTCCATACCCATCATTCCCCCACTCTAACTCCACAATCCCCGGGATAGATTACATTAGCCATCATTCCCCACCCCAAACTCCACATACACAACAACCATCCCTTCTCTGGTGAACTGCTTAAGATTTAAATGTTATAACAAAAGAGATGCCTCTGTTTTGTGTACACGTCAGTTCCTTTGGAATCCTTCTGTGTCACAAAGGGTGTTCAGATGTGTGTGTATATATATATATCTATATATATATATCTATATATATATATATATATATATATATATATATATATATATAGCTATAGCTGTGTCTGTGTATATGCATATATATATATATATATATATATATATATATATATATATATATATATATATATATATATGTGTGTACACATCCCGTAGGTGTGTGTGTGTGTATATATATATATATATATATATATATATATATATGTAGTTATGATAGTTGTACAGCTGTAGACTTGTCTTTGTTGTTTCACAGAATGCAGTACATTCAAGGGTACTGTACATATGTACACAAAGTGACTGTCCCATTAGTTTTCAGTACTGTGGAATACCTGTAGTAACATGTGCATTATAAAATCCATGCACCATGTATGCAACCCAGATGGCTTACTGGTACGTCCAGTGACCTTAGTGTGCATGGTCCAGGGTTCAAGACCTGCAAGCTTTGCTGATACTGTCAATTAGGACTGCATCAGGCAGGTATAAATGTATTTTCGTGACAGTAAGCAGCAGGTAACAGACATGTACAACTCGCAGTACACTTGAAATGCCCTTCTTTGGCAATCCTGCTGATGTCACACACCTACGAATACACATCTGGGACTGCTATAACCCAGTAATCTCCATGGTGCATGCTGTAGTGTGTTAAACTCATTTTGGTTAGTGTTCTAATCCCAGACAGGTCAACTGTGTGTGTCTGCCTGCCTGAGAAAGAAGCAATGCTTTTAGAGTATGCACACTCTTTACAATTCACATACTCACCTTTGGCAATCCTGCTGATGTCATCCACCTAGAAATACACCTCTGGGACCACTGTAGCCCAGTATTCTCTGTAGCTGTGCTGTAACTATGTATTGCTGTAGTGTGATAAACTAGTTAGGAAGGGATTCTATTCCAAGACAGGCCAACTTAGTGTGTGTGTCTGTCTCCCTGAGAAAGTAACAGTGCTTTATAGAGTATGCACACTCTTTACAATTCATATAACCACTTTTGGTAATCCTGCTGATGTCACCCACCTAGAAATACACCTCTGGGACATCTGTAACTCAGTAATCGCTGTAGTGTGTGCTGTAACTGCATAATGCTGTAGTGTGATAAACTAGATAGGTAGGGGTTCTATTCCAAGACAGGCCAACTGTGTGTGTGTGTGTCTGTCTAAGAAAGAAACAATGCTTTTTAGAGTATGCACACTCTTTACAATTCACATAACCACCTTTGGCAATCCTGCTGTTGTCACCCACCTAGTAATACCACCTCTGGGACTGCTGTAATCCAGTAATCTCCGTAGTGCATGCTATAACTGTGTAATGCTGTAGTGTGATAAACTAGGTAGATAGGGGTTCTATTCCAAGGCATGGCAGGTGTGTGAGTGTGTTTAACAGTCAGAGCCTGTTTGGAGGTGGCTGTGAGTGTCTAACCACTGGACATGTTGGGGAGTCGATTTTATAGTTTTCTTCTATGGTGTCCATCATATATGTCACAATGTCCACCTCACGAGGAGTACAGATGTTAATCAGCCAAGGGACTATGTTGGCAAGCCATAACCCTACATCTGGCAAAAGGCCTGGTGAACAAAGTATACAACCCTACTATTACCCGGAATACATTCTGAACCCATGTGTCATACACAAACACACTTGCCTAGAATATCTCGCTATGTTGCTAGTGCCCTGCACATTGATGACAGATAGTAGGCATGGTGTGATTGCAGTGGCCTGCAGAGGGCATGGCACCCTGTACAGCAGTACAATAGGCACATAATTGCGGACAATGTGCCTTCACTATGTTCCCCACTGGATGCCTGCAACATATGTGGTGCCATTAAATGTAATCCATAGAGGCCATACAGTGCCTTACACATGTGCCCTGTATGGACTGATGCCACTGACACCAGGGAATACCTGTATAATGCTATCAATGCAGGTGCAGGGTCAACCTGCTGTCTATAAGCATGTCCTGACACACCAGGCCAGTATTGGCATATCTGAGGATAACAGTCTGTGTACACAACATGTGCCAGCCAAACCAGGTACATTTGTACATGTCACTGTACGTTATTGTGGGACATGCACATCCCAGGCAATGTCCATGTCAAGGACTATCAAACACAGACATGCCATGCATTGCAAAGCAATAGCCATACACAATGATAACCAGGATGTCAGGACAGTTCATACAATACACATCTGTATGGGACATTGCAGACACTACACCCCTGTACCACACTGCACACCATTGTCGGATGGTGTGATGCCAAGGATTACCCCTCACCCAGCCTTGTACAGCCATCTTGCACAGCCAACCACTACACACCCATGAAGCAATGCACACATGCATGTCAGTACTGGCACCTTGTGTCTTCGTATGGGGCATGATGCTCACAGCCACAGTCACACCCAGTATAACTCCCATTGGCATAATGACTGATGTCAGACACATTCACATGCCCTAGCCCATAGAACCTACGGATATCCCCTGTGGTGCATGTAGTACCTGTGCTTTACTGCAGTGTGGCAAACTAAGTAGTTAGGAAGTGTATTTGTGGGCCTGGCAAAGTGTGGCAATGTGAATCCATTAGAGAGTGTGGTTGTGTTGACAATGACATCCGTTCATGTGGACAGCCATGTGTGCTACACCTAATGTATGTCTACTATATCTCTGTTGCAGATGTCGCTCACCAGCACACATATATGTTCTTACAGCATACCAACATGTCAGCTTTGTGGCACATGGAGTAACTGCATGCACTTGTAATAGTAATGACAAGTCAGTCAGGGATTTGAACCACTGTACTGGTAAGTGTGTGACAGACGATGCTTAGGTTTAGTCTCCAAGCCCTTCTCTGATGTACTTTGCCTCTGTCTGTCCCTCCCACACACTCTCTGGTGGATGTGGAGTTGTACACCTGCTCAGCAGCAGCTTGTGTTTTGTAAGTGATGGTCATGATCAGTTGATGGCCTCTGCACCTATTGCAGTCCTCCTCTAGCTGATTGCATGTGGAACAGCTGTGGTGATGCTCCCATAGCCAATCGCATGGAAACACAGTGCAATATATAGGAACATCATGTTGGTGTTTGCCCATGACAGTCGTTGTGAGTGGAACCTTGATCTGGTGTTTGGTAAACGACATCACAGATGATATCTGGATGTTCCTCAAACAACATACACAGTGGAAAATAGCCTAAAGACAGGAGGGTGATGTGCCAGACATGACTACAGCATGTAAGTGTAGCTATGCTTCATTGAGACTACTGCCGGTTTAACAAGTTGTGTGTGGTAATGGCTATTCTGCATGTTTTAAAATTGACAAAACAGTGCTCTGTTTGTGAGGGAACCTTTATCTGTAGGGCCATTTGTGGACTGGTCAGTGTGTGGAATCATTTGTTTTCTGTGTTACTCACTGAACACACATCTGTGAACTGAAGAAGCATAGTGTGAGGATTGCAGTCAGGACATGGTGATAGTGATGAGAGTTACTGACATTGCATCCCTAATTGGACATATGTCACATGAAACAGTGGTATGGCAGCCACTGACTGGGGTTCTCAATGACATGCCAATAATGGGCCACTGTTCGTAGCTGCAGTCACAAGTCTTCTACATTTTGTATAAATGTCATGCAGTATATATGCATGTGTTGTGCTCCCTCTGCAAATGTATACCATCTGTTGTGTTGGGTTGATGGTCATATCTATGCATGTTGTTATAAGTATTCCTGAATGCTGTTGACTATTACTAAGCCATATCTGTGTTAAAACTGCAACACCATAGGCTGTATAGGTTTGGAGGTCCCAGCAGAACCTCCTGTCCCACTTCAGCTGGCCATGGCACCAGGCACCAGCACATCTGCAGCCCAGCCTTGGACCTCCACCTCTGTTGGCTGTGCACCACCTTTTGGTGGAGCCGCCACTGAGGATGGGGCTTCTACCCCCTGGGAGCAGGTCCAGACAGGAACTTGTCCGCTGTCATACAATCCCGGATGTGGTGTGTAGGGGGCTCAATAAGGGGTTTCAACACCAGATACGCCTGTTTGAGGGCAGAGTGTTACATTTACAGGGTGAGCCTGCCCCTCCTAGACAGCCTCCAGCACTACCACCTCTGCTGCTGTTTTGGTGCAGTGGTGGCTGCCCATGGCTGGGGACCTCCATCCCACTGTTTCCATCTGGGGGCTCATGGGCTTGTGATTGCCGAACACCCCTCCCCATCCAAGGTGTATCCCCCCACATGTGCCAGCCCTGTATGCTGTCTTGTCTGTCATCCACCCCAACCTATCCTCCACAAACATACCTACTCTCCATTCCCCACATCCCACTCTCACCCTACAGAAACAAAAGGCCAATCACTTCCTAGAACATTTGCCCCATACATAGCTGTCCATTTCACACACGTGTCCACTGGACACATGTAACCCTTTTAATATGCATCACAACATACTCCAGTTGTCCTCACCCCTATCTGTCAGGCACACGATTCTGGTATACACATGACTCCTAAAGGTTCCAGGTACACGTGATTCAGACGACCCCATTGTACACACAACACTACTGGACCCTCTATGGTTACCCCATTTACCTTTTTCATGATGATGATGTTACACACAGAACCTTGCAAGAGTACTGTTCTCACATAATGACTGGACTGGGACTGTTGTGTTAATGTAAATAAAATGCACAGAGTGATGTATTTGGCCAATGTACAAATGAATGCGTGTATTAATGACGCATGTCTGTCTGAGGGAGTCTTGATATTACATATAACAACACCACTACATAATACAGGCGTTGCTGGTGTTTCCATTTTCATTCCTTTGTAATACTTTGTTGTCACATGGGATGTTCTTGATATATCTATATATAGATGTATGTATATATATATATATATATATATATATATATATATATATATATATATATATATCTGGACATAAACGCACACACATACATCTACATGATGGAATACATTTCCTATCCTTTTGAATGACTGCGCTGGATGATATGTTTGTGATAACATCCGATGTCTTTATATCTGCTATAGCTTAGTGGTAAATTGCATTAGCTGTGTGTGCAGGGTCCTGGTTTCGAGCCTTGCAGAGGCTGTTTATTTTGTTGCTGGGCAGAACAAGGCCATTGGATACAGAGTGATTAAGGCACATTAAGGCAGTTGTGAGCGAGTGTGCATATGTTTGCGTGGAGCTAAGCAATGCTAACCTCCGGTTACAGTTTCTTACACTCAGTTAGCCTCTACATTGCTTCACCAGTGTAATACTCACATAATAGCAGCCAAACAGGCTTACACCTGCTTGCTCCCACACTTGCAAATGCACTGCATTTGGTGTTTGCATCTGACACTCACACCCCTGGGTGGGAGTGAGGACTACAATATTACCTTGTGATGCCTATTACATCGAATTACATGCCTACTGTATCGGAAATGGCTGCCCATTAGGCAAAAGCATGCCGTTCAACTTTAAAGAATCCACGGCCTGTCCAGAGTTTGATTCATATTATTGGTGTGTTCCTCTTACAATCTGCACCTGTCTGGCTAATACATGGGAACTGACACTCTTCAATATAAACAAGTAATTTGGTTTTGGAACCCACATCCTTCAGCCGAGTCATGCTACTGCATACCTAATATTCTATCATCTTTCTAAGATTGTAAGCGGAATATGTGCTTTCTGTCCCTATCAGACCTCTCAAATGATTGGGGACAAATATCAACTGAATCAGGGACACGCCATAACAACATCAGGGACACATTTAAATTATTAGTGCTATTAATCTGACACATTGTCAGACTCAGAGCATATGAATTCATACAAATTTTCTGAGGTAAATGATGTTGATAACTCTTAATTGTTATCATTATTCATTATGTGTAATTCACAACCTTTCCTCCAAAAGTCACTAGTTTTAGGAGGGATTAAGTGGGACAGAGTTAGAATTTGAGTCGAAATCAGGGACGTCCCTGGAAATCGGGGACAGTTCAGTGGTATGGTCCCTATTTGTTCCCCCAGTGGTTTATGTCCTGTCCAGTGGATTTGCTCTTAGGGGTTGAGAGATATGGGCATCAGCTATGCCCATTTTGGAATATTACTTACATCCCCGGTGTGGTCCTAATACGACTGTGCCAGCCAGCACCTGCACGCCTAGGCCCATGATTGCATACCCATAGTTCCCCCACCTGCCCCTCCTCTACAGCACTCATCCTTACTGTTGGTGCTGGTGGGGTATAAACACATCACTATGCACTGCCCACTCTCCATGTGTCGGGACACATGTCGTACGTTGTGTTGACCGATGGGTTATCAGGCTTGCACAACCTACTGGTCCGTGTATGTCTACAGCCTGGTATGATGAATCATTACTGGGACTGACTCCGATGATCATTAATTTTTGGGTGTCCCACAAGGGACATTGATGTCTTTGTTTCAAGATTAGACCTGGAAGGTCTCTCCCACTGGTAGTATCCTGTCGGTGATCTGGGAAGCAGTGGTGTGTTTACTTTTATTGTGTGTCTGTATGTCTCACCAGCCTAGCTGGGGGGGGGGGGGTTGATGCTACATGTTGCACGTTTGTTTATTTGTTTATTGGACCCCTCACCCCCATATGCACAGCCTGTGAACATATGTAATTCGTAACTACTGTATCATATCCTAGCTATATGCATGTGTATATTTACAGTCACATATATATATATATATATATATATATATATATATATATATATATATATATATATATATATATATATATATATATATGTATTACTATATACAGATATATCGGTATATGTATGCATACATGTATATATTTATATATTGCTGTCTATATATATATATATATATATATATATATATATATATATATATATATATATATATATATATATATATATATATATATATATATATATATATAAAACAGCATATGGGTCTATGGGTGTCTGCATATGTATATATCTATATGTGGGTATGTATATGTATTCTGTCTCTGTATGTATACATTTGTACTACGGAGAGGGAGAGGTTTATCTCTATGTCGCTATGGGTAGATATACACACACATACCTCTACATATATACATCTACATCTGGTTATTCCATTCCTTGCCATATAGATTACACTTTGCTGCAGTGGGACTCGTAGTGGGTGTGGCTGCTCATTGGGTGATGCCTCTGCCCAATGAACACATTTGCTTACATCCCTGGGGCTGTCCATATAGGCCCACATCAGCCAACACCTGCACACCTAGTCCCATAACTAACTACCCATAGTTCCCCCACCTGCACCTCCTCTACAGCACCCATCCTTACTCTGGGTCCTGGTCGGTTCTGAACACACCACTACAAGCTGCCCACTCTCCACTTCACGGGACCCATGTCATATAATTCTCTCGACCCTTGGGTCATCAGGCTTTCCCACCCTTGTATTCCAGGTATGTATACACCCCAGCCAGAATGTTCGGTGTATCACCTTCTTTTGGTCATGTCAATTTTTGGGGTGTCACGCAAGGGACGCTCCTGTGTGTGTTCCAAGATTAGATTTCACGGGTGCACTGTGTACCCCCCCAGTTGTATCCTGCCTGTGATCTGGGGAGCAGTGGACTATTTACATTGTTTGCGGGTTTGTGTGTATGTTTCCTGTGTCCGGCTGGGGGGAGCGGTTGGAAGGTCATGCTACGTGTTTCATGTTTCTTGCTTGGGCCCCTCACTTCCATTGGCATAGCCTGTGAACATATGTCATTCTTGTGTGCTGTTTCCTATCATAGCTGTATATCTGTGTATATCTACATGCACACACACACACACACACACACACACACACACACACACACACACACACACACAGATATATATATGTATATAAATATATATGTATATATATATATATATATATACACATATATGTATATGTCTGCAACTAATATATATATATATATATATATATATATATATATATATATATGTATATATATGTCTGCAACTAATATATATATATATATATATATATATATATATATATATATACATAGTTTTTTATATATATATTATATATATATATATATGTATACGTCTGTAAAGCAATGCATACCCCACGCAAACACACGTACACACTCTTACTGGTGTTTATATATGCTTAAACATGCTTACTGGTGCCATATTCATTATGACACTGACACTTCACTCCAGTTCACTTTTAATTGTTATTTGCAGGTTATACGGTGGAGAGATGTCGAAATATGTTCATGTCGATGGTAAATGGTATGTGATGCAGTGGGATTTGGAACGGGAATGTCTGTTCATTAGGTGGTTGCTCTAACCAATACACTATTGCTGTGCTGCTTCATTTTCAAATATACCCATATACCCATGACTCCTGGTTCCCCAAACACCCACCCCAATGCCTCCCTAGCACTTCAGTGATCCATTCTCCAGTTGGATTCGCGGTGTATCCACACCACTACACATTGGCCACTACCTACTCCTGTAGACCCATCCCATCAGTTGACTCACTCCATGTATCCTTAGAACTCCCAAACTTTTAGTCCACAAACATTGGTGGCATGAGCGACCAAAAGAACACTATTCACAATTTTTGGGTTGTCCCACATGGGACACGCATGTCTTTATGTCAAGATTAGACTCTATACTTCATTACATCCTTACTCCCGTTAACATGACACTACAATAAATTAATAAGTATGACTATGTGGTAATGCACGCGTTACACATGAAAGCCTAATTATGTACGTGTTCTGCATATTTCTTTTACAAATAGACCGGTTTAGTAATTGGCGTTGCCGTAGCAGGCAGATCACAGGAATGATTCCATGCATGAGAAAGTCCTTACATTTGATTTTTTCAGCACAGTACAGCACTGACCGGACATTGTACACACTTCTGCATTTTAGCAGTTTTGTCCCTTCCCTCTTTTGCACAACCTATTATTCTATCTACTGTCAAGGATTGTAAGGACACATTCATGTTATTTATGTCTACAAATGGAATGAATGTGTTACAGAGAATGTACTTCTAAATATAGATGTCTGCATGTGTATATGCATGTATACTTATAACGAACTCGCTGACCTCCATGAGGCGGTCCAATTAGAACCAGCCCATCCAACCCTGGTACACCTGGATCCATAATTTCATACCCATAGTTCCTCCACCCCACCCGAGTTCAACATACATTCATACCATCCATTGTCCAGTTGCTATCGCAGCCATGACACACCTCCACACATTGCCCTCTCCCGAGCGTTAGGGGCCTTACATGTATGTTGTCCCAACCCATGTATATGCAGGCTCTCCCACCATTTAGTTCTTGAACATACCTGCCCTTGCTTGTGTATTTGTCGGATGGCCAAATAGTCTATTAATTTTTGGGTAGTCCAACCAGGGACTACCCTCTGAGTGTAAAGGAGACTTAGCAGATCAGCAATGTTACTCCCACTGGTAATATCCTGCCTGTGGTGTGCTTTGCTCACTCCTGCCCAGCTTGATATGACATACACTGACAGCGCTATATAATACTGGAGTTGCTGTTGATTCCCATATATATATATAGATGTGTATATGTATATATATATATATATATATATATATATATATATATATAGGTTCATAGGTTCATACTAGGCTATCTGCCCTAGGGCATTTATAAGCCTAGCCAGAGTGTGTTTGGCTTTCGCCACCCATTTTAAATTAATTTTCCTATGCCCTTTTTCGAGGTTAGTATACTGTGCCTCTGTCTAACAGTGACACAGAAAGTGATACCCAGGGTAAACCTACGATCTCCCATCCACTCATCAAAATTCCTCTTGAAGAGAGTCAATGAGGGACTCTGCCTAACCTGGACTGGGATTTTATTCCAGAGTGAAGGGAGCCTCTGGGTTATGAATCTGTCCCTCCAGCATGTCCTATTTATTTCAGTGCTGAGGTTCAAGTCTCTCGAGCACGTAGCTCGGTGGGATTTGGATTTTCTGAGGTGCAGCATGTCCATTAATTCCGGGTTGGACATGGCTTTATATGTCAAGCACAGATCGCCTCTGAGCAGGCGGTATGCCACTGAGTAGAGCTGGAGTTTCTTTAACCGGGCAGCATATGGCATCTGTTTGAGCCCTTTGATCCTCTTGGTGAGGTACTTTTGGGGTCTTTCCAGTTGCTGCAGGTGTCTGGTAAAGTACATCCCAAAAGGGGCATTGTACTCAATTATGGGCCTGATGAGGGATGAGTAAAGAGGCACGATGACCTCCCCTGATCTAGATGTGAATCCCTTCATGATTAGGTGGGCTATATAAAATATTTTTCTGACCACTTTGGCCACGTGGTTGTCAAATGAGAGATTGCTATCAACTTGGGTCCCCAGGTCCCTAATTACTTCTTCTGTACTTAATGGATTACCACCTATGTGGTAATTTGTGGGCACTTTGTTTTTGCCAAAGGGGACTATACACTTTTTGGCGTTTAGCTTGAGGCCATGGCTCTGGCACCAGTTGTCTGTTTCTATGAGGCCCTTTTGGAGGATGCATGTGTCGGCTGGAGAGTCGATTATGGTTCCCAGTTTGCAGTCATCTGTGAACTTGATCAGCCACAGTCCTTCCATGTTGGCCTGTACCTCCGAGAAATATATACCGAACAAGAGAGGTTCCAGGACTGAGCCTTGTGGGATGCCACTTGTAACTGGTTTGGAGTCTGACATGGCTCCAGCAATTCTAACCATGTGGGTTCTGTCCTTGAGTCAGTTTGCAACCCATCTAGTGACATAGGGGTTTATATTTAAGCTGGTGAGCTTATCTATAATGCCCGAGTGGGGTATTGTATCAAGGCTTTTCAGGTCCAGGTAGGCTGTGTGGACCACCTTCCCCTTGTCAATGGCCTTGGTGACTGTTTCAAAGAAATCGACCAGGTTTAAGAGGCAGGATCTGCCCTTAACAAAGCTGAACTGGGTAGGATCCAGTGTCTGTAGGTCCCCAATATCTTTATTTATGAGGTTCATGATGATCCTTTCCATAGCTTTGCAGACCAGGCTAGTCAGGCTTATGGGGCGATAGTTTCCAGGATCCATTGAGGAACCACCTTTGTGGAGATGGACCACTGTTGCTGTACGCCACTCTTTGGGTACATATTCTGTAGTAAGGCTGAGATTGAACAGTAGTTTTATGTTTGGGTTTAGCTCTTCTTGGAGTTCATGTAGGATGCAGCCCTGGACACTGTCTGGTCCCATTGATGCTGTGTTTTTTGATTTGGAGAGGGCGGCTCTTAGCTTAGCATCTGAGATGTCAGGGGGGCAGCATTCTTCTGGGATAGATATTTGTCCTTTTGGTGGGGAGGGGAGTTTGTGCTGAACCTGCCAGCCAGGATGTTGGCAATGTCTGTGGGTTCGATGTATTTTTTGTCATTTTGGACTAATTCTGAGCATATCTGGGAATTCCCACCCAGGTTCCTAACATAACTAAAGAAAGCCTTGTGATTATCCTTAGTGTCCTGTGCAATTTTTCTCTCGAAGCTGGCCTTAGACGATTTTATGAGTGCCTGTAGTTTTTTGCTAATACTGATCAGAGATGCCTTCCCTTTTTGGGATTTTGCTCTATCATGTAGTAGCTTCCTCCTTCTATTGTATAGTTTGTTTATGGCTGGGGTCCACCAGACAGGATGTCTGCCTTTGGAGGATTGGGTCTTGGTTTTATTTGGGATTGTGATGATCCATGCATTCCTGAAGGCGTTCATAGAATGCGTTTATAAAGGATTCTGCAGTCTGGGCCGTATTTTCCACAGGCTCGGGGGCTTTGAAGGATTCCACCTCGGTTTTGAGGAGTGTGAAATTTGCTTTAGAGAAGTTTTTCACTGTGGTTTTCTGGGCAGGGGGTGGGGTTGGGATGTGAATATCCAGTGAGATTAGTTTATGGTCTGATCTTACCAATGAGGGATACACTTCTGGTCTGGAGCATAGAGTCCCCATGTTGGTGATGATCAGGTCCAGTATGTTTTCCCCTCTTGTGGGAGTGGTAACAAGTTGTTGCATAGAATTTGAGTTTATAAATTCTAGGAACCTTTGGGCTAGGGTGTTGGAGCTAGAGTAATGCTCCCAGTCTATGTTTGGGTAGTTGAAGTCGCCCAATATAATGGTGTTTGGAGAGACCTTCATATTGTCCAGTGTTCTCAGGAAGGCCGAGTGGGGTTTCTGGGTTTGGGAGGGTGGTCTGTAGCAGGCTATAAATTGGAAGGCAGTTTTACCCACTGTTAGTTGCACATGTATATATATTATATATCTGTACATACTTACATACATTTCCTATGATGGGCACTGCTTAGACCCACGCAAGCGCACTCAGACTTGCTTACTTGTACTTATAGATGTTTACTGCTGCTTATTTGTGCTTACACCTGCTTACTAGTGCCTTATTCATTATGACAGTGTCACTTTGATTGAATGACATTTAGTTAAATATCTCATGCGATACTCTTATGTTGGTTTTACGGAAAAACGACATTCATTCCACATGATATGTGCTATTGTTGGACTCAAACCGTGAATGCCTGTTCGTTAGGCGGATGCTCTAAACACTACGCTATTGACGTTTATGTTAATTCCGCGTGTTTTTTCTCTATTTGAATGAATTTGATGTGTAAGCTATGCTCAGTGGAGGGCAGTGACATGCATACATGCTGCACTTTGCTTACACCTTCGATATTGCAGCAATTCAAATGTATAATAGGGAGATGGGGGATCTAATTGTGAAAGTTCTAGGGACAGGGCTCAACATTCCAATACGTGCTTGTGTGTTTACTATGTAAATTTTATTTCACTGTTTGTGGACACTCTTGTGTGCTTAGCATACATTATGGTATCCACTGACACTGAATTACTGACTTCCTATTAGAGGTGGGCTCTACTAGTAGGCATAGTAGGTTGTGCAACTGTCGGGGCATGTTTACACCTCCATAGAGCACTTGTACATGCCCCCTACACTCGCACACGTTTCCTTATTCCTTATTCATATGGCACTGCTGCACCATCTGTAGTGAGGATGCAGGGCGCAAGGCTAAAACCGTCCTTGTGCCGAGCTTCTTGAATCCCGGGGACTGTGTATAGAAAACACACAACACTAGCTGTAAAACTAGATATAATAGTGTGAAAGCCACAACAACTTATACATTTTGGATGTGTAAAAGGAATCTGTACGTAAATTACTTATTCCTGGTGACAGGAGATATATAGTATTACCCAAATACAATACAGATTTAATAACAGGCATGGCTAAAGTCTTTGCCATGATCTAGTATGAAGCCACAGTTTCTCATGTCATGTAACACTGATCAGCAGATGCACAGATGCCACATGCAAATCATAAGTGTCATATTTTACTTGGTGTCCGGGCTTCATCTTAAATCCATATGTAGTATTGTGATGTTGATGTACAACAAGAGCACATGCTTAGACATCTCAAAGGTAAAGTGATCCAGCCATAATTACTCCATGCTCTAGCTTTACAGCAGTACCTATCCTATTGTGCTTATTTTGTGGTGAGAGCTGCAACAGTCATCATTTGGAAAGGTGTAGTAAAACATCAGCTTTTGAATATAAGGTAGTTGCCAAGTACATTGCACTTCTACTGCTTGGCAGCATGTAGAAGGCTACCAGTGAGTGAAAGGGCTACCCCGCTCCTTAATACACTCACATTTAAAATCCTTAACCTAAGCTGCTGCCTTCCCCTGCTCAATAAATTGTGCAATAAAACACGCCAGTTACTTCCTTTGTTATCCTCACTACTTATATGTAGGCCACCTTTTGCTTTCTCTCTCTGTCTCTCTCTCTCTCTCTCTCTCTCTCTCTCTGTGAAATGGTCTGAACCAATCTAGCCCCTATTTGCTGAAACTCTCAACCAGAAATCATCTGGTAAATTGATAATCTTGCCGCTTTCAAGAAGTCTCTCTGTTCTCATATATTCGAGTAAAACAAATGCAATTGGTTTAGAGACAGAGGTTAATTAAACTATTCCCCACAGCTAACATTATTAACCTGCTATGTATTTCTTCTTCTCTCTTTTACTTACAGGTAACAGTAAAAAAAGTAGTTTTTGTTTGTTTGTTTTTTTTTTTTGTTTTTGTTTTTGTATGTTGCAATTGCTGCAAAACGTGGCATATTTCACTCCTTCTACTCTCTCTCTCACTCTATCTCTCTCTTTCTTCCTTGCTCAATATTTAAGCAGGGTATGTTTTTCCTTTAAAATACACTGGAATCACTTTCTTTTTATTTACATTTTAAGTATACTTTCGTCATATACTAGCATAATGCTGGTTAATTTGCTTATTAGTGTATATTAACACTTGTTTTGAGGTTACGTTATCATGTTACTTGACTAGCTTTTAAGTGTATACTGCCACTTCTTGCCTGTTTCTACTGCCTGATTATCACAGGCATGGATAAAAAGGGTATTTGGACAACCTCACACACCCAGCTAACAAACAAGAAATAAATAAATATGAAGAAAGTAAGCTGGACCACCTCACATCCCCAGCTAACAAACATGACATAAATAAATATGAAGAAAGTAAGCTTGTACTCCAGCTACACAGTAGCGTGGGGTCTCATACACCACAATATGGGCAAGCTCCATTCCATATTTTCATATATATATATATATATATACCCCAGTGGGTATTATACAGTGCAGCATTCAATGTATAATGCATCATAGTCAGCAATCAGCACCATTGCATTATCAAACAAGTGGTAAACAGTTAATAAATGCTGGTTCCCAGATACATTTTACTCAGAGTGATGAAGACACCAGACAAAAATAGAGATGAAATTAACTTGTTTTTTTGCTCTGCTGGAGATTTATTTTTACTCAAATGTGAGTTAAATAACATCCTGGGCCAGATTCATGGATGCCTGTCCTCAGTGCTGCTAGCATTTGTGCAACACACACACACATTAGCATGCTATTTGGCATTCATTAAGTAGCTCTGCATTTCACGCCTACCCTCAAAACAAGGTTAAATGACAAATTATGCTAATGAAGCTATAAGTAGCTGCAGCACATGTTAATTAATCAATCCAACATGGCAAAGCTATTCAGGAATGTATAAAGTGAGCAAGTACATTTAATGCTCCCTTTTGTCCCAAAACCCAAAACTCTTTGGAATACAACCATAAAGACACTTACAAAAAATGTTAGGGGTTGCTGCTACCATCATTAGCGTATATGTGCAACAGGCATTAATTCAAGGTGTTGTTGCTGCTAACAGACTTTGGCCAAGAAGAAGGGTGTTCAGACCTCATTTGGCATATTATAGACTGCATGATACAGAACTTGTAGAGTAATATGCTGTGGACAGGGATACTGTAGAGGAAATATTCATATTCTGATGGCCTCTTTTGAGCCCATAGGGAAATCATGGAGAACTCATCTCAGTGGAAACAAAGGTATATTGGACAATCGTTATATTGGCTACAGGTATTTTCTAGAGACCCATAGGGGAAATATTAGACTTGTCACAGGTGTCAGCTTCTAGAATCTTACATCAGTTTTGAAATACAATGCTACAACATGCAAGGAATTATATCTGTTTCCCACATAATCTAGATGACCGAGCAACAATTATGCAATAGTTCAATGCCATAGCACTCTTCCCTGAGGTTCTGGGGCCATAGATTGCATACACATATTAATAAAAGCCATACACAATGTACAGAGAAGGGGGTACATCTACAAAGGATACCACTCTATTAACTGTCAGGTTGCCTGTAATTCTCAAGGGATCATCAACAGTGTGTGTACAGGTAACCCTGACAGTTAACATGACTCATGCATATGGCACACCTTTGACCTGTACACAAGGTTTGCTAGGTGTGGCTTTCCACAAGGACATCTAGTGGAGACTGCAGGTTATGCACTGGAACCTTGACTCATGACAGCCATAAGAAACCCGCACAACCCCACTGAGTAAGGATACAGTGATGTCTATGCCCAAATAGGAATATAATATAATGTCTATTTGGCTTGCTCAAATCAAGGTTCTGGTGTCTAGAAGCACCAGGATGTGCTCTGACAACATATTCACAGTATGTGTCATGTTGCACAATATAATTCTCAGGAAACATCTTCAGCAAGGACAACAAATCCCAGGACCACAGTTCCCAGGACCACAGGCAGGTCCAGCAGACACAGATAATGGGCCGGATTCACGAAGGCTTGCACGGAGTCTAAGAGTAGAGTAAGACTCCAGACAGCCAATATGTTTGCCGAGCGATCCAGGAACAGCTGGCAGGGGCGTGCATGAGAGCTCCTAAAACTACCCTTGCATGGACAGTGTTATGTTATGCAAATTACCTCATTTGCTGCTGAAAGCTATGCAAATGAGGTAAATTTGCGATCCAGGAAACACTAACCTGTCCGAGTAAGAGCAGTGTTATTTGTAGAAATGTACTCCGTTGGTAACAGAGTACCGTTCTGCAAATAGCAAAACAGAGCTATGACAGCTCCAAATAAAGGATGCATCCAGTTGAGGAAGCATGCCAATGGCCAAATATAAGGCCATTGGCATTATCTGTTGCAAAATAAAAAAAAAATATTTCCCCCCCCCGATCTCCGATGTTTAAGCGTAGCGCAGCACTGCACAAATGTGCAGCGCTGTAAAAACCAGAAAAAAAATCAAAGCCAAAAATAGGCATTCTATTAAAAATATTCATCTGCCATGCAGGTGAATGGCAGGCTGAAGACAACATGGTTACTGAGTAGTGGTTGCTAAGGGGGGAAGCTCAGTCTGAGAGATGTAACCAAGCATTAGTAGGCAATCCTATGCAAATGAGGATAAGGATAGTGAATCCCAATTTTCCCTGCCATGTGAACCATGTCCCTAGAGTGTAAGAGTAGGATTAGGGGAGTAACAGAGTAGAAAATAGGTGACATCATGAGGGGGTATGTATCAAAGAGTGTAAGCTTATTGGAGCAGAGTGGCATGTGTTTGCTGTAAGTTACTCAGGACTGGAAGAGGCATGTCTACAGTTGTCTTAACTGAAACCCAGAAACCGAAGGTGTACGCCGTGGATATCACTAAAGTTTCTTGCAAAGATGCTTACACTGTGTGTGTGTGTGTGTGTGTGTGTGTGTGTGTGTGTGTGTGTGTGTGCGCCTGTAAACCCGTCTAAGCCTGTGTGCGCGTGTGTGTGCCCGTGTAAGCCTGTGTAAGGCTGTCTAAGCCTGTGTGCGCACATGTGCACCCGCCTAAGCCTGTGTAAGCCTGTGTGCACGCGTGTGCACTCGTGTGTGCGTGTTTGCACTTGTTTGCGCATCGCTACCCCCTGTGGAAACAGAAAGGGAAAAGGAAAGAAAAGAAGTAGTAGGAAGTTAACCAAGGAGAACTAGCAGACCTGCCAGGTGAAATCAATCAGAATCAGCCAATTACACAGGCAGTACACTAGCCCTGCCCAGCACTTAAAACTCTGCAAACAACATTCCCCCATGTTTTTTCTCAGAAACGCTGCAACACTGCAGTCTACAAAGAGAAGTGAAAACTTAAAAAGCTTAACTGAGACAAAAAAATGTTAGGGGCTGCCATTGTTATTGTAAGGCAACATGTGCAAGATGCTGAGGGTGGTGCCATTGCGAATGCTGCTGAGCAACCCACAGTGAGGAGATGGAGAAGAGTGTACAGACCCAGGGTAACCTACCAGGGGCTACATGAGCTGGAGATAGTGGAGTGCTATAGAGTGGACAGAGACCTCCTGCAGCAAATTGTTGAGCTGTGCAGGCCACGCCTCACACACAGAACCAACAGAGGGGAACCCATCCCAGTGGAAACCAAGGTATGTGTTGGCCTAAGAATACTAGCAACAGGTACCTTCCAGAGACCAACTGGTGATATGATGGGGATTTCACAGGCATCAGCATCCAGGGTACTGCACCAGTTCCTGAATGCCATGTCAGCACATGTCGGTGATCATGTATATTTCCCCAATTCCTGTGAGGTATTGGCCAGCAATATGCATATCTTCCAGCAAATAACGGAATACCCTGAGGTAGTGGGTGCAATTGACTGCATGCACATACACATCAAAGCACCAGCCAGTGAGTGGGGTAGGGCCTACATCAACCACAAGGGCTTCCACTCCATCAACTGCCAGGTCATGTGTGATGCCCAGGGCATAATACTGAATGTGTGTGCTGGCTGCCCTGGAAGCTACCACGATTCCCATATCTGGCATCTGACGCAGCTGTACCAGACATTTGCCAATGGGGATATCCCTGATGGTCACCTAGTGGGGGATGCTGGATATGCACTGGAGCCATGGCTGATGACACCCATCAGAAATGCACACATACCTGAACAAGAACTCCATAATGAGCCACACGCACAAACACGAAATGTAATCCAGCATGTGTTTGGGATGCTCAAATCATGGTTCCGGTGCCTGGACACATCTGGTGGAGCCCTGCAGTACTCACCAACTACATGTACCCAAATTGTCATGGTATGTGCCATGCTACACAATATGATCCTGCATAAATAGCTGCAGCAGGAACAGCATGGGGCAGGGCCAAACAGCCCCCACCATTGCCAAGACCTGCACAAGCACAGCGTGACTCGGAGGAGGAACAACCTGAGCCTGCCTCAGTAGGCAGAAGGAGGCATGCCCAGTATGCCTTAGCCTTGGCAAACAGGCAATGCATAGCACATACACTGGCTCAGTAGGAACCCTGGAAATGATACCTCTCTCTGACTCGCACATAAAATAAAAGGGATGCCTAACTTGACACTACCTGTTTCCAAACATGTATAGGGAGTGCAGCATGTGCATCCAACATAAACAGCCCTGCAGCACCACCTGAGGCATGATTGCCATGCTTTAAGCAATATAAAGCAGTGCTAAGCAGCTTTTTCCAATATTTAGTATATGTAAACAAAATTGCCCGTGCTAACTAGCGCAACATCAGGCAACGTTGAGCAATGTTGGGCAAGGTCGGGCAAAGTTGAGCAAAGTCAGGTAAACATGCTCATATTAGCTTTACTGTCTGTCCCTTAAGCAGTCTGGTCTGCCCAGCATAAAAATAAAAAGCAGTGACAGGGCTCGAACCCAGGATACTGTGCACTATAGTAACAGTACTGAACCACTAAGCCATGATAGCATTTCAGTGGCACAGACACAGAGACAATTGCACACTAATGCAAACACAAAGAAATGCTGTAACATGGCCCTAAAGAGGCATATGGGTAACCTCCCCCACAGGCCTTTGCAGACAGACAACATCAGGCCAGGCAGTGTGATGTGGGTTGTGTAGGCTATGAAGTCACAATCTAATATATGTGACATTGGACGCTAAGATGTGTAGTACAGTAGTATGCCTCAAGCCAGTATGATACGCAACAGTACAGACTGAAATGGTGTGCTGTACATAGCAGTGCAGGCATAGCAAATGTGTATAAGTGTCAGGTGAATCCCTCATCCTATGTACACCCACAGTAACAATCAGGTGTGCCCCCGGGTAGAAATGTACAAAGAATAGCTGTCCCCACTGTATGTAGAAATGTTGATAAGTCTATGCAAAGTGTCTCATGGAAGCCCTGCAGGCACAGCATGATCCCTGTTGATCTATGACACAAAGGTGAGCCCTGCTGTAAAAATACAACTTAATTTTCCATACACATATAGTATAAATGTCTATACCAGGCATGCTCACACACTCCAACAAATGTAGTGGATTTCATTCAGCATCACACTGAAAGGTCATACTGGGCATGCTCACACACTTAAATAAACGAAGCAAATGTCAGGCAACAACATACTGAAAGGTCATACTGGGCATGCTCACACACGTAAACTAAGCAAATGTCAGGCAACAACATACTGAAAGGTCATACTGGGCATGCTCACACACTTAAATAAACAAAGCAAATGTCAGGCAACAACATACTGAAAGGTCATACTGGGCATGCTCACACACAAATAAACAAAGCAAACGTCAGCCAACAACATACTGAAAGGTCATACTGGGCATGCTCACACACTTCTGCTAAATAAGGAGGTGATAATAAGGGATCTATGGACAAATGTGGATAGTCATCTCTACTTCCAGAAACACATTCACAAAGTTGTCAGAAAATCATGCTATGTGTTCACACAAACTGCCAAGGTCTGTGCATGTAGGTCAAAGGAGGTTCCCACTACTCATCAGTCATCAGACCCATCAGAGAGTACCACAACACACTTGCGATGAATCTGACTAGGCACGTTCAGCAGCCAGAAAGACCACTGAAGTAACCTAATAAGAAGATTACTGGCCTCAAACAGTTGCCCCATGCAACAAGACTGAATGTAACCCAATCTGTACTCTGTTGCATACTGTCTACTCAGGAGATCTCTGCCCAACAGAGAGGTCCATGTCATGGCTACACTCAGATCTGTTCTGCGTTACAGCTCAATGGCACTAAATATTCAGAACCAACTGATATTGCCAACATCCTGGCAGATAGGATCAGTGTTAACTTTACCCCCCTCTCACCCATGAAAGAGCACATCTCTATAATGGAAGACTGCAAAGTTGCTGTCATCACGGCTGCACAGGTAAAAAACACTCTCCAAAGTCAGTATCACAGCAGCCATGGGACCAGATAACTTCCAAGGCTGTGTTCTACACAAACCACAGAACGAACAGGCACCACACTGACGTACCATGTACAGTCATAGCCTTACCTCATGCTTTGTGCCTGCTGAATGGTGCACAGTGACGGTTATCCCACTACACAAGGGTGGAGACACCACGGACACCAGGAACTAGTGCCCCATTAGCCTGATGAGCCCGCTCTTCAAGGCCATGGAATGTATCATCATACAACTTAGAAAAAATTACATTGATAATCCCCAAACCCTGGACCACAACCATGTTGGGTTTGTAAAATGCAGATCATGTCTCCTAAACCTGATAGATGACATTGAAGCAGTCACCAGAACCGTAGACAAGGGTAAGGTGGTTCGCACAGCCTATGTAGATCCTGCCATGGCTTACAACACCACCCCACACTCTGGAAATATAGATAAACCCACTAAACTAGGTATAAATTGCTATGTCACAAGATGGGTTGCTAACAGACTTACTGACAGAACACACACTGTGAAAGTAGCAGACTCCAAGTATGACTTTGGACCAGTGATGAGTGTAGTACCACAGGGTCCAGTCCTGTGTCTTGTCCTGTTTAGTATCTACTTCCCTGAAGTAAACTTTAACATGGAAGGTCTGTGGCTACTGAAGTTTCCAGAGGACTGCAAACTAGGAGCCATAATTGTAAATACTAAAGATGTGGACATGCTACAAAAGTGCCTCACTGAGACAGATGGCTGTTGTCAAAGCCATGGGCTCTAGCTCAATGACAAAAGGTGCATTGTCATCCCCTTTGTTAAAAACTCTGCAGCCAAGAACTACAACATAGGTGGTAGTATACTTAACACTGAAAGTGTGACAAGAGACCTTGGGTCACAGGTGGACAGTGGACACAACTGTGATAATCACATCCCCACAGTAGTCAGGAAACCCTCCTATGTGGCACACCTCATCACAAAATGTGTCTCATGCAGAATAGAAGAGGACATTGTTCTCCTCTACTCATCACTCACTAGAACTATAATAGAGTACAAAGCCACTTTTGCTATGTACCTCACAAGACAACTACAACAACTGGAAAGCCTACAGCAATACCTCACAAAGAGCATTAGCAGCCTGAAATACATGCCATACACAGATCATCTCAAAATGCTCCATCCGTACTCCCTTGCATATCGCCTACTCAGAGGTGTTCACTGCCTAACATACAAAGCTATGTCAAACACAGAGCTGTTGGACATGCTCCACGTAAAACATTCACAGTCCCTCTGACCTTTGGACCCAAAACCATGAGTGAAATACAAAAGGAAGGGGTGTACCCATTTACCTTATGGATACCCACACCTTCAGGTTAGTGGCACAGCATGAGGCCTTGGAGACCATGCAAGTGCAACTAACATTGGGCAAAGCTGCTCATCAGATTGTAGCCTGCTACAGATCACCTACCTTGTCTCAGGAACCACACTCAGTATTCCTGAGAACAGTGGAAAACATAAAGGTCCTATCAAACACCATTATATGAGGAGATTACAACTACCCAAACATTGAGTGGGAGAATTACTCATGTACAACGTCCTTTGCCCAATATTTCCTAGAGTTTAAAAACTCTAACACCCTGGAACAGGTGGTCACCATGCCCACAAGAGGTGACAACATACTGGACATGATCATCACCAACATGGGGTACCAGTGTTCCACAACAGAGATAAACCCCTCACTGGTAATATCAGATCATAAAGTAATCACACTGGACATCCACATCCCCCCCCCACCACCCAGTCAATGAAACCAATGTGAAGACATTTTCAAATGCAAACTGCACACTTCCCAAGACCAAAGTGGAAAGTTCCAAAGCCCTCTTGCTATAGGATAATGATATACAATCTGCCGAATCATTTACAAGTGCATCCTATGAGCATCTACAGGGATGCATGGATTGAGACATCATAAATAAAACCAAGATGCACTCCTCCAAAAATAAGAAAACAATATGGTGCTTGTTGCCCATAAATAAGCTAGACAACAGAAGGAGGAAACTAACACATGTTAGAGCCAACTTCACTAAAGGAAAGGCATCACTGATCATTATTAGGAAGAAACAATGATCAAACATAAAATAATCCAAGGGAAGTTTCTAAAGACAAATTGCCAAGGAATGTAAGAATAACAACCACAAAACCTTCGTTAGCTATACCAGACATGTAGGTGTCAACTTCCAAATATGCTGTCAGCTACTGACAAATGGCAAGAAATACACTGAACCAACTTTCATTGCCCACATCCTGGGGGACAAGTTCAGTGTAAACTTCCCCCCATCACCCCCAAAAGGGCCTGTGTCCATCACAGAAGGATGCAGAGCCCCAGACTTCATGGACATGCAGGTAAAGACAGCCCTCTCCAAAGCTAAGAACACAGCATCAATGGAACTGGATGGTGTCCTAGGCTGTGTTTTACACTAGGCCCAAAAGGAACTACACCCTCACCTACATTCACTGTCCAGACTCAATCGTACCACATGCTATGTACCCAAAGAATGGCATACACTAACAGTCATCCAGCTCCACAAAGGGGGTGCCACAACAGAACCTAGAAACCATTGCCCTATATGTCTAATCAGCCTGGTCTACAAAGCTATTGAGCAAATTGTCATGGAACCCATAAACAGAGACATTGGAGACCTCCAGACACTGGACTCTGCACAACCTCGCCTTGTTAAAGGCAGATCCTGCCTCCTAAACATAGTTGACTTATTTCAAACAGTTACCAAGGACATAGATGGAGGTGAAAGTAGCCCACACAGCCCACCTGGACCTCACTAAGGACTTTCTACACCATTCCCCACTCTGTCATCATGGACAAGCTTACCAGCTTGAACATTAACAGCTATGTCACAGGATGGATGGCCAAGTGGCTCACAGATCAAACACACATGTTCAGAGTTGCGGGTGCCATGTCCGACTCTAAGCCAGTCACAAATGGCATCCCACAGGTCTTGGTCCTGGGAACCCACCTGTTCAGTAGACACTGCTCAGAGGTACAGGCAAGCACGGGAGGAGAATGGCTGAACAGGTTTGCAGATGACTGCTAACTGTGGTCCATAATTGACTCTATGGCTGACACACACATCCTCCAAAAGGGGCTTACAGAGACAGATACCTGGTGTCAAAACAATGCCCTCAAGCAGAATGGCAAAGAATGCATAGTCATCCCCTTTGGCTAAAACAAAGTGCAAACAAATTACCACATAGGTGGTACGCCACTATGTACGGAGAAAGTCATTAAGGCCCTGGGGACACAGGTAGATAATAAACTCTCCTTTGATGATCACATGGCCACAGTGTTTAGACATTCCTTCTATGTAGTCCTCCTAATGTAACCCACTTTGTCTAGTCTGATGATGTCACCATCCTACAAATATACCTGTGGAAAGTAGAGCTCACAGTAATGTGTATAGCACGTCATGTAAATGCATACACCTGTAATATCATAAACCAGTTAGGTAGGGGTTTGAATCCTCCACTTGACATGTGTGTGTGTGTATGTCTGTTTGTGTGTGATCTCCTTGGAGAGGAGCAACCTTTTTGGAGAGTAGTGAAACACCTTAAAAGTGATATACTAATCTTTGTCAAGTCTGATGATGTCACCAGCCTACAAATATACCTGTGGAAAGGACAACTCGCAATAATGTGTATAGCGCATCATGTAAATGCATACTCTTGTAGTAGCATAAACCAGTAAAATAGAGGTTTGAATCCTGCACTTGACAAGTGTGTGTGTCTATTTGTGTGTGATCTCCTTGGAGAGGAGCGACCTTTTTGGAGAGTACTCAAACACCTTAAAAGTGGTATACTAATCTTGTTCACATCTGATGATGTCACCATCCTACAAATATACCTGTGGAAAAGAGAGCTCACAGTAATGTGTAAAGCGTGTCATGTTAATGCATACTTCTCCAGCATTACGAAGTAGTTAGGTAGGGGTTTGAATCCTGCACTTGGTGTGTGTGACACTGTTGGTCAATGTGTTGTGGGTTGTGCTTTTACTACTGTATGATAACAGTATGTGCATTGCACATGTGAAGTAGTTGTGTGGCAAATACATATACGTACATGTGACCTCAATTATTGCATGTGTGGGAACCCTGCTTTCTCCAAGAACACATCTGTTATCTTTGCCAGAGTGTGCTGCTGCTTTCCAGTTCTTAGGTCACATCTGTATGTTTGTGACAAGGCCAGCCACTACAGTGATCCCTGACCTAGGTCATCCATGTTAAACACACTCATTATGGTTTCTATTGAATTGTGTGAGTGAGGGTTTATGGCCGAGCTATATGTCAGACCTGTTCAAATGCAGCAAAGTCTGTCAATGATGGCTATTCATTATAGGTGTACAACAACCTTTGTGGATATGCATGCAGACCCCTTATTGCTTATGTGATCCACCAGGGGATTTCAAAATACCTTTGGAAATGTGATTATCAAAGGAGAGATGACATAACACTTGGTTGCATGTACACATCGGTACCTGTTCTTCATGTTGGTGGCTACTACCTATGTGGTACTGTGGGGATACTATGTTCCGTAAAGTTGGATGACTATGCTTTGGTTGGCTTATAGCTTTACAGCATGGGTTTGACAACAGGTATCTGGCTGTATGATACCCTTGTGGAGGATGTGTGTGTCATCTGGAGAATGCATTATAGGCCACAGTATGCATTACCAGACGTGGACAGACATACCCCTACTGTGACTGCTTGTACCTAAGAGAGCTATATGCCAAACAGGAGTGGTCTCAGTAATGGTGCAGGTGAATACCACTGGTTACTGGCATAGTATAGTACCTGAAGGAACCAAATGTTACTGTGTGTCCTACATCTGTGTGTCAGTTGTCAAGACATCATCTAACGATTGGTTATTGTCAGGCTGCTGAAGTTATGTATACTACCAGAATGCAAAACAATGACAGACAGTAACAGTATCACCCACAGCACAGTGTCAAACCATGTCATACACACATGTGTAGTCAAGTTCCAAAATGTGAGTAGTACAATGCATACTGGCCACCAATAGAAACTATGGAGTGTTACTGTGTAATACAGGGCATGTCACCCTGCCCATGTGTCCACTATACACCTCCACCATGTTCACAAATGTACAGCTGTAAATCTGTGCTACACACATCCCACACATACTGTCCACTCTCGAACACATTCTGCCAATACTACACATATCAGCCAAGTGGCACTTGGGCGGACAATACACTATTGGAACTAACCCTGGTGTAAACAATACTACATTGACAATCATAGCTTTAAAGCATCATGCCTGCTCAGCTACACCTTCAAGCATATCATTACACTCTACTGCTGACAACATGCTAATATTGCTATACTGCTATAAAGTCACCCTGTGCATCAGCACCATGGTAGCCTGTTCCTGCATCAATGTTACAGATGACAGGAGGTGGCACAGGTTTTATCATATGCACAGGGTGTGTTGTTGGTTTGCCAGAGGCCTACAGTGAGCCATACAATCGACATATGTGTGTGTGTGTGTGTGTGTGTGTGTGTGTGTGTGTGTGTGTGTGTGTGTGTGTGGGCCAAGAGTACTGCTATGGGCCAATGTTGATGTAATGTGTGCAGGTATGTGTTAGCCCTAGGTGTCTGGTTTATGTGTGTGTGTGTGTGTGTGTCTGCATGCACACAGTTCCACCATGTGGCTGCCATATACTGGTATTTGTGGGACAGCCACAGACTGTACCTGCCAGGTTTACAGACCACCATCTCTGGCCACGTATATGGTACCTGTGCCTAGCAGGGGTGCTACTGACACTATCAGGTACTAAGCCAGACTGGGTACTATCCCCAGAGGTAGATGGATGTACACTGGACCCAGGTCCCTGCTGGGACTGTCCAGAGCCATGTGCACGTGGTCTTCTAGGACATTCTATGGACAGCCCACCCCCAACATTGCTGGGGCTGGTACTGGCACTATGGGAGCGGCTGTGACTTGAGGGACGTCTGCGGTGACTGCCAGCTGCTGATGTTGCTGGCATACGTCCACGTCGATGACTCAATTTTCCCGGACTTTCCTGATGCATGGACATGACATTGCAGAGGACATCTAATGTCTCACCCCAACGTCTATCAGTGACCTCATTGTAATTATGGATGGCACCTGTTAGGTCACGGATACTGTCAATTACGGCTGTGTTATGTGCCCTCTGTGCCCTTAGTCCCTGTCTGGTGTACTGTTCCATACGTGCCTGTGTTTCCATGACAGCCTGGAACATGTGTGAGGTTGTAAGACCTGTGGCACATCTGTCAGTGGCATGATGAGCAGCAGTGCTCTGATGAGAACCCCTGAACATCTGCCTATGCGGTACCCTTCCAGACATCAGGGTATGGCTGCTGTGTTAGGATGCATGTGCCATAGATACCACACTGTCCTGGCCAATGTCGAATTTACGCTGTCCCTCAGCTAAGGGCATTGGTGATGGATGTATTGGCAGTATGACTGTGTGCATGGATGGGGTGGACACTTGTGTACTGTCGATTGGTGGCCCAACGACAGACCCTGGCAAACATGCCTGTGTCTCAACACTCCTATCATCATTATCACTATTTTGCTCAGTGACATCAGTTTCCCTACTGCAGTGAGCCAGCCCAAACTCAGCACCTGTGACAGGAAAACAGGAAACACACTTTACAACCTGTACATGACCTCCGCACACATGCACATATGAACACATGCACACATGCACACAAGAACACATGAACACATGCACACATGAACACATGCACACATGCACACATGAACACATGAACACATGCACACATGAACACATGAACACATGCACACATGCACACATGAACATATGCACACATGAACACATGCACACATGCACACATGCACACAAATACACTCCTCACTAAAACAGACACACACACACACACACACACACACACACACACACACACACACACACACACACACACACACACACCACCAGCAATCCAGAACATACTCAATAGCGGGTGATGGTGGGGCACAGTATCACAAGCCAAACAGTTATATCACACGTGTCAGCATGCAGGACGTGTGTTGCTCAACAGCATGCAGTGCGAGTGTAGACAGCCCTTGCTAATAACAGTATATGTGGCTTTGATGCATGTGTGTTGTTGTTCAGTGATTGGTCTCACCCTGGAATGCAATGTGTACATGGACACAACATTGCTGTGCAAGTATTAAGAGCTCTGCAATGTCCTGTGCACCATCACTCACAGGTATACATACCATGGCTGGATGTGTGTCTGTGTGTCCCATAGATATCCATTTCTGATTAGAGCGTCTGTGTCTTTAGCAGATAATTGTGGACACAGGTTTAGCACATGCATGCTATGTATACACACAGGATGAGTGGTGAATGTATGCCTGATGGAATACCATTGGTCAACATAGCCATTGTACAGTGGTTATGGTGAGTGTAGGACATATTGTGGACATGCCAGTGCCAGCCATGACATGGCATGCTACAACACAACTGCAACATTAAACATCACACATACACAATGTGTGTCATGTGACCTATACACTCAATAGCATTACAAGACATATGTGTGTCACTTTGTACAAATGTTGATTGCTATGCATATTGTGTATAGGTGCATATGTTTGCACACACACAACATTGAGGAGCATAGCAATTAATGATATGTGTAGTACTGTGGTCACTGTAACTGGATGGGGTGTAGTACCATGAGCCATCATCATGCAGCATCATGTGGTCACTCAAGGCTACTAATGTGTGCCAGACCGGCACATAGCATGCTGTACCTGAACTGCAGTACCATGGCTACATTCACCATTTCACAGTCAGTTGCTACATGGGTTTGTAAGGTGCCCAATAGGGGGCATTGCCTAACATGAATGTGCTATGTGTTGAAGAGTGTCGCACAGCCACATGAGAGGCCTCTACCCCTCAGCTACATTATGTGTGCTGTGTGGATGACATTTGGGATACTGGAGTGTGACCTTACAACGGGTGTCTGAATACGCCATGTGTAGCATGTTAACGTGTACTGCGTATGACACAGTTATGTATGTTGTGTGTATGTGTATCGACTCTGCCTATTCAATGTCCACTACAGTGTTGCCACAATTGTGTGGGATGCTCTGTGTATTGCATGTGTTTGAGGCAGCTACTCACATTACTGAGATGTGCATAGTCTCACAGCAAACATGCACAGCATGCATTATGCACAGGTGTGTGACGTGTACATGGCCTACACCTCACCTATGACATGCACATTTAATTAGCAATATTAAATGTAGAACACACTCACCAGCATGGGTCTGCTGCCTTGCTCTTACACCAGAGGGACCTACAAGGATATGAGACAGTTTGTCAGTGGCAACAACTGTGGCATGGCCACTGTGTGTTTGCAATCTTACAGTAGTACAACGGTTGACAGTCACAGGCCTGCAGATTATATTCCTAATTGTTAGTATTGCACAACACTAGGCACCACATCTTTTAACAACACAGTACACATCTCACATAAGCATGATCTACCAATAGAGGTAACAGTAGTCTACAGCTATGCCATGTTACCTGCACGCTCCATGTCAACTTGCTGGGTGGCTCCGGCCTCCATGATGATACATATTAATTGTTGTCGTTGCTGGTCAGGAGCCACCTGGCTCAGGAGCAGCTCCTCCACTCTGGTGAGGGGGGAATGGATGGCTACCCCACCACCTGTGGCAAGCTGTTGTCTATGGATATCAGACGCACGCTGCCGGACATGTCTAATTAAATCACTGCAGTGATGACGTACCTGCTCATATGTCCGGTTATGCATGCTTATGTCATTTACCCTATGGACAAGATCTTGCCACAGTGCAGTCCGCTCATGCTGGTCCTAGCTGATTCTTGAGAACAGCAGGGCATAGTGCTGAACCAAGCTGGTTGTAATCTGTTCCTCCTCTGCTGGGCTATATGAGGGATTATGATGGTGGGCCATGGCCCTGGAAGACAATGAAACAATATGTGTAAGCAAGTCATGTGGCACACTTAACATTCTAAAGTACAGATATCAATTAACTGCCATATATAACAACCTATTGGCTATCAGAGGATACACACTTTCAATACCACATATCAGTGCTCAACCCACAACTGCCTGACAGTGCCTGGCATACTCTATATATCAAGCCATGTTTTGCACAGCAACAAAGATAAACCAGTATGTAAAACTATACAACAGTACATGGCACACTGTATGCGACACAATGCACCACCTAGACACAGGAGGTATATATCAAGCTAATGCATAAAGAAACATGTAATCCATTGCAATGATTGTAAAGTCCAGTTACAGTATTACCAGTATACCACACTAGTCGTTGATGGCAAACCCCTGCTTAACATATGTGCACATTCGTTAATATAGGTGGCATACTGCTGTACTAGACTATACAAGTTGCTAGATACGCACATATATCCTGTAACACACATATGACCAAGGCCATGGTACAGGCATACCCACACACACATCAGACATACATACCAGACACAACGTTATGGCAACCCAGATGACCTTTACCTGTGTACCATACAGTACTGTGTGTCAGTAATTACAAAACCTTATGCCTGAGGTATATAATCTGTGAGGACTACAGGGAACACACAAAACAGTGGTTCCAAGAAATGTGGACATCCACCATACTGTGCTGTTTAGACATACAGCTTTAGGTAGTACTACAGTTCATACAGGAGTTGGATTCACCAGCAGTAACACTCAATAAGCATACATGTACTGCTGTAGCCTACAATAGGACACCCCAGTTGACACCAAGGGACTACGTCAGACTGTATGGCATACTGCTTTTTCTGCCTAGCAATAGCATACACATCTCTTGCTGGGGTCACAGCTAGGACACATAATATCATGACAGAAACAGTTTCCCACTTAGCTATCACACATATACAGAACTCTGAAACATTCACCAACACATTCACCATCACACTCAGTCAACCTCACATAGCAATTATTGCAACAAGTACATGTGGGTGTGTATCGGTTCATAGGTAGGTAATAGGCTATTGGCCCTAGGGCCTATAGATGTCTAGCCATATGCTACCCTGGCCTTTGACACACAGGTAATTTCATTTCACGTGGCCCTGTCAAGAAGAGCCACAGAGGTGATTCCCAGGGTGTAGTTCCTATCTCCCATACAATCATCAGGATTATTTATGACGACTGCTAATTAGGGGCTTTGTTTGCTATTTATAGGTGGTTTGTTCCAGAGTATGGGATGTCTCTGAGATAGGAATCTATCCCTCCAGCATGTGCTGTTTATTGAGGTGACAAGGTTTAGGTCCCTAGAGTGTGTAGCTCATAGGGATTGTGATCTGTTTACGTGGAGCATGTCCAAAAGCTCTGGGTTTGACATAGCTTTGTATGTTAGGCAGAGGTCACCTCTGGGTAGGCGGTATGTGACACAGTCTAGCTGTGGTTTTGTGAGACGGTCTGCATAGGGCATCTGTTTGAGGCCGGTATTACTCTGTGAGGTATATCTGTGTCCTTTCCAGTTGCTGTAGATGTCTTGTGAGGTACATACCACATGGGGCATTGTACTCTATAATGGGTTTTATGTGTGTTGAGTAGAGAACAGTGACCTATATTTCCCTGGATGACACACCTTTTATGATGACGTGTGCCACATAGACAGATTACATGACTATTGTGGCACTTTGATTATCAAAGGGGAGACTACTGTCCACCTGTGTCCCATGGTCTCTTATCACACCTTCGGTGTTAATTAGACTACCACCTATGTGGTAGTTAATGGATACAGAGGTTTTGCAAGAAGGGATGCCAATGCAGTGTCAACACTGAGCTTGAGTCCATGGCTTTGTCACCAGGTATCTGTTGCAGTAAATATGACCCAGTCTCTCTCTCTCTCTTTCTCTCTCTATATATATATATATATATATTATATGTATATATATATATATATATATATATATATATATACACACACATACATATAAACATCCATTGGTGTACATATAGATATACATATAGGCACATATACAGTCCACCTTTCATGGTGGGAATATCAATTATGCGAAGGTTGCGAGGTATATAGTTATGTCATAATATTGCACAGTGTTGTGCGGAATGCATTGAAGGTGTTCTCAGCCCATGTAGCTTTAGCAGGCTTCACTGGCTGCAACACTGAAAACCTGACAAATCATACCCACAGCATTTAACCACCACATGTCATATACCAGCACTGTATGCTGTCTTGTTTGCCACACACTACAACCCACATAGAAATATGCACATAACAATCTTCAACAACATATATATGTCCACCTTTCACAAACAGTTACAGTATGTCCCTTGCTCTATGCACATGTACAGATGCTAATATATCTGACACAGACAGATCTCTCCGTATGTGTGTGCCATACACACAGAAGGACCACACTGTTGTAAGTCTGTGTACCTCACTGCTGAACTGTTGGGCCTTGCTGCAACATGAACAGGTGTCACATGTGAGCACACAGTAATATTAGAGGGTGTATATATAGCTGCAAATGCTAGATTAGCATACTAGCATGGTACAGCTGTTACCAATGCTGAGCTACACATTAATATGACTATCATGCATTTGTTACTCTGTCACATCCATGTTTATTTAACTGTATGCGCTACTCCCCCAAAAAGACATTGTACACACTACTGTACAAAACACAGATAACATGGATCAGATGTTTGACATTTAATGCTGAACCACATATGTCACAGTCATATCCCACTGTGTACAGCTACACACTGATTTCTCCATGGCAGTAATTATGCAGGGCATTTGTGCATAGATACGTACTGCTGCCACATATGGATGTTTCAATCTATGTAGAGTACTCTTCAAAAACATCTACTACATGCCAGTACATACATATCTGTTACATACCTTTCCTTTGTATGTGTTTGCATTAGTCAGTTCCGTGTGTTTTGTATTCTTTTTTATATCTTATTTTTTCATTATATTTTTTATTTTTCAATATTTTTTTAATTTTTTTTTCAATATATTATTTTTTCAATATATTTTATTTTATATCTTTTGTTTTTTTTTTTCTGTTGCTGTTGTCTGTGTGTGTCTCTCTCACTCTCTCTCTCTCTCTGTACCTGTAATGAAATGATTGCATGTGTGGACAGCAAGTACAGCCTGCTTTTATAGGTATCTGCACATGTGCATGTGATGGCCTCTGCACCAATTGGTGGTCACCATTTGGCAATTGCATGCAGCCTGCTGTGTGGTACTTGCAGTACTCACTGTCATAGCAACCCAATGCTATAAATTGCTAAGTCAGGTAGGCGTAGCCCTTTCAGCTTTCCAAAGTGGGGACCATGCTTGTTTGCTGTGGACACCGTTGTGTAAGTCAGAAGGTTGGTATACTTCTTGTATCTGATGCTAGGGGTGTAGCCAGTGATTTGAATGTTGCACTCAGACCTGAATGTTGCCACTTCCAGTACACAGTTGTCAGTGTAGAATTGTACTCACCCCTACAAATGCTAACACAAGATACATGGGAGTATGTAGTTTCTTTTCTACTTATACAATTAGCTGTCATACATATGTAGTTATTGAGATGTTTTTATTTGGCACATGAACTGTTTGTGAACTGCTATACTGTGGATATTAATGTACTCACTTCTGCACAGTTTGTGTTTTTTTTGTTGACATTAGCACAGGATGCTCATGAAAACTGGACAATTCCAGTGCTGAGTATGCCTACCTACATCCTTGCTGGACCTTGAACACACAGGTATTTTGTACATTTGGGTGGGGATTGTCCTGTTATGATACTGTGTGGGGGTTGTAAAGTGCTGCTGTAACATTATTTACTGCTAAAATGGCTGGTTATGTTATCACACTCATGTAATGCAATTCCACAACAACTGCTGGTAAAGTTCCACAGAACAGGTTTTGTGTTATGGCATTCCTATCTTTCCTTTGCATTCACTCATTCTGATGCATGATATATATATATATTTCAGCAACAACCAGCAGTATATCCACTGTGGCTTAGTGGTACTTCATGCAGTCTAGTGTGTACAAGGTCTTGGGTTCGAGACTGACAGTGGTGTTTTTTTTTGCTGCTGAGCAGAACAAGGGCCCTCACTTGCAGGGTGACTAAGGCACTTTTAAGCAGTTGTAAGCAGGTTTGCGCAGGTTTGCACGACTCTTAGCAATACTAAGCTAAGCCCACACAAGTGCACATTCGCGCAAACCCGCTAACTACTGCTTAAAAGTGCTTACTCCCGCTAACCGCCGTGCTCATTTCTTTGAAAGAAAAGAAAATGGGGAGATAGGACTGTGGTGAAAAAGGGGCACAAAGAGGGAAAGACAGTAGGGAAAACAGCTAGGGATGTGCAGGACAGGTGTAGGGAAGGTCCATAGCTGCCCATTTCTTTAACAGCAACAACTGTGCATATACTAGTAATTTGGAGGGAAATTTGAAACCTTCAACCCCTGAGAGAGGGGTGAGGACAACGAAGTATGTTGTACTGCCAATTAAATTTCAGTTTATTTGTCCAGCGGACATGTGTGCAAAATGGGCAGCTATGTATGGGGCGTAATGCTTTTGTGGGAGCAGATTGCCCATTTTTTTTCAGGTGAGAGTGGAATGTGGGGTAGGGGAAGTAGGTATATTTGGGGAGGTAAGTTGGGGAGGTAAACAGACAAGACAAACAAGACACATACAGGGGTGGAATATGACACATGGGGTGGGTAAACACCATTGACAGGGAAGGATGTTTAGAATTCGCAAGCCTATGAGCCCACAGATAGCAACAGTGGAAATGAGATCCCCACCCATGGGCAGTCACCACTGCACCTTCACAGCCCATAGGGTGGCTGTGCTGGGGGCTGCATAGGTGGGGCAGGCTCACCTCGAGCTGGCATAGAGGATCTGCGACTGAACGCTCGATCTCCCTACTCACCACAGCCCGGACCGTTCGGAGGGTGATAGGTGGCCCTCCTCTGGCCATGCTTGCATGGGGGGGGATGAGACCCATCCCCTGCAGTGCTTCCACCCAAAGGTGGCACAGGGCCAACAGAGGAGGAGGCCCCGGGCTGGGCACCGGACCTGCTGGTGCCAGGTGCCATCGCCAGCTGAGGTGGGACAGGTGGGTCCACTGGGACCGGCCTTCCAATAAGTTCTATGTCTAGGAGGATTTAATGACAATATGGGTTAGTAATAGCCAACAGCATTCCAAATTAGTTGTAACAGCATGCAGTAGTATTCCCATTAACCCAACACACCAGAGTTCCAACAGTTGAACAGCAAGCATAACACATGCATATATAGAACAACAGTGGACATTCCAACAGCATGCAGGATTGATTGGTGGCAACAGGCCACCAAGATTGTGGTATGTGAACAGGGCACATGCATCAAAGTAAATGCAGATATTTATAAACTAATAGGACATATGTCCCAACAAATGTTATGAGATTGGACATACCCACTGAGGTGTGGAATTGCATTGTTTATGCACATACAGTAGGGTGTAAAAAGATACCTCCATTAACAACTTATATATACTTATAGTTTACACTACATTCCTATTGACTGCAGTTATATATCCCCTACATGTATTATTACACTAGGCAATGGGTTTTGCTAGTTCTTTATATACCTGACCTGTATCTGACATACAAACTGTCCAGGATGCAGATGTTACTGCTACGTATTTATATATTTCATTTATATTTATATATCTACATATCTGGATGTGTTCAGTTGACATTATCAGGTATATTTTAACAGCCCTCTACATTTCTAGCAGCACACTGACATTTCTAGGGAACACAATAACAAGCTACTCATGTGCCAGATTAACCTGTACATGCCGGCCATGAACCGACAGTTGAGGACTGTATATATGCTTAGCAGTTACTGGCACGCCCTTCATCCACTTTATATAGGCCTAGCCATGTGTGGGTTGACTGCGCTTAATACAACAGTACTATTTCTATAATGCAAGGGTACAACAACATATTGAAGAAAGTGACACGGACACACTCCAGGAATTATACCTTTATTAATTACATTACATACTTTTCTAGTGGATCTCTCATTTATTTGATATATCAGTGCATGCAGAGGACTTTTATTCAAGACGTATTATACCTTTATTAATGGGTTACAACACCTTTTCACGCTGTCTCTATTATTTTATATAACAGTACATGCAGAGAAGTTATTCAAGACTTATTATACCTTTATTAATGGGTTACAACACTCTTGTTCAGGCTCTCTCACTGCTTTTATATAACAAAACATGCAGAATAATTACTAACCTGCCTGGTGGTGCAGCCTATCTGTATAGGCTTGCTGATTCGCAGCACGGACACCTGCAGCTGTGAAGTAAATGAAGGGATATTGAGACATACCTATCCATAATATAGACTACAATAGCAATTCTTACATACTTCATTCCATAGCTACATACTCAGTAGTGGGGCATTTTCCATTTCACAGGCCTCCTGTATCCATTGGTTCAGTTGGTCCTCCTTGAGTCTCATCAGGTCTGAGTATTGGTGTTGTCTGACCTGCTCACCAGTCCAAGGGACACCTGTGGCACTCGTGAGATCATGTGCTAGATGGTTCCAGGCTTCTGCTTTGTACTCAGTGCTTTGAAACTGGCCTTGCAGGAGTCTTGCGTCATGATGATGGACGAGGAGCCAAACCATTACTTTTGACTCCTCAATGCCCCACCGTTGTGCTTGAAAACAAGAGCCCTATCCAACACCAGCCATGCTGACTGCAGATGGGAGCTACAACCAGTTATGGCAATTATTCCCACCTATGGAGCTTAAATATGCCTCATTTCCTGCACTTATTTGTGATTGGCCGGTTTTGAAAAATCTCAGCTAAAAGCAAACCTGCTTAGCAATGGGTAAATGTCCATTGATATATATGAGTGTGTTGGAAATGCATCCATACGAAAAGCTGTCATGGCTTAGTGGTTTAGTACTGTGATTATGGTGCAAAGTATCCCGGGTTCAAGGCCTGTCATTGCTTTTTATTTTACTACTGGCGAGACCGGCCAGGAGGTGTGGCTGTGTTTAGCCAACTTTGCTCAACTTTGCCCAATGTTGCTCGACGTTGCCCTACATTGCCCGACGTTGCCCAGCGTTGCACTAGATAGAGCGGTGCGCAGCTCTGCGCAAACATGTTTTGTTTGCGCTAGTTGGCGCAATGCGCAGCTCCGCGCAAAGCCATTGCACTAGTTAAAGCAGTGTTAAGCTATGAGCAATTATACTTAACTGTGCTTAATACTAGTAAATTTTGCTTAGGAGTGCTTCACATTGCTTAAGATACATTAATTATACATTTATCAGTATGCATGGCCATTTCACCTTCTGATATATATATATATATATATATATATATATATATATATATATATATATATATATATAAAATATTGTTCACTACTACATAGGCCATTTCAATGCATTTTACTAAAATTTAAAAGGTAAATGTCAGGAATTATTTTTATGCAGAGATTTACCTACAGAAAATGGGAAGGGGAGTGGTGGGACTCAAACTGGGAATGCCTCCTCTTTGTGCGAAGGCTCTACCACTACGCAATTGCTATTTGGCTTAATTTGCATATAAGTAGTTTATTATCCTCTTCAATGTCTAAACTGCTAACTGTAGCTAAGCAATGGGCAAACCCGCGAACACACATGCAAATACGGGAAGCTATATTGGGAATAATAAAACAAAAAAAGTTTTACATTTTATTATATTTGTACAGGGGTTTAGAATGTGGGGGAGTGTAGTGCTGGGGATATACACATTTGAGTGGACTTGCTCATGTCTGGTGACATTTGCAGTTTAGGCACTTGCAGGGGCATGGATATTTGGACTGCTCGGCAGTCTGACACGCCCCCTGCACTCGTGCACGCTCCGTGTTAGCCTTAGAGTTGAGTCAGTGAGCCATCATGAATATGCATGACGCGCTGACGTCATACTCTTAGGCTGCAGTTTCCGTGTAAGACTTATTTAGTCTTACACGGAAGATTACTGAATCCCGGCCAATAAGTTTGTTGAAGAAGCACCAGCTGCAAATAGTGATAGCAAATATATGCATGCACAATATGCCATGGCTCTGGCTAACAGGCAAAGAATAGCACACACAGTCACTACCTAACTTTAAAACTAAGATCCCAAAAAACATACAAATATTAAAATTGATACCTGCCAAAGTCCTCAACCTTTACTTAAGCATATAATGGTTGTGCTTTGCCAGCATCAGACAGAGCCATCCTCCAAGGGCACATGTCATAGCTGCAGTATTAAGTTAAGTGTGAACCTTTACAAAAATTGACATATATAAACAATTACTCTCATATGCAAATATTCATGCCACTAAAACAAAACATGGCTAAAGTGTAGGGTAATGTCAATATTAACTCTTAAATGATTTATGAAATATACATATATGATTTTGCCCAATATATGTATCATGTATTTCAGCTGACCAATATGCATAAACTGACAGTGATCCGGGCAATGTTAGCATCATTTGCAAAAGTATAGCAACAAGCAATAATTAGCTATCAGGTATGACTGCATTACTATGTATAATACAACAAATACAATGAGAGTCAAGAAGTACAAGAAGGGTGGGAGGATGGCATAATGGTTAAGGTGTTTACCTAGCAAACACAAGGTGCAGGGTTTGATTCTCATGTGGGGTAATTGGCTAGGCTTAAAATGGCCCACAAGGGGCAATTAGCCTAGTACTAACCTATGAGCCTACATAACCAATCACTTACAAATGAGCAGGAAAAATCAATATAAAAACATTTCTTCTGCAGTACATTACATTAAAGCAAGCTTCTGAGTAAGCAAGCATTAGCTGTCCAATCTGTGCATCAGACATATAGACAATCATAAGTCGCAAAGACAGGGCCCAGTCATCATCTTTTGCAAGAGTTGGGGCTGGGATACAGAAGAGCAAGCCTGACTACAAGGAAGTATGTGTGTGCCAGTGACAGACAAGTTTTTCAGCAAGTATATAATTGTCAGGCTAGTAGCAAAATATTTATATCAGTCAGCTGTAATGGTTATATAACTTGTATGTATGTGTCTGAATGTGTGTGTGTGTGTGTGAGCTGATATAGTTAACATTTATTTATTTATTTATTTCAGTTTGATTACCAGGGAAGTCCACTGGGCCAATAAGTACCCATTTTCAGTGGAGGCCTGGGGAGAAAAGCTCCAAAGGTAGTACAATCAAGGATACAATGCATGAGATAAAATACAATAGAATGTCCACACAGCAAGAATACATAGTAAGAATACTGCAAATGCAAAATTACAATAGAATGTCCACACAGCAAGAATACATAGTAAGAACACTGCAAATGCTAAATAACATTTTTTTTTTTTTTTTTTTTTTTTTTTTTTAGGTACTAACATAATTTGCAATATTTCCATCCTTACAGTCAAGTGAGAGTCAGCCAAAACCATTTAGCTAGAATTAGAGAGCAGAAAGGTGCAGTAGTAGAGAGGCTTAGTGTAGAAAAACCTTGAAATTATATAGGGTGAAAGCAAGAACATTTCCATTTCGAAGATAGGTGTAAGAAGAGTTGGGTTTTGAAGTATTCTGTGTTAGGTATGGTCCTAAGTGAAGGAGGGAGAGAGTTCCATTTTCTACCTAGAGAGAAGTATAGTAGTTGCTGGCCAGTGGGATGTTTAGGTCTGTGAATGGAGATTAGATTTTGGTGTTCAGATCTTAATGATCTGTGAGGGATGTAAGGGGGAAGGATGTTGGATAATGCTGGGCATTTTTCTGGGTAGAATATTAATTTATGAGAGGTTGTTAGTTGCAGATAGTCAAGGTGGTTGGGAAGTTCTAACCAATTCAGAGACTGAAGGGTGAGGCAGTGGTGGGTTGAGGTTTTGGATTTAGTGGCGAATTTAGAGATTTTATTATAGCAAGCTTCAGGTTTAGAGGTGAGGGAGGTAGACAGATTAGTTAGAAGAGGGGCACCATAGAGTAGAGAGGGAGGGAGATAGGAGGTAGCTATGATTTTTAATGTGTGTGGATCTGCATGAACACAGTCAAACCACTTGTACTAGCACTATGTCCTGGCATCTTGGACAGTTGTGACCTGTTTATGGTAGAGAAGTCAGTTCACTGTTATCATCAACCACTACGTCTGCCAGGAGATACACTGCTAGGTTCCTGTCCCTGGATGGAAGTTGGGGTATTACCTAAATGTGAACAATATCTGTTGGACAAGCTCTCATTTTGACTATATCCACAACTGTGACCACATGGGCTTCTACATCTGACTATGGACACCACAATCACTGATGGAGCAGTGGAAGTAGAGCCATTATGGGAGTGAGATCTGGCATGGTCATGTCAGCTAAAACATGATAATGTAGTGGCTCTCTAGCCACATGAATGCTGACCCCCCTCCAGCAGATGTTTCATTGCAGACAATGCCTAATTCAGTGTTTCATTCATCCCTTCCAAGGAGTTCCCCACACAGTTCAGGCAGTCTAGGATGTCAAAATGTGCAACATTTCATAGTTAAACTATCTCTTGCAAGGCCCTGGTAGCATCTGGTACCTGGTAGTACCTGTGCTCCCATGATGGCCCTACACATATGTTTT
This sequence comes from Protopterus annectens, assembly GCF_019279795.1. Classification (NCBI taxonomy): domain Eukaryota; kingdom Metazoa; phylum Chordata; order Ceratodontiformes; family Protopteridae; genus Protopterus; species Protopterus annectens. The sequence continues at coordinate 911,234,684 of NC_056744.1, read as the reverse complement.
GTGGCACCTACTGACACACCAACATCAGGAGGATGGTGAACAGAGGGCCTCCTGCAAGCACCACTAGCAACACCCCTGTGTGCCTCATCACCTCAAAATGACTAGGGGAGACTCAGACAATGCTGCAAGTTGAGTAACCACATTACCCTGATCTACTGTGTCACCCTCAGCCTGCCCTATCTCTGATGACTATGTATCATGGGTGTGCACAGGCCTACTGACTGTGTATAAAATATGCTCAGGGGATGTGGGAGCCACATTGTCAGTGTCAAACTGACCCTCTAATCCCTAGACTGTGCCTCTTCAGCATCGCCATCATCATAACAGGTTACCAATAATCGAATCTCAGGTAGTAAGGGTTCTAGAATGTTAGTGTCAGAATCTCTTATGATAACAAGTAATGAACACAACAAATGGAGAAATAAAATAAAAACTAATTGACCTTATGTTATGTAAAAATTAAATTAAACAATATCACTTACAACTGCAAGTTAAAAAAATACTTTAATAAGCCAATATAATGTTTATTACTATGGAAAAAATGTATCTGCCTATCATTTGCAGGTGGTTGTTACAATCAGTAACAGATGTGCCTAGGCAGAGGAAATAGAGTTGAAAGAGGGATGATAAGAATTTAAAATGCAAATTATGCAATAAACATGAACTTTACTATATATCTGCATATTAAGTAACATCTTATACAACTATCTACTCACCATTTTCCTTTTTCCCCATCCTCTCTCTGTATCGCATCCTCCTTCTCCACCCCATCACTCATTACATACATATACACAAATGCAAATATCTATCTACATGTAGATCTCTCTAGATATCTATATATAAATATCCATCCATACACATGTAAAACATAATTATCAATATGGCATACCTGGAAATTCACCAGTAGACACATTTGGCTCATCCTCTACCTGAGCACCTATGTCAAGTAAGAATCTAGAGACACCTGATGAGCTGCCTGGATCTCTTACAGTGGACAGGAAATCCTCTGCTTCAATCAATTGTGGTTCAGTAGCAGTTACACCACCAATAACCCTCCATTCCCTTTCAGTACTAGCTATATGTTTTTTGGATTTCTTAATCATGTTGCTGGCCTAATGTCTGATTTGCAAATAATTATGGCTATCTACTCCCATGCATTTGAAACCTTGATCACATGCTCCCAAATATGGTTACCAGAGAACTTGTTAGCTCTGTGTCTGTCTAACAGGTTTGAGCCATGTTGGCAGAGGACCTGCATAATCACTTCATTTCCCACATCTGTGAATGGTAGTTCATGTGAGCCATATATTTGTGGTGCCATATTCCTGTATGTGATGAAAAATAAGAAACAAAAAAGGAATTTATGCAAGGTGACTGGAGACAAAACATATATGAATGTATGCAGTCAATCGTGACCAAAAGAAATTGAATGCATGGCTCTCTAGGGCTACACACATGTAATACACAACCATAAGAATTCCACCACACTAAAAATATTAATAGTAATATTAAAACTCTTCTAGGAAGATACAGTACATTTGTAACTCTGTAAGATATTGCAGCCTTAGCAAAAATAATTTTACTTAAAATTAAAGCATTTACATGTTTAACATTTGAGATATTCCCTTTGGTTGATTCAGGCATTTATCACAGTCTGAACACATCTGTTGGTCTACAGTTGTCACCTTGCCATTGGTACTAGTCATATAACACTTTTTATAACAACCATTCAGATTTATTTATTCTGTTTATTTAACATGTGTTTACTGGAAAAGTCTGACTTGGAACAAAGACAATTTTCAGTGAAGGCCCAGGGAGAAACACTCCAGACACATGTCTTTACAACGTGGGAGGAAACTCACACAAATGCAGAGAGGACATGCAGACTCCACACAGAAGGTACCCCAGCTGGGAATCAAACCAGAGAACCTCTTGCTGTGGGGTGACAATGCAACTGCTGCACCACTGTGCCATCTGATTTCTTAGAGAAATGTAGTCAGAAAGGCAGGTAACATTACTTGAGTTTCCTTAAAAGAAGCATATATGCTATGTGTGCTATGACAACACCAATGGACAAAATGGAAAAAAGCAAACATTTGGGTTGCACAGCTGGGCTTATAAGGGCCCTTATAGTTCTTAGCCTAGTATACACCTATGAACATATGACCCTATAAACAAACTGAAAAAAAGCAAACAATTGCTATTGAAAAATCTAAGCCAACATAATGTTAACAAAAATATTCCCTTGTAAATAAGCATCTCAAACCTTTACAGAAAGAATACTCAGTATAAAAGTACACAAACTTTTGCAAGTCCAGCAGTGAAATTTCTGTATAGAAGTCCCTGGATACAAACAGTCTCCCTTACTAAAATACAAGTACGTTACCAACATGATTACCATATATACTGCAGAAACTGCCTTGTGAGCACTGTGAATATGCAAACCAGGTGTAAACTCTTTAGCATTCATGAATGTCACATTTTGAGCTAGGTGTAGGGCAGGTAAACATGGTGTGATGATGGGCATGATTTGTGTATACATGCTATTAGCACAAGAACAAGCATTAGGTGTTGCTTGCTAATACACACTATTAGCAGAAGAACAAGCAACGAGAAGTGTTGCTTGCTAATACACACTATTAGCAGAAGAACAAGAATTGAGAAGTGTTGCTTGCTAATGGCTTATAAGTGTGAATAATTAGTATGACTCCATGATCAATTAGTGCTTCTCACTCCTATCAGTTTGATGTGCACTTACTGCAGGAGTGTCAGGGAGAAGAGTTACCAACAATTCAGGGATAACATTGCCTAATTTAGGAGATAAACCTTTATAACAGCTTGATTAGATCATGCTTATGACCACATTGTTCTTTTGATTTAAACGTTGTCTGTACCTTAAATTAAGTACATAACACATTTAAATGTACCAACAGATCTCAAAATCAATCAAAATGATGTTGCATTCATTTTAGAAAAACAAACATAGAAAACAAAGAGAAGAAAACAACTTTAGTATTGTAAATATTGGTTACTACTCTGATAGGAAGTATTAGCTTAACTGTTAAAAATATCCCACTCATCTACAGATCTGCTGGCAAACTACAAAGGACAGCTGTCAGAACATGCTTATGTTGCACCGAGAATATGAAGGGATACAATGTAACATTTTAAGTATATGTAATCTACTTTCTCTTCTTCATAATATATGTTTGTGGAAAATACTGAAATAATCACAAATGTGTCTTGTTAATGCCATGGTTTCAAGGTTCAAATCCAGACAGGGTGTTGTTTATATGAAAGTAGTGATGTTTAAGAAGCAATCGGAAGTTCATCCCTGGTCTGGCACCTATCTCTAATGGACAGAGGCAGTCAGTAAATCAACCCCTATATAAATCAAATTTATAGTGCACATTTGGGCTGAGCAGCTAGACTTATGAGTGCCCTTGTAGATGTTAGCCTAGTATATACCTATGAATGTATGACCCTATAAACAAATTAAAGAAAACGTCAGAAAATACATTTGAAATTCTTGCTTCCTATTTATTTTTATCTCTTCATCATTTGCATGCCATGTGACATTCCCCAGCATTGATAGTGGTCTCTAGCAGTGAATAACAGTTCACTCTCTAAGGTAAAAAATCAGAAATTTAATTTTCAATGTCATAAGTAGCTGAAATGTGCCTGGCACTGGTGCACTTCCGTCAGCAGTCTGGACAGTACTAAATGAAGAAAATACACCTGTCAGTTACCTGTCTCTGCATCACAAGGTATAAGTGCAGTGGGTTTAGAGAAAAGGGGCAGGTAATGTAGAGTGTGAATACAGTTTACAGATATATGTTTCTGTCTTGGGTTCAGAATAAATATTGGCACACAATTCTGCATATAAAATAAGCATGCTAAAAATCTTACCTATACTCCTTGTGAATTGCTGTTACTAATCTTTTGTCATTGGAAACAACTCTTCTCATTATTAATAACAACATGTGTTATTAATGATTTAACATACAACCATTTTTAAAATCTGATAACACAAAAGCATTAGCATGGAATATGTGGAAATATGTGTCATATGTGCTGGATTACTTAGCCATATCTCTGAAGTATTCATCCTGACAGTACCAGAGTTGTTTTAAAAATAAGTCAGTATTAGTTGGCTATAACAATGTCAACAATGAGGTAATGTAATTTTCTGCTTTGTTCCCCTTCTGAGGATTTGGTGGCGATATTTTATTTGAGGGCCTCACCAGTTCGTTTTGTGCAGAAGTGGGCGTGTCACAAATTGAGTGACAACCCGGTCTGCATATTTAATTTGCTCGTGCATACATGATATGAAAATATTAAATGTACACAAACGGTTAATACAGTACCACCCAGAAAAGCTGTTCTTGGTAAAAGGTCCTGCCAATGATACTGAGGAATTGTCGTCTGTGACACCTGCACCAAAAAAAAGGAGTCCGTTTGGACATTAATTGGGAAAGTGAACCATCGCATTCTGACTCTGACAAAGAGAACTATAATGCTACACAGTAAAAAACTTGACGACGTGTTTTGACGGTTTCGTTTCTTTGCTGATTATTAGTATATATTATTAGTGCAATAAAACTTGTCAATTACAGATTTTGGTAAACAGTTTACTGTTATATTTACTGACATATTACAATGTCAGTGCACTTTTTCTTCAGTTGTACATTCGGAGGGAATGCATATTCATGAATGACATATCACGGGGGAGGGTTTTGGGCGGGGCTTGCTACTGCACATCTGGTGAGGCCCTCAACTACAGTATCGCCAAAATGGCATTACATAAAAGCATTGTGATATGTAACAGAAATGCTACTTGTGATGTCAAATAGATGAATGTGTCAGGCAAGCAGATGTTAAATGGATGAGTGTGCAGGTTAATTCTGTAAGTGCTCTGTCCATTGCTAGATATGACCTTTAATTGTTTTAGTTTTGCTTATAATTTATTTCTATAATTGTTATTCTATTCCATTTTTATGTGTGCCTTTTGCATTTGCACACCGCTGGACATGAGTAACCACTGTTCATGGCTGAATGCAAAAATGAAAAATTTAATTTGGGCTGCTTTCTGTAGGGCAAATTACCCTGGTGCCATTGTGCTGCTGTCTGCATTCTAGATGTACCAGGTGAACAAAATACATTATCTATATGGCACAAGTTCTAATTACATTGAGTTGGGAACAAAAACAGGGCTCTATAGTGCTGATACTCTTGGTTATGGTAGCAGATGAAGTATTGACACACATTTTGGTATATGAATTGAGCACCAGAAGTATGTGTGACAAATACAGAAAGTGTTATCTATAGTCCTTGTGAATTGCCATTACCAATGTTTTATTGTGAGAAACTAAACTATTCTTGTGAATAAGAACATTTTCTATACATGATGTCAAAAATGACAATTTTTAAAGTGGTGGAAAGGGAATTTACTAACATCATGAATTTGGAAACATGCAAAATATATTACAGATTACTTATCCATATAACGTATGTATTGATCAGGAAAGTAATGAATTTCCTTTTCAAAGTATGACATTATTACTTGTATGTTGTCTGTCACAAATGAGATGATGTAATTTACTGTGTGTCTCCTTTCTGAATAATTGCCATTACTTGAAACTCTGATGATGTGCAACACAAATACAAGTTTGGATGTGGCAAACCAGTGTTCAAAGAATGACTATGTCAGGGTAATGACATATTGGCCGGGATTCACTAATCCTCCGTGTAAGACTAAATAAGTCTTACTCGGAAACTGCAGCCTAAGAGGATGACATCAGCGCACCATGCATATTCATGAGGGCGGGCTGACTCAACTCTAAGGCTAACACGGAGCGTGCACGAGTGCAGGGGGCATGTCAGACTGCCGAGCAGTCCAAAAATCCATGCCCCTGCAAGTCCCTCAATCTGCAAATATCAACTGAAATGAGCGAGTCTGCTCAAATGTGTACATACCCAACACTACACTCCCCCACATTCTAAATCCCTGTACAATTCTAAAATGTAAAACTTTCCTTTTTTTTATTATTCCCGCTATAGCTGCCTGTATTTGTGTGTGTTTGTGCGGGTTTGCCCATTGCTTAGCTACAGGTAGCAGTTTAGACATTGAAGAGGATAATAAGAAACTTATATGCAAATTAAGCCAACTAGCAATAGCACACTGGTAGAGCCTTCGCACAAAGTGGAGGCTTTCTCGGTTCTAGTCCCACCACTCCTCTTTCTATTTTCTGTAGGAAACTGGTATAGAAAAATAATTCCTGACATTTATCTTTTAAATTTTAGTAAAAAGCATTGAAATGGCTTATGTAGTAGTGAACGATATTTTATATACATATATATATATATAAGAAGGTGAATTGGTTATGCATACTGATGAATGCATAAGTAACATATCTTAAGCAATGTGAAGCACTGCTAAGCAAAGTTTACCAGTATTAAGCGCATTTAAGTATAAATGCTAATAGCTTAGCACTGCTTTAACTAGCACAATGGCTTTGTGCGGAGCTGCTCATCATGCCAACTAGCGCAAACAAAACATGTTTGCGCATAGCTGTGCACCGCGCTAACTAGTGCAACATCGGGCAACTTTGAGCAACGTTGAGCAAGGTTGAGCAATGTAGAGCAACGTAGAGCAATGTTGGGCAAAGTTGAGCAAAGTCAGCTAAAACTAGCCACACCCCCTAGCCGGTCTGGCCAGTACCAAAATAAAAAGCAATGACAGGCCTCGAACCCAGGATACTGTGCACCATAATCACAGTACTGAACCACTAAGCCATGACAGCTTTTGTTATTCATGCACTGTCAACACACATATACATATTAATGAAAGTTTACCCAGTGCTAAGCAGGTGTGCTTTCAGCTGAGAATTTTCAAAACTGGCCAATCACAAATAAGTGTGGGAAATGAGGCATATTTAAGCTCCATAGGCGGGAATACTTGCCATAACTGGTTGTAGCTCCCATCTGCAGGCAGCATGGCTGGTGTTGGAGGGGGGTCTGGCTTCCGAGCGCAACGGTGGGACATTGAGGAGTCAAAAGTGATGGTTTGGCTCCTCGTCCATAATCATGATGCCAGACTCCTGCAGGGCCAGTTCCAGGGCACTGAATACAAAGCAGAAGCCTGGAACCATCTCGCACATGATCTCACCAGTGCCACAGGTGTCCCTCGGACTGGTGAGCAGGTCAGACACCACTACTCAGACCTGAAGAGACACAAGGAGGACCGACTGAACCAGTGGATACAGGAGGCCTGTGGGATGGAAAATGGCCCACTACTGAGTAGGTAGCCATAGAATGAATTATGTAGGAATTGCTATCGTAGTCTATATTATGGATAGGTATGTCTCAATATCACTTCATTTACTTCACAGCTGCAGGTGTCCATGCTGCGAATCAGCAAGCCTATGCAGATAGGCTGCTAAGGCTGCGCCACCAGGCAGGTAAGTAATTATTCTGCATGTATTGTTATATAAAATAAGTGAGAGAGCCTGAAAAAAAGTGTTGTAGCCCAATAATAAAGGTATAATAAGTCCTGAATAACATCTCTGAATGTACTGTTATATAAAATAAGTGAGAGAGCCTGAAAAAGAGTGTTGTAACCCATTAATAAAGGTATAATACATCTTGAATGAGTCTTCTCCATGCACTGATATATCAAATAAATGAGAGAGCCTCTAGAAAAGTGTGTAATGTAATTAATAAAGGTATAATTCCTGGAGTGTGTCCGTGTCACTTTCTTTGAAATGTTGTTGTACTCTTGCATTATAGAAATAGTAGTGTTGTATTAAGTGCTGTCAACCCACACTTGGGTAGGCCCATAGAAAGTGGATGAAGGGAGTGCCAGTAGCTGTTAAGCATATATACAGTCCTCAACTGTTGGTTCATGGCTGGCATGTATAGATAAATCTGGCACATGAGTAGCTTGTTATTGTGTTCCCCAGAAATGTCAGTGTGCTGCTAGAAATGTATGGAGGCTGTTAAAATATAACTGATAATGTCACCTGAACACATCGAGATATGTAGATATATAAATATAAATAAAATATATAAAAACGTAGCAGTAACATCTGCATCCTGGACAGTTTGTATGTTAGATACAGGTCAGGTATATAAGGAACTAGCAAAACCCATTTCACAATTTAACAGACATTGCCTAGTGTAATAAGACATGTAGGGCATATATACCTGCAGTCAATAGGAATGTAGTGTAAACTATAAGTACATATAAGTTGTTAATGGAGGTATCTTTTTACACCCTACTGTATGTGCATAAACAATGCAATTCCACACCTCAATGGGTATGTCTAATCTCAAAACATTTGTTGGGACATATGTCCTATTGGTTTATGCATATCTGCATTTACTTTGATGCATGTGCCCTGTTCAAATATCACAATCTTGGTGGCCTGTTGCCACCAGTCAATCCTGCGTGCTGTTGGAATGTCCACTGTTGTTCTATATATGCATGTGTTATGCTTGCTGTTCAACTGTTGGAACTCTGGTGTGTTGGGTTAATGGGAATATTACTGCATGCTGTTACAACTAATTTGGAATGCTGTTGACTGTTACCAACCCATATTGTCATTAAATCCTCCTAAACATAGAATGTATGGGAAGGCCGGTCCCAGCGGACCCAAATGTCCCACCTCAGCTGGTGATGGCACCAGGCACCAGTAGGTCCGGTGCTCAGCCTGGGACCTCCTCCTCCATTGGCCCTGTGCCTCCTTCAGGTGGAAGCACTGCAAGGGATGGGGCTCGTCCCCCCTGCAAGCGTGGCCAGAGGAGGGCCACCTATCACCCTCCGAACTGTCTGGGCTGTGGTGCATAGGGAGATCGAGCGTTCAGTCGCTGATCCTCTATGCCAGCTTGAGGCACATGTGGCATGACTCATGGGTGAGCCTGCCCCTCCTACACAGCCCCCCAGCACAGCCACCCTCTGGGCTGTGAAGTTGCAGTGGTGACTGCCCATGGGTGATGATCTCAGTTCCACTGTTGCCATCTGTGGGCTCATGGGCTTGCGATTTCCAAACATCCTTCCCCGTCAATGTTGTTCACCCACCACGTGTCAAATTCTGCCCCTATATGCGTCTTGTTTGTCTTGTCTGTTTACCTCCCCAACCTACCTCCCCAAATATACCTACTTCCCCTACCCCACATTCCACTCTCACCTGAAAAAAGGGCAATCTGCTCCCAAAAAAAAAATTATGCCCCAATACATAGCTGCCCATTTTGCACACATGTCCGATGGACACATAAACTGATATTTAATTGGCAGTACAACATACTTTGTTATCCTCACCCCTCTCTCAGGGGTGGAAGGTTTCAAATTTCCCTCCAAATTACTAGCATATGCACAGCTGCTGCTGTTAAAGAAATGGGCAGCTATGGACCTTCCCTACACCCGTCCTGCACATCCCAAGCTGTTTTCCCTACTCTCTTTCCCTCTTTGTGCCCCTTTTTCACCACTTTCCTATCTCCCTATTTTCTTTTCTTTCAAAGTAATGAGCGTGGGGGTTAGCGGGAGTAAGCACTTTTAAGCAGTAGTTATGAGGTTTGCACGAGTGTGAGCTTGTGTGTGCTTAGCTAAGTATTGCTAAGCTTCACGCAAACCCATACTAACCCGCTTACAACTGCTTAAAATTTCCTTAGTCACCCTGCATGTGAGGGCCCTTGTTCTGCTCAGCAGCAGAATAATACACCACTGTCAGTCCCGAACCCCAGACACACTAGACTGCATGAAGTACCACTAAGCCACAATAGATATACAGCAGGTTGTTGTTGAAATATATATATCATGCATCAGAATGATTGAATGTAAAGGAAAGATAGGAATGCCATAACACAAAACCTGTTCTGTGGAACTTTACCAGCAATTGTTGTGGAATTGCATTACATGACTGTGATAACAGAACCAGACATTCTAGCAGTAAATAATGTTACAGCAGCAATTTACAACCCCAACACAGTATCATAGCAGGACAATCCCCACCCAAACGTACAAAATACCTGTGTATTCAGGGTCCAGCAAGGATGTAGGTAGGCATACTCAGTACTGGAATTGTCCAGTTTTCATGAGCATCCTGTGCTAATGTCAACAATAAAAAAGCACCAACTGTGCAGAAGTGAGTACATTAATATTCACAGTATAGCAGTTCACAAACAGTTCATGTGCCAAATGAATACATCTCAATAACTACGTATGTATGGCAGCTAAATGTGTAAGTAGAAAAGAAACTACATACTCCCATGTATCTTGTACTAGCATTTGTAGGGGTGAGTACAATTCTACACTGACAACTGTGTACTGGAAGTGGCAACATTCAGGTCTGAGTACAACATTCAAATCACTGGCTACACCACTAGCTTCAGATATAAGAAGTATACCAACCTTCTGACTTACACAACTGTGTCCACAACAAACAAGCATGGGCCCTACTTTGGAAAACTGAAAGGGCTACACCTACCTGACCTAGCAATTTATAGCATTGGGTTGCTATGACAGTGAGTACTGCAATTACCACACAGCAGGCTGCATGCAATTACCAAATGGTGGCCACCAATTGGTGCAGAGGCCATAACATGCACATGTGCAAATACCTATAAAAGCAGGCTGTACTTGCTGTCCACACATGCAATCATTTCATTGCAGCTATGGAGAGAGAGAGAGAGAGAGAGAGAGAGAGAGAGAGAGAGAGAGAGAGAGAGACAGACAGACAGACACCGACATCTACAACAAGAGCAACAGCAGCAGCAACAGAAAAAAAAAGCTATTAAATATATATGTATATATATATATATATATATATATATATATATATATATATATATATATATATATATATATATATTAAAAAAAATTGTGCAAAACACACGGAACTGACAAATACAAACGCATACAAAGGAAAAGTATGTAACAGATATGTAGTTACTGGCATGTAGTAGATGTTTTTGAAGAGTACTCTACATACTTTGAATCATCCATATGTGGCAGCAGTAGGTATCTATGCACAGATGCCCTCCATAACTACTGCCATGGAAAAATAGGTGTGTAGCTGTGTGCAGTGGGATATGACTGTGGCATATGTAGTTCAGCATTAAATGTCAAACATCTGATCCATGTTATCTGTGTTCTGTACAGTAGTGTGTACAATGTCTGTTTGGGGGAGTAGCGCATACAGTTATATAAACATGGATGTGACAGAGTAACAAATGCATGATAGTCATATTAACGTGTAGCTTAGCATTGGCAACAGCTGTACCAGGCTAGTATGCTAATCTAGCATTTACAGCTATATATACACCCTCTAATATTACTGTGTGCTCACATGTGACACCTGTTCATGTTGCAGCAAGGCCCAACAGGTCAGCCGTGAGGTCCACTGACTTACAACAGTGTGGACCGTGTGTGTGTATGGCACACACATACGGAAGGATCAGTCTGTGTCAGATATATTAGCATCTGTACATGTGCATAGAGCAAGGGACGTGCTGCAAGTGTTTGTGAAGGGTGGACATATATATGTTGGTGAAGGTTGGTATGTGCATATTTCTATGTAGGTTGTAGTGTGTGGTAAACAAGACAGCATATAGTGCTGGTATATGACATGTGGTGGTTAAACGCTGTGGGTATGATTTGTCAGGTTTGCAGTGTTGCAGCCAGTGAGGCCTGCTAAAGCTACATGGGTTGAGAACACCTTCAATGCATTCCGCACAACACTGTGCAGTATTATTACATAACGGTATACCTCACAACCTGCGCATAATTGATATTCCCACCATGAAAGGTGGACTGTATATGTGCCTATATGTATATCTATATGTACACCAATGGATGTTAATATGTATGTGTATATGTACACACACACACACACACACACACACATATATATATATATATATATATAGAGAGAGAGAGAGAGGGTCATATTTACTATGACAGATGCCTGGTGACAAAGCCATGGACACAAGCTCAATGTTGAAACTGCATTGACATCCCTTCTGGGAAAACCTCCGTACCCATGAACTACCACATAGGTGGTAGTCTACTTAACACCGAAAGTGTGATAAGAGACCATGGGACACAGGTGGACAGTAGTCTCCCCTTTGATAATCACAGTGCCACACAAGTCATGTAATCTGTTTATGTGGCACACCTCCTCACAAAAGGTGTGTCATCCAGGGAAATATAGGTCAGTGTTCCCCTCTACTCATCACACATAAAACCCATTATAGAGTACAATGCCCCATGTGGTATGTACCTCGCAAGACATCTACAGCAACTGGAAAGGCCACAGACATACCTCACAAAGAGTAATACCAGCCTCAAACAGATGCCCTATGCAGACCGTCTCACAAAACCACAGCTAGACTGTGTTGCATACCGCCTACCCAGAGGTGACCTCTGCCTAACATACAAAGCTATGTCAAACCCAGAGCTGTTGGACATGCTCTACATAAACAGATCACAATCCCTACCAGCTACACGCTCTAGGGACCTAAACCTTGTCACCTCAATAGACAGAACATGCTGGAGGGATAGATTCCTATCTCAGAGACATCCCATACTCTGGAACAAACCACCTATCAATAGCAAACCAAGCTCCTCATTAGCAGTCGTCATGAATAATCCTGATGATTGGATGGGAGATAGGAAATACACACCGGGAATCACCTCTCTGGCTCTGCTGGACAGGGGCACGTGAAATTAGATTACATGTGTGTCAAAGGCCAGGGTAGCATATGGCTAGGCGTCTATTGGCCCTAGGGCCAATAGCCTATTACCTACCTATGAACCGATACACACCCACATGTACTTGTTGCAATAATTGCTATGTGAGGTTGACTGAGTGTGATGGTGAATGTGTTGGTGAATGTGTCAAGATTCTGTCAATGTGTGATAGCTTAGTGGGAAACTGTTTCCGTCATGCTATTTTGTGTCCTAGCTCTGATCCCAGCAAAAGATGTGTATGCTATTTCTAGGCCGAAAAAGCAGTATGGCATATGGTCTGATGTAGTCCCTTGGTGGGACTGAGGTGTGCCATTGTAGGCTAAAGCAGTACATGTATGCTTATTTATTGGTATTGCTGGTGAATCCAAATCCCATATGAACTGCAGTACTACCTGAAGCTGTATGCCTAAACAGCACAGTATGGTGTATGTCCACATTGCTTGGAAACACTGTTATGTGTGTTCCCTGTAGTCCTCACAGATTACATACCTCAGGCATAACGTTTTGTAAGTACTGACACACAGTACTGTATGGTACACAAGTAAAGTTCATCCGGGTTTCCATACCTTTGTGTCTTGTATGTATGTGTGATGTGTGTGTGGCTATGCCTGTAACATGCCATCGGTCATATGTGTGTTACAGGACATAAGTGCGTATCTAGCAACATGTATAGTCTAGTACAGCAGTATGCCACCTATACTAATGAATGTCCACATATGTTAGGCAGGGGTTTGCCACCAACAACTAGTGTGGTATACTGGTAATACTGTAACTGGACTTTACAATCTTTGCAATGGATGACATATTTCATTATGCATTAGCTTGATATATACCTCCTGTGGCTAGGTGGTGCATTGTGTTGCATACAGTGTGACATGTACTGTTGTATAGTCTTACATACTGGATTTTCTTTGTTGCTGTGCAGAACATGGTTTGATATATAGAGCATACCAGGCACTGTCAGGCAGTTGTGGTATGAGCACTGATATGTGGTATTGAAAGTGTGTATCCTCTGACAGCCAATAGGTTGCTGTATATGGCAGTTCAGTGATATCTGTACTTTAGAATGTTAAGTGTGCCACTTGCTCACACATATTGTTTCATTGTCTTCCAGGATCATGGCTCACCATCGCAATCTGACATACAGCCCACTAGAGGATGAGCAGATCACAACCAGCTTAGTTCAGCACTATGCCCTGCTGTTCTCAAGAACCAGCCAGGACCAGCATGAGCGGACTGCACTGTGGCAAGATGTTGTCCATCGGGTAAATGACATAAGCATGCAAAACTGGACATATGAGCAGGTACGCCATCACTGCAGTGATTTACTTAGACATGTCCGGCAGCGTGCATCTGATGTCAGTAGACAACAGCTTGCCACAGGTGGTGGGGTAGCCATCCATCCCCCCCTCACCAGAGTGGAGGAGCTGCTCCTCAGTCTGGTGACTCCTGGCCAACAACAACAATAGCAAACATGTATCATCATGGAGGCCGGAGCCACCCAGTGAGTTGACATGGAGTGTGCAGGTAACATGGCATATCTATAGACTACTGCTACCTCTATTGGTAGATCATGCATATGTGAGATGTGTACTGTGTAGTTAGAAGATGTGGAGCCTGGTGCTGTGCAATGCTGATAATTTGGAACATAATCTGTAGGCCTGTGACTGTCAACCGTTGTACTACTGTAAGATTGCAGACCCACAGTAACAATGCCACAGTTGCTGCCGCTGACAAACTGTCTCATATCCTTGTAGGTCCCTCTGGTGTGACAGCAAGGCAGCAGACCCATGCTGGTGAGTGTATTCTACATTTAATATTGCATGATATATGTGCATGTCATAGGTGAAGTGTAGGACATGTACACGTAACACACCTACGCATAATGCATGCTGTGCATGTTTGCTGTGAGACTATGCACATCCCAGTAACATGTGTAACTGCCTCAAACACGTGCAGTACACAGAGCATCCCACACAATTGTGGCAAAACTGTAGTGGACATTGGATAGGCAGAGTCGATACACATGCACACAACATACACAACTTGTCATACGCAGTACACATTAATATGCTACACATGGCATATTCAGACACCCACTGTAAAGTCACACTCCAGTATCCCAAATGTCATCCACACAGCACACATAATAGACCTGAGGGGTAGGGGCCTATCATGGGGCTGTGTGACACTTTGCAACACATAACACATTCATGTTAGGCAATGCTCCCTATTGGGCACCCACCTTACAAACCCATGTAACAACTGGTTGTGAAATGGTGAATGTAGCCATGGTACTGCAGTTCAGGTACAGCATACTAGGTGCCAGTCTGGCACACATTAGTAGCCTTGAGTGACCACATGATGCTGCATGATGCTGGCTCATGGTACTACACCCCATCCAGTTACAGTAACCACAGTACTATACATAGCATTCATTGCCATGCACCTCACTGTTGTGTGCATGCAAACATATACACCTATCCACAATATGCATAGCAATCACCATTTGTACAAAGTGACACATATATGTCTTGTAATGCTATGGAGTGTATAGGTCACATGACACACACTGGGTATGTGTGATGTTTAATGTTGCAGTTGTGTTGTAGCATGCCATGTCATGACTGGCACTGGCATGTACACAATATGTCCTACACTCACCATAACCACTGTACAATGGCTATGTTGAGCAATGGTATTCCATCAGGTATATACATCACCACTCATCCTGTGTGTATACATAGCATGCATGTGCTAAACCTGTGTCCACAATTATCTGCTAAAGACACAGACACTCTAATCAGAAATGGATATCTATGTGACACACAGATACACATGCAGTCATGGTATGTATACCTGTGAGTGATGGTGCACAGGACATTGCAGAGCTTTCAATACTTGCACAGCAATGTTGTGTCCATGTACACATTGCGTTCCAGGGTGAGGCCAATCACTGAACAACACCACACATGCATCAGAACCATGTATACTGTTATTAGCAAGGGCTGTCTACACCCACACTGCATGCTGTTGAGCAACACACATCCTGCATGCTGACACGTGTGATATGACTGTTTGGCTTGTGATACTTTACCCCACCATCAATCGCTATTGAGTATGTTCTGGATTGCTGGTGGTGGTGGTGGTGTGTGTGTGTGTGTGTGTGTGTGTGTGTGTGTGTGTGTGTGTGTGTGTGTGTTTGTCTGTTTAAGTGAGGAGTGTGTTTGTGTGCATGTGTGCATGTGTTCATGTGTACATGTGTGCATGTGTTCATGTGTTCATGTGTGCATGTGTGCATGTGTGCATGTGTTCATGTGTTCATGTGTTCATGTGTGCATGTGTGCATGTGTTCATGTGTGCCTGTGTGCATGTCTGCATGTGTGCATGTGTTCATGTGTGCATGTGTTCCGACATCATGTACAGGTCGTAAAGTGTGTTTCCTGCTTCCTCTCACAGGTGCTGAGGTTGGGCAGGTTCACTAATGCAGGGAACCTGATGTCACTGAGCAAAATAGTGATGATGAGGATAGGTGTGTTGAGGCACAGGCATGTTTGCCAGGGTCTGTTGTTGGGCCACCAATCAACAGAACACAAGTTTCCACCCCATCCATGCACACAGTCATACTGCCAATACATCCATCACCAATGCCCTTATCTGAGGGACAGTGTACAGTCGGCATTGGCCAGGACAGTGTGGTATCTATGGCACATGCTTCCCAACACAGCAGCCATACCCAGATGTCTGGAAGGTTACCACATAGACTGATGTCAAGGAGTTCTCATCGGAGCACTGCTTCTCATCATGCCCCTGGCAGACGTGCCACAGGTCTTACAACCTCACGCATGTTCCAGGCTGTCATGGAGGCACAGGCATGTATGGAACGGTGCACCAGACAGGGGCTAAGGGCACAGAGGGCACATAACACTGCTGTAATTGACAGTATCGGTGATCTAGCAGGTGCCATCCATAATTACACTGATGTCACTGATAGACATTGGGGTGAGACATTAGATGTCCTCTGCAATGTCATGTCCATGTGTCAGGACAGTGCAGGACGATTGAGGCGACATGGACGTATGCCAGCAACATCAGCAGCTGGCAGTCGCCACGGACATCCCTCAAGCCACAGCTGCTCCCACAGTGCCAGTACCAGCCCCAGCAATGTTGGGGGTGGGCTGTCCATAGACCGTCCTAGAAGACCACATGCACGTGGCTCTGGACAGTCCCAGCAGGGACCTGGGTCCAGTGTACATCTGTCCACTTCTGAGGATAGTACCCAGTCTGGCTTAGTACCTGATACTGTCAGTAGCACACCTGCCAGGCACAGGTACAGTGTCCATGGCCAGAGACAGTGATCTGTAAAGCCTGGCAGGTACAGTCTGTGGCTGTCCCACAAATCCCCGTATATGGCAGCCACATGGTGGAACTGTGTGCATGCAGACACACACACACATAAAACAGACACCTAGGGTTAACACATACCCGCACACATTACATCAACATTGGCCCATAGCAGTACTCTTGGCCCTCACACACACACACACACACACACACACACACACACACACACACACACACACACACACACACACACACGTTGATTGTATGGCTCAATGTAGGCCTCTGGCAAACCAAAAACAAACCCTGTGCATATGATGAAACCTGTGCCACCTTCTGTCATTTGTAACATTGATGCAGGAACAGGCTACCATGGTGCTGATAAACAGGGTGACTTTACAGCAGTATAGCAATGTTAGCATGTTGTCAGCAGTAGAGTGTAATGATATCCTTGAAGGTGTAGCTGAGCAGGCATGATGCATTAAAGCTATGGTTGTCAATGTAGTATTGTTTACACCAGTGCTAGTTCCAATAGTGTATTGTCTGCCCACGTGCCACTTGGCTGATGGGTGTGCTATTGGCAGCATGTGTTAGAGAGTGGACAGTACGTGAGGGATGTGTGTAGCACAGATTTGCAGGTGTACATTTGTGAACATGGTGGAGGTGCACTGTCTCCATGTACGTGCATAGTGGACACATGGGCAGGGTGACATGCCCTGTGTTACACAGTAACACTCTATAGTTTCTATTGGTAGCCAGTATGCATTGTACTACACACATTTTGGAACTTGACTACACATGTGTGTGTATGACATGGTTTGACACTGTGCTGTGGGTGATACTGTTACTATCTGTCATTGTTTTGCATTCTGGTAGTATACATAACCTCAACAGCCTGACCATAAACAATCGTTAGATGATGTCTTGACAACTGACACACAGATATAGGACACACAGTAATATTTGGATCCTTCAGGTACTATACTATGCCAGTAACCAGTGGTATTCACCTGCACCCATTTCTGAGACCACTCCTGTTTGCCATATAGCTCTCTTAGGTACAAGCAATCACAGTAGGGATATGTCCGTCCTCGTCTGGAAATGCATACTGTGGCCTATAATGCATTCTCCAGATGACACACACATCCTCCACAAGGGTATCATACAGACATATACCTGTTGTCAAACCCATGCTGTAAAGCTATAAGCCAACCAGAGCATAGTCATCCACCTTTATGAAACATAGTATCCCCACAGTACCACATAGGTAGTAGCCACCAACATGTTGAACAGGTACCGATGTGTACATGCAGCCAAGTGTTACGTCATCTCTACTTTGGTAGTCACATTTCCAAAGGTATTAGAAATCCCTCGCTGGATCACATAAGCAATAAGGGGTCTGCATGCATATCCACAAAGGTTGTTGTACACCTATAATGAATAGCCATCATTGACAGACTTTGCTGCATTTGAACAGGTCTGTAATATACCTCAGCCATAAACCCTCACTCACACAATTCAATAGAAACCGTAATGAGTGTGTGTGACACGGATGACCTAGGCCAGGGATCACTGCAGTGGCTGGCCTTGTCACAAGCATACAGATGTGACCTAAGGTCTGGAAAGCGGCAGCACACTCTGGCAAAGATGACAGATGTGTTCATGGAGAAAGCAGGGTTCCCACCTATGAAATAATTGAGGTCACATGTAAGTATATGTATTTGCCATACAGTTACCTGACGTGCAATGCACATACTGTTGTCATACTGATATGTCATACAGTAGTAAAAGCAAAACCCACAACACATTAACCAACAGTGTCACACACATAGAGCACACACACACTCACCAAGTGCAGGCTTCAAACCCCTACTTAACTACTTCATGATACTAGAGGAGTACGCATTAACACGACGCGCTATACACATTACTGGTAGCTATTTTTTCCACAGGTATATTTGTAGGATGGTGACATCATCAGACTTGACAAAGATTAGTATACCACTTTTAAGGTGTTTTACTACTCTCCAAAAAGGTTGCTCCTCTCTAAGGAGATCACACACACTTGTCAAGTACAGTATTCAAATGCCTACCTAACTACTTCATGATACTAGAGGAGTACACATTAACACGACACGCTATGCACATTATGGGGAGTTCAGTTTTCCACAGGTATATTTGTAGGATGGTGACATCATCAGACTTGACAAGGATTAGTATACCACTTTTAAGGTGTTTTACTACTCTCCAAAAAGGTTGCTTCTCTGCAAGGAGATCACACACAAACACACACTTGTCAAGTGCAGGATTCAAGCCCCTACTTAACTACTTCATGATATTAGAGGAGTACGCATTAACACGATGCGCTATACACATTACTGTGTGTTCTCTTTTCCACAGGTATATTTGTAGGATGGTGACATTATCAGACTTGACAAAGATTAGTATACCAATTTTAAGGTGTTTTGCTACTCTCCAAAAAGGTTGCTCCTCTTTATGGAAATCACACATGAACACTTGTCAAATGCAGGATTCAAACCCCTACCTAACTACTTCATGATACTAGAGGAATATGCATTAACAAGACACACTATACACTTTACTGTGAGCTCTCTTTTCCATAGGTATATTTGTAGGATGGTGACATCATCAGACTTGAGAAAGATTTGTATACCACTTTTAAGGTGTTTTATTACTCTCCAGAAAGGTTGTTCCTCTCCAAGGAGATCATACACACACTTGTCAAGTGCAGGATTCAAACCCCTATCTAACTACTTCATGATACTACAGGAGTACGCATTTACACGACGCGCTTGTACACATTACTGTGAGCTCTTCTTTCCACAGGTATATCTGTAGGATGGTGACATCATCAGACTAGACAAAGTGGGTTACATTAGGTGACATTAGGTGGGCTACATAGAAGGAATGTCTAAACACTTTGGCCATGTGATCATCAAAGGAGAGTTCACTATCTACCTGTGTCCCCAGGGCCATAATGACTTTCTCCGTACATACTGGATTACCACCTTTGTGGTAATTTGTGTGCACTTTGTTTTATCCAAAGGGGATGACTATGCATTCTTTGCCATTCTGCTTGAGGGCATTGTTTTGACACCAGGTATCTGTCTCTGTAAGACCCTTCTGGAGGATGTCTGTGTCAGCCGTAGAGTCGGTTATGGACCACAGTTAGCAGTCATCTGCAAACCTGTTCAGCCATACTCCCCCCATGCTTGCCTGTACCTCTGAGCAGTATCTACTGAACAGGTGGGGTCCCAGGACCAAGACCTGTGTGATACCATTTGTGACTGATTTAGAGTCGGACATGGCACCTGCAACCCTGAACATGTGTGTTTGATCTGTGAGCCACTTGGCCACCCATCCTGTGACATAGCTGTTAATGTTCAAGCTGGTAAGCTTGTCCATGATGACAGAGTGGGGAATGGTGTAGAAAGTCCTTAGAGAAGTCCAGGTGGGCTGTGTGGACTACTTTCACCTCCATCTATGTCCTTGGTAACTGTTTCAAATACATCAACTAGGTTTAGGAGGCAGGATCTGCCTTTAACAAGGCCAAGTTGGGTATAGTCCAGTGTCTGGAGGTCCCCAATGTCTCTGTTTATGGGTTCCATGATAGTTTGCTCCATAGCTTTGCAGACCAGGCTGAGTAGACCTATGGGGCAATGGTTTCCAGGTTCTGTTGTGGCACCCCCTTTGTGGAGCTGGATGACTGTTGGTGTATGCCATTCTTTGGGTACATAGCCTGTGGTACGATTGAGTCTGGACAGTGAATGTAGGTGAGGCTGTAGTTCCTTTTGGGGCTGGTGTAAGACGTCCAGTCCCATTGATGCTGTGTTCTTAGCTTTGGAGAGGGCTGTCTTTACCTGCATGTCCATGAAGTCTGGGGCTCTGCATTCTTCTGGGATGGACACAGGCCCTTTTGGGAGTGATGGGGGGGAGTTTGCACTGAACCTGTCCCCCAGGATGTGGGCAATGTAAGTTGGTTCAGTGTATTTCTTGCCATTTTTCAGTAGCTGACAGCATATTTGGAAGTTGCCACCTACATGTTCGGTATAGCTAACGAAGGCTTTGTGGTTGTTATTCTTACATTCCTTGGCAATTTGTCTTTAGAAACTGGCCTTGGATTATTTTATGAGTGATCATTGTTTCTTCCTAGTAATGATCAGTGATGCCTTTCCTTTTGTGAAGTTTGCTCTATCATGTGCTTGTTTCCTCCTGCTGTTGTCTAGCTTATGTATGGGCGATGATCACCAGATTGGTTTCTTATTTTTGAAGGAGTGCATCTTGGTTTTATTTGGGATGTCTCAATCAATGCATCCCTGTAGATGCTCATAGGATGCACTTGTAAATTATTCGGCAGATTGTATGGCATTATCCTATAGCAAGGGGGCTTTGGAACTTTCCACTTTGGTCTTGGGAAGTGTGCAGTTTGCTTTTAAAAATGTCTTCACAGTGGTTTCATTGACTGGGGGGGAGCAGGATGTGAATGTCCAGTGTGATTACTTTATGATCTGATATTACCAGTGAGGGGTTTATCTCTGTTGTGGTACACTGGTACCCCATGTTGGTGATGATGAGGTGCAGTATGTTGTCACCTCTAGTGGGCGTGGTGACCAGCTGTTCGAGGGTGTTAGAGTTTTTAAACTCTAGGAAACAATGGGCAAAGGATGTTGTACACCAGTAATTCTCCCACTCAATGTTTGGGTAGTTGTAATCTCCTCATATAATGGTGTTTGATAGGACCTTTGTATTTTCCATGGTTCTCAGGACTACTGAGTGAGGTTCCTGAGACAAGGTAGGTGATCTGTAGCAGGCTACAATCTGATAAGCAGCTTTGCCCAATTTTAGTTGTACTTGCATGGTTTCCAAGGCCTCATGCTGTGCCACTAACCTGTAGGTGTGGGTATCCATAAGGTAAATGGATACACCCCTTCCTTTGGAATTTCACTCGTGGTTTTAGGTCTGAAGATCAGAGGGAATGTGAGTGTTTTACATGGAACATGTCCAACAGCTCTGTGTTTGACATAGCTTTGTATGTTAGGCAGAGAACACCTCTGAGTAGGCGATATGCAAGGGAGTACGGCTGGAGCATTTTGAGATGGTATGTGTAAGGCATGTATTTCAGGCCGCTAATGCTCTTTGCGAAGTATTGCTGCAAGCTTTCCAGTTGTTGTAGTTGTCTTGTGAGGTACATAGCAAAAGGGGTGTTGTATTCTATTATGGTTCTAGTGAGTGATGAGTAGAGGGGAACAATGTCCTCTTCTATTCTGCATGAGACACCTTTTGTGATGAGATGTGCCACATAGGAGGAATTCCTGACTACTGTTGGGATGTGATTATCACAGTTGTGTCCACTGTCCACCTGTAACCCAAGGTCTCTTGTCACACTTTCAGTGTTAAGTATACTACAGCCTATGTTGTAGTTCATGGCTACAGAGTTTTTTTAACAAAGGGGATGACAATGCACATTTTGGCATTGAGCTTGGGCCCATGGCTTTGACAACAGCCATCTGTCTCAGTGAGGCCCTTTTGTAGGATGTCCACATCTTTAGTGTTTACAATTATGGCTCCTAGTTTGCAGCCATCTGGAAACTTCATTAGCCACAGACCTTCCATGTTAAAGTTTACTGGACTGGACCCTGTGGTACTGCACTCGTCACTGGTCCAAAGTCATACTTGGAGTCTGCTACTTTCACAGTGTGTGTTCTGTCCGTAAGCCTGTTGGCAACCCATCTTGTGACATAGCAATTTATACCTCGTTTAGTGGGTTTATCTATATTTACAGAGTGTAGGGTGGTGTAGTAAGCCGTGGCAGGATCTACATAGGCTGTGCGAACCACCTTACCCTTGTCTACGGTTCTGGTGACTGCTTCATTGTCATCTATCAGGTTTAGGAGACATGATCTGCATTTTACAAACCCAACATGGTTGTGGTCCAGGGTTTGGGGATTACAAGTGTATTTTTTATAAGTTGTATCATGATACATTCCATGGCCTTGAAGGGCAGGCTCATCAGGCTAATGGGGCACTAGTTCCTGGGGTCCGTGGTGTCTCCACCCTTGTGTAGTGGGATAACCATTGCTGTGCACCATTCAGCTGGCACAAAGCCTGAGGTGTGGCTATGACTTGAACATGGTACATCGGTGTGGTGCCTGTTTGTTCTGTGGTTTGTGTAGAACACAGCCTGGGAGGTTATCTGGTCCCATGGCTGCTGTGATACTGGCTTTGGAGAGTGTTTTTTACCTGTGCAGCCATGATGACAGCAATTTTGCAGTCTTCCATTATAGTGATGTGCTCTTTCATGGGTGAGAGGGGGGTAAAGTTAACACTGATCCTATCTGCCAGGATGTTGACAATATCAGTTGGGTCTGTATATTTAGTGCCATTGAGCTGTAACTCAGAACAGATCTGAGTGTTGCCATGACATGGACCTGTCTGTTGTGCAGAGATCTCCTGAGTAGACAGTATGCAACAGAGTACAGACTGGGTTAAATTCAGTCTTGTTGCATGGGGCAACAGTTTGAGGCCAGTAATCCTCTTGTTGAGGTACTTCAGTGGTCTTTCCAGCTGCTGACAGTGCCTAGTCGGATTCATCGCAAGTGTGTTGTGGTACTCTCTGATGGGTCTGATGACTGATGAGTAGAGGGAACCTCCTTTGACCTACATACACAGACCTTGGCAGGTTGTGTGAACACATAGCATGATTTTCTGAGCACTTTGTGAATGTGTTTCTGGAAGTAGAGATGACTAACCACATTTGTCCATAGATCCCTTATTATCACCTCCATATTTAGCCTGTGTGTGAGCATGCCCAGTATGACCTTTCAGTATGTTGTTGCTTGAGATTTGCTTCCTTCATTTAAGTGTGTGAGCATGCCCAGTATGACCTTTCAGTGTGATGCTGAATGAAATCCACTAAATTTGTTGAAGTGTGTGAGCACGGCCGCTATAGACATTTATACTATATGTGTGTGTAAAATCAAGTTGTATTTTTACAGCAGGGCTCAACTTTGTGTCATAAATCAACAGGGATCATGCTGTGCCTGCAGGGCATCCATGAGACACTTTGCATAGACTTATCAACATTTGTACATAAAGAGAGGACAGCTATTCTTTGTACATTTCTACCCGGGGGCACACCTGATTGTTACTGTGGGTGTACATAGGATGAGGGGTTCACCTGACACTTATACACATTTGCTAGGCCTGCACTGCTATGTAAGGTACTCCATTTCAGTCTGTACTGTTGCCTATCATACTGGCTTGACACATACTACTGTACTACAGATCTTAGCGTCCACTGTCACGTATATTAGATTGCGACTTCATAGCCTACCCAACCCATATCACTCCGCCTGGCCTGCTGTTCTCTGTCTACATAGGCCTGTGGGGGAGGTTACCCATATGCCTCTGTAGGGGCATGCTAAAGCATTTCTTTGTGTTTGCATTAGTGTACAATTGTCCTGCTGTGGCTGTGTCAGTGCAATGCTGTCATGGCTTAGTGGTTCAGTACTGTGACTGTAGTGCACAGTATCCTGGGTTCGAGACCTGTCACTGCTTTTTATTTTCATGCTGGGTAGACCAGACTGCTTAAAGAACAGCAAAGCAGATATGAGCATGTTTACCTGACTTTGCTCAACTTTGCCCGACTTTGCCCGACCTTGCCCAACATTGCTCAACGTTGCCCGACATTGCACTAGTTAGCGCGGGCAATTTTGCTTACATATACTAAATAGTGGTAAAAGCTGCTTAGCACTGCTTTATATTGCTTAAAACATGGCAATCATGCCTCAGGTGGTGCTGCATTGCTGCCTATGTCGGATGCACATAGTACACTCCCTGTACATGTGTGGAAACAGGTAGTGTCAAGTTAGGCATCCCTTTTATTTTATGTGCGAGTCAGAGAGAGGTATCATTTCCAGGGTTCCTACTGAGCCAGTGTATGTGCTATGCGTTGCCTCTTTGCCAAGGCCAAGGCATACTGGGCACACCTCCTCCTGCCTACTGGGGCAGGCTCAGGTTGTTCCTCCTCTGAGTCACGCTGTGCCTGTGCAGGTCTTGGCAATGGTGGGGGGCTGATTAGCCCTGCTCCATGCTGTTCCTGCTGCAGCTGTTTTTGCAGGATCATATTGTGTAGCATGGCACATACCATGACAATTTGGGTACATGTAGTTGTTGAGTACTGCAAGGCTCCACCAGATGTGTCCAGGCACCGGAACCATGACTTGAGCATCCCAAACACATGCTCGATTACATTTCGTGTTTGTGCGTGTGCCTCATTATGGAGTTCTTGTTCAGGTGTGTGTGCATTTCTGATGGGTGTCATCAGCCACAGCTCCAGTGCGTATCCAGCATCCCCCACTAGGTGACTGTCAGGGATGTCCCTATTGGCAAATGTCTGGTACAGCTGCATCAGATGCCAGATATGGGAATCATGGTAGCTTCCAGGGCAGCCAGCACACACATTCAGTATTATGCCCCGGGCATCACACACGACCTGGCAGTTGATGGAGTGGAAGCCCTTGTGGTTGATGTAGGCCCTACCCCGCTCACCAGCTGGTGCTTTGATGTGTATATGCGTGCAGTCAATTGCACCCACTACCTCAGGGTATTCTGCTATTTGCTTGAAGAGATGCATATTGCTGGCCAATACCTCACAGGAATTGGGGAAATATACATGATCACCGACATGTGCTGACATGGCATTCAGGAACTGGTGCAGTACGCTGGATGCTGATGCCTGTGAAATCCCCATCATATCACCAGTTGGTCTCTGGAAGGTACCTGTTGCTAGTATTCTTAGGCCAACACATACCTTGGTTTCCACTGGGATGGGTTCCCCTCTGTTGGTTCTGTGTGTGAGGCATGGCCTGCACAGCTCAACAATTTGCTGCATGAGGTCTCTGTCCACTCTATAGTGCTCCACTATCTCCAGCTCATGTAGCCCCTGGTAGGCTACCCTGGGTCTGTACACTCTTCTCCGTCTCCTCACTGTGGGTTGCTCAGCAGCATTCGCAATGCACCACCCTCAGCATCTTTCCACATGTTGCCTTATAATAGCAATGGCAGCCCCTAACATTTTTTGTCTCAGTTAAGCTTTTTAAGTTTTCACTTCTCTTTGTAGACTGCAGTGTTGCAGTGTTTCTGAGAAAAACATGGGGGAATGTTGTTTGCAGAGTTTTAAGTGCTGGGCTGGGCTGGGCTAGTGTACTGCCAGTGTAATTGGCTGATTCTGATTGATTTCACCTGGCAGCTCTGCTAGTTCTCCTCGGTTAACTTCCTACTACTTCTTTCCTCCTTTTCCCTTTCTCTTTCCACAGGGGGCAGCACCACGCAAACAAGCGCAAACACGCGCACGCGAGCGCACACGTGTGCACACAGGTTTACATAGGCTTACACAGGCTTAGGCAGGTGCACATGCACGCACACAGGCTTAGACAGCCTTACACAGGCTTACATGGGTGCACACATGCGCACACAGGCTTAGATGGGTTTACAGGCGCGCACACGCGCATACACAGTGTAAGCATCTTTGCAAGAAACTTTAGTGATATCCACGGCGTACACCTTCAGTTTCTGGGTTTCAGTTAAGACAACTGTAGACAAGCCTCTTCCAGTCCTGAGTAACTCACAGCAAACACATGCCACTCTGCCCCAATAAGCTTACAGTCTTTGATACATACCCCCTCATGATGTCACCTATCTTCTACTCTACTACTCCACTAATCCTACACTTACACTCTATGGACATTGTTCACATGGCAGGGAAAATAGGGATTCACTATCCTTATCCTCATTTGCATAGGATTGCCTACTAATGCTTGGTTACATCTTTCAAACTGACCTTCCCCCCTTAACAACCACAACTCAATAGACATGTTGTCTTCAGCCTGCCATTCACCTGCATGGCAGAGGAATATTTTTAATAAAATGCCGATTTTTGGCTTTTTTGTTTTTATTTTCTGGTTTTTATAGCGCCACACGTTTGAGCAGCGCTGCGCTACGCTTAAACATCGGAGATCGGGGAAAAAATGTATTTTTAATATTTTGCAATAGATTAAAATGCCAATGGCCTTATATTTGGCCATTGGCATGCTTCCTCAACTGGATGCATCCTTTATTTGGAGCTGTCATAGCTCCGTTTTGCTCTTTGCAGAACGGTACTCCGTTACCAACGGAGTACATTTCTGCAAATAACTCTACTCTTACTCGGACAGGTTAGTGTTTCCTGGATTGCAAATTTACCTCATTTGCATAACTTTCAGCAGCAAATGAGGTAATTTGCATAACATAACACTGTCCATACAAGAGTAGTTTTAGGAGCTCTCATGCACGCCCCTGCCGGCTGTTGCTGGATCGCTCAGCAGACATATTAGATGTCTGGAGTCTTACTCTACTCTTAGACTCCGTGCAAGCCTTCATGAATCTGGCCCATTGTCTTTTGCATTTGCATACCACCTGGCAGTGTACAACATTTCATGTCTAAAGGCAAAAATTTAAAATTGAATATGGCCTACTTCAGTTAAACAAATGATACTGGTGCTGGTCAGTGTCTGTCAGCACTCTGGACAGTACTGAGTGAAGAAAATGAACATCTCTGTAGCGCAAGCTATAATTGCAGTGAGCTTAGAGAAAGAGAATAGGTAATACAGGGTTGGAATCCAGTTAATAGATACTTTTATAGAGGGGTCAGAATGATATTTTTCACAAAATATTGATTAATAATGTAATACAAAATACAAATGAGTATCATGAATATACTTTTTTTCAGAAAATGCATCATAAATTCTTGCTGTATAAGCCCAATATAATATGGGAAGCACATGTTATACATGATAGTTATGATAGCTAATTTAAAATACACTTGGCATGATGTGCACAATAGTTTGGATTATAATTATTATTGTTCATCACATATCATAACTATGTCTTTAGGATAGTATGTAATGTGAAGTATGTATGGAACATACCCATATATGTATTACTCGGGTCATGCAACTCCATGCATCTGAAATTTATTTGCAACCAGAGAAATGCAATGCCATGCCTACCTGAAGTCACACATGTGGCCAAATCTCACCACTGTATTTCACACTGTCTTGTTTTTTGATGTCATTATTGCCAATGTCTCCACCAAGCTATTTTTGTGCTTTTAATTTCACAAATGCAGCTGGCAAGGGTGTTTATCTTTGTGCACTTGCTGCTATACACAAGATCTGAATTGAGCACTAATTTAAACACATAATTCTTTTTGTGGGCATGGCTGGTGAAGGTGAGAATGGTACTCCATTTACAGAGTTAAGGTAGGGTGTTGAGGAGTCTGGCATTTTTGTGGTAATCCTCCTCAAGCACTACAGCAGTAGGCTACTTCAGGGTGATTATACCAGGCCTCAGTATAAGGCTGAGGCTTGGAATAGCTTGGCCAAAGCTGTCTTCACCACAAGTGAAATTCCATATACTGACATTGCTGCCATGTGCATGGTATTCTAAGCACCAGAGAACAATGTCATTACCATTACAGTGACATGAAGAGGTACAAACAGTACTTCCGGAGCTGATAAGAGGTGGAATTTAAGACTGCAAACACCACTCAGTTTTCCAAGTATAGTGACCCATCATCAGTCGGTGATATAGTATGGAGTAGTCAGCCTATACAGTTTTTCATTATACTTTAATATTTTTTTTATCTTTTATACAGCTGCAAAAGATATAGCCCTAAACTGCGAGGTGCTTCAAGAAAGATTGGCTCACCTCAGAGAGATATGCGGTAAGTATGCATCAGGTATGAATGCAAACCAGAAAATATTTTTCTGGCCAATAGCCTATATTAGCTTTACCAGGCATATCTAAACTTTATATTACGCATACATGCCTGCTATTATAGGTCTGGTTGATTGCATTAGGCAATGCAAACAGCAGCTTAGCTTTGTGTGAGTTCAGTTCCCAGAGGCATAAATTAGCTTTTATTACAGGATATTGTTTATAAAATCTTAACTGCAATTTTAAATGACATTAACAATTCAGTATAGATAATTGGAATTATTGAGATGCAAAGCATATATCCGATATGGCTTAATCGAGTAAATGTTTTAATTTCTTATACAATAGTACTCAGGAGGAACATTTAAGCTTGAGAGGACTTCCCTATCACGTAATCCAATTTTTAACATAAAACACCTTCTCTGCAACACACCAATGAGGTCCTCCTTTCAAATGTACATTCTCTTACTACCGAAATCAGACTTCTTCTGTGCTGCATGAGTCTAATACTTTTCTCTACAGATTGTGAAATTACATAGGTAGCTGGTTTGAATCCAGCTTTATCTAAGTAGTGTGATTGTGTATACAGTCATGTACAATTGGCTCCATCACAACACCATTATGTTCACTTCCCTTAGGAGACAAGTTATTACTGGCAGAGGGATACCCTATTAATTTCTATTATCCTCAGACAAACCCAGTTTTTTAAGCACACTAATTATATAATGCTTTCAAAATTGCACTAACTTACAGCTGTGATATTACTTCACCTGTGGTTCTGGATGGTGACATCGTGCTGTTTAGAGTGTGTAACCTAGATAGGGATGTGGTTTGAATCCAGCAGTGTTTGACTATTCTGAGCTTGTTTTTCTTTCTGGTGCTTTGTTGAAAAAGCTTTAAATACATTTAGTATTCATAGCTATACAGTCTTCAGCTACTTTCTTTCCTTTTTAGCAGAACTATCACCCAATTCCTCTTGCAATCATTTCTGTCTATTTTTCACAGAGAAGTGCTTTGTTTAACACAAATGATGCCATTTGATGAAATGTGCCTTTTCTAATAGTAGTAGCAAACCTTCTCACCTGGCATGAGGAAATGAGGCAATGTTCTGTTTGTTGTTTCATTAGTAAGCCATGGGTTCAAATTCATGATGATTTTTACCCTCATACTGACAAGTGCATTATGCATCATGTGTGCTTTGGGAATAGCTAGCATTATGCAATATTGTGTGACAATGGGACGGACTGCACCACCTTTTTAACCAGATTAAGGCACACATATGCCTTGTGGTAATAAGATGAAGTAATGCCTTTGAAATACACAAATATCTCACAAATGTAGTAAGAGTTCTCATGTGATGCATTTAGTCTTCACAATATCCTGCAGTTTCTGTGGTCACATCATTGTCTGTCTGTATACTGCTGTGTATAAATGACATCCACTGGTGGTGTAATGTATACAGTTACAGTGGGAGAGGTATCCCATCCCTTTTATCTCAAACAACTGGTTTGAAACAGAATCATATGATGTAATTACTTCACATAGGTGGTGTCTCACAGTTATATTAAGACTTCCACCGTGGTGTGTGATTCATACGCATTTAGTTAGCATGGGAATTTACACAGGCAGATGTTCAATTCCAGCAAAGGACAACATTGTGTGTGTGTGTGTGTGTGTGTGTGTGTGTGTGTGTGTGTGTGTGTGTGTGTGTGTGTACTGGCATGATACATACACCATTGCATCAAGTTATTTCTATCAGTTTTTAAGTTGAACAAACAAATTTCAACACATTTGGGGATTTCCTGGCAGTGAAACAGGAGCTCTTGGATTCTTTTGGTGACATTGCTTCTGTGGCACATGTAGTTACTACTGACTTGTATAGCATATCTACACATATAGAGTACAGTTTAAATCTGGAACTGTGTGTATACAAAATAATGTTGATGGAAAAGAGTGGCTTGACCAAGCAACACTGATATTAGACTGTATACAATTCTGTAAACATTATCATAGCTACCTCCTTCTCAACACTCTAACAAACTTTTATTGTATAAGTTGTCATCAAAAGGCCATCAAGAGGTATGCAGATAAGCATTTTGGGGGTCCATAATTTTAATTTTGTAGAAACATGATGAATTATAACCAAACTGCTGTATACTTAAATGGCTGAAAACACCATTAATTGCACATCATGTCCAAATATGCTCCATAAAAACAAATTAATTGAATTTTTGCAGGGGTCTGAGCCCCTGTCTGCACTCCCTACATAGATGATTTGTCTGACAGTGCCAACCATAACAATGAAATATATATGTTTTTTGCAGGGGCTGTAAACCCCCACCCCAATCCCTATCCATGTGAATGATTTGATTGTGTAGTGCCAGACTGTAAATATAATAACTCTAGCTTTAACTTAGAGTAAAAAAAAAAAGTTTATTTTTTCTAACAATTTACTTTTTCCTTTTTATTCTAAATCACTCAACATCAGCCTTAGAACTTCCAAGTAATCAAAGCCAACTCGATGAACAGGAATCCATGAAATGAGATCAGCAGTCTGCCTAATCATTAAAACAGGATCAGTGTATTAAATCGAAATAAAAACAAGACCTGCTGGCTCATAGATAACTAATTGTAATATAGTAAAGCATAACACAAACAAAAGACATCCCTGCAGGAGCTGTAGGAAAATGTCACCATGGGAACTTGGGTTGCTTATCTACCAGTTCACACAGCCAGACATCTGCGCATGCAGCCATGATTTTTCCTCTATT
This sequence comes from Protopterus annectens, assembly GCF_019279795.1. Taxonomy (NCBI): domain Eukaryota; kingdom Metazoa; phylum Chordata; order Ceratodontiformes; family Protopteridae; genus Protopterus; species Protopterus annectens. The sequence continues at coordinate 911,203,046 of NC_056744.1, read as the reverse complement.
GTCACCCTTACAATGTGTAACCATAGCTGAGTCATTTCCTGTGGGGATGAGGAAGAACATGTACCCACAAAAACATGCATATAGACACATACACATGTGGAAGCAAACACATACACACAAAATACACATACACATGAAAACACACATCCACACACAAACATGCAAACATACATACACACACACACAAACATACAAGCATGCATACACACAAAAACGCATACAAACAAACACACACACACACACATGCGCGCACACGCACACACACACACACACACACACACACACACACACACATATATGGGTCTTAAGTGAGCTAGGGTTAGGGCGCGGGTCAGGTGAGTGTGCGATAGTGACAGACTTTAGGGTTAGGGGCGGGTTAAGTGAGTTAGGGTTAGGGCGTGGGTTAGGTGAGTGTGCGATAGTGACGGACCTTAGGGTTAGGGTTTGGGTTAAGGTTAGTGCATAGATAGTTGTGTATGGTTTCTAAGGTTTTTGGTGTGCTTGTATTGTGTGTGTGCTTTTTGGACAGGGGATTTGTTTTGTTTGTTGACTGTCGGGATTGTGGTTTGTCAGGCATGTGAAGTTTCGTGTTTTTGAACTTTCGGTTTTGTGGTGTCGGTGATTTCATTGTCAGTGTTTTCACGTGTCGGTGTTTTCAGGTAGACCCACCCACACACACACACACACACACACACACACACACACACACACACACACACACACACACACACACACACACACACATATTTGTATATACACACACATACTCACAAAGAAACATGCATACACACAAACACATAAGGTGATTTGACAGAGAATAGGTTTTGCAATATGTACAGGGTTTATATTGTGCTATGAAACAGCTATTAGGGACATGCAGCTATGTGATACGGTCAACATTAGCTAGCATCCTTTTCAGCAACACTCCGCGCATGCATTTTGTATAGATTTATTTCTGTCTCTTTACTGTTTCTAATGTCGATAATTTTCTTATCTATACAGTCTGGATCATGTTGGTCATATATACATTGTTTTTTCCCCATCTACTCTGGTCTGTACTCTAGTAACATAGACTTCCATTTGGAAAACAATATTGTTCTCATGTGGTACTGACCTATTGTTACCTTTGCATATGTAAATAGACATCAAAATGTCAGGGTGGGGGGGTATGATATTGCTGACAAAAAAATATATATTTGAATATTGATCTGACTGTGACTTTCTCTTCTGACCCATTGCTCAAACTATTGCATTAGAGTTGAGTATGGAACCATATGTGATTTTTTTCTCTCTCATACAGGGTTTCTCATCTTTCAAGTGACTTCACTTCTGTGTATGTGATTAATGTAATGTACGTTTAAGAGCCTTAGTATAAGAAGGAGTGAGCTATATGACTCAAGGGTGATGTTAGTGTCCACTAAAGTCTTGAACTGAATTGTGTGGGTGTTTGTGTGTGAGCATGCTTCACAATTGTAACACTATATAAGTGTGTGTGTGCGCGTGTGTGTGTGTGTGTGTGTGTGTGTGTGTGTGTGTGTGTGTGTGTGTGTGTGTGTGTATGTTGCTTCAGTAACTTGACATCATATAGTCTTGATTCCAATACTCAGATCTGACAGATACATTTGAAATTCTTGCTACATCACTAGCTTTGTGTGCTTCATGGTTTGCCTTCTGACACTGATGATATGTATCCACAAAAGCATGCATTTTGGCTTCCTTTTCCATACAGAGGTATGAAAGAAAGATGTGTCCAAAAGTAGGCATTAGCTAAAGAGACTGACAAAATTTAGTGGAAAATAACATTTAGAGAGGAATGCTTTTATTTCACAACATTTTTCTGGCTAAAATGCTTGATAGCCTTGAATAGAAACAGCTGACATTTTATCAAGGATAAAGAGATCTTTTGGCTGAGAGAATTTTTACAACCAGGAAATAGTTTTCAGAATTCTTGAATTCTATTCAGTCTACATTCTTTGCATTTTTCCCTTCACTTCAATCGGGAGATATGTACATCATTTTTATTTTGTTCCGATGAATCATATTGGAGGCTTCTGGCTTGAAATATACAGAAGATTGTACACATACATGGGTATTGTTACTTCCTGTGTTTACACTTCAATGTCCCCAAGGTGAGAGATGATGAAACAGTACAGTACTGAACATTCAGGCACAAACAATTGCCTAAATTCTTTTTGGAGAGACTACAACTTTCAGAAGTCCAGAAGTTATTACAAAAAGGGTTCTGCTCTGTTAAGAGGAAGTATGAAAAACAATGTACAGATTGAATATTATGCAACGGAAGACTGCAGAGGTTTCAGAAGGTGTGAAAATTAGAATCATTCAGTGAATAACAAAGCTAGTAATATAGGAAAGGACAGGACTTTGAGATGACTATCAAAGTGGAACTATGATAAAATAGCATAAGGTAGCCAGGCTCCTTGGGCATGACCTTGACTAAAAAAAAAAAAAAAAAAAAAACAACCATGTGAGACTTGATAAAAAGAAAATACAAATGGGCAGTTATAAAAAGCTCACTGATGCTGAAATGGTGTATATAACAGATATTAATGATATGTCTTGAAGTGCTTCTGTAGGGAAGATTTTCTTCCTGGAATCTGATATTTTTTCGTACAAGAACAGGTGTGTGCCGTATTCCAAAATAAAGGAAAACAATCTTATGGGATGAACTTTAAGAAAAGAATAGACTGGCTGCATTTTGGTGAAACTGCAAAACAGAAAATAAACTGAAACAATGGAAACAACACAAAGGATTTTCATGGAAAGATGGTTTAAAACTGAACATGCAATGTAAGAGATATTTTTCTTGATATTAGGCACATTTTCTTGATCTTTGGGACATTACTTTCAAACCACATAAACTCATTTTTGAAGGACGAGTTATGGATGTGGGAGGCAGGATTTAAAATTATGTTAAAGCAGAGTTTACTTCAGCATGATGTTTTGTGACTATTTGCTTGATAAGAAGGAACAGGAGGGTATAAATGTTTTTTTTATTGTGAGAAGGCTGAACATTTTAAAATGAGTTGTGACAATCTGAAATGTTTCATGTATAACATGAGAATGTATACGCTAAGTAATTTGCCACATAACTTAGTAAATTAACAATTAATTCATGTGATCTAAGGAGAGCTATACTACTGATCATAGAAGAGCTATGTTGCCACTCCTTAATCAGTTTCATTTTTGGCTCTTATTATTAAGATTATTTTTACACATTTGTTAACTGTTGACAGGCAGTGCCAGCCATGTGTAGAATTAGATGTTTTCTCATTATGAGGAAGCTAGACCCTGCATTCAATATCTGATTCAATATTTTCTTTCAGTAAAGTTTCATTTGCTTTTTCAAGCTTTCAATGATAGAGGATGACTTCTGGATTACAATTTTAATTTTACTGGGGCAAATAACAAATGTTAATAACTTTGGTCTGTGAGATTTTACCAGTATCCAACATTTGTTTACTGTGTGAGACCATCTGTGAGTGACACATCTGAGAATACTTTCATTACACTTCAATGGATCTTAACGGAACTACTTTTAACAGCAAAATATTCATAGGTTTAAGATACATAGAATTATTACAGTCTAAGTCATTTGATAAGGGCCACTTTATGCAGCTGCAATGAAGAATAGATTCTATATGCACTGCAAAAGCACAGTTCAATTTTTTTTTATAACTTACAGTCATCTGGTTAGTAAGTATGCTATGTTCACACTTTAATTTCCTTTTAGAAAGAAGTACGGCCTTTGTTCCTTTTTCTAATACTCGTGTGACCTTCAAAATGCTTCAATCATTTAAAAGATATTTTAGCCTAGTTCGTAGGTCACTTATTTTCAACTATTTTTATTTTTTACCAAAAGTGCTAATACAATGAACTGTGAAGAATGCATTGTTCATCATATTGTTTGACTATCTCTAAGTTTTAAATAAGCCTCAAGTTGTAAGTAATTTAGAAAAACTTGTGAAATGACTGAAGAGCGCATTATTTTTCTGGCAGATATGCAGTGTCTTAACTTTATATCAAACATAAATAAAATGTCATAGCTTATGAGGTGAAATTTTAGTTTTGAGAGATCAGCCATTATAAGGTGCTGCTGTCAGTGGTTGCACACAATTTAAAAGTCATACCAAACAATGTTTCAACGAGTAGAACTTAAAGGCAGGAAAAATAGATATGGTATAGCTTAGACCTGAAGAAGTTCACGCATTTGCTGTGTACAAAAACGCTTACATAAACTTTTTTCAGAGATTACACCTGTCATTGGTCTTATTTATTACGTTTGAATGGGTTTGTGGATTCTACAGTTTGTACAGCAGCTATAGGGAACATTTACACATAAAGAAAGGACAGACCTGTAGAGTAGCTAGCATTACTGTTGTCAGCTATATAGCCCATGATGGTATTAATGGACTGTATTTCTCTCTCTACCCACCCCTTATCTTCACATACATATTATTGTTATATATTGCTTATGGTTTACTATTAACATATGTTGTTCCAAAAACTGTATTTTGGGCATATGTTTTGTTAAAGGAGAACAGCCCCCACAGACTCAAAAAAAATGTTTATTTCATCATGGTTTGGTGTTTCCTACATTTTAACACCACTCTGGGACTATTTACAGGTCTTTAAATACTTTTATATGTAATTTCTGAGTCTGACCACAAGGGGTCTGGCATCTTGAAGTAATTGTGATTGGTTAGTCTGCCTCTAGGTTTCCACCAATGCAGTGCTCTTCTGTAAAAAGTTACATCATGCAGGCCTCTTTCTTTCTAAAGCTCCTGTCACTGCATTGATTTTACATGCATACACTGTTGTCTTTCAGTCAGTTAGTTTTAAGTAACATTTCATGCCATTCAGTGACTACTTAAAGCACAGTGCAAATGCCACAGAACAGACTTTCAAAGTGATTTTTATTGCTGCTCCTTTTTAGAATAGCTAAGCTGTAGTTTTTTGTGTGAAGCCTGAATAGTACTACTTTGACTCAACTCCCATCCCCCTTCACACCTAACTTCCCTAGCTGTCAAAGTGCTAAGGGTAATTTGAGCTGATGCTTGCTGTGATTGACAGCTCATAGTCGGATACTTGACTCATGTACTGTTTCCTTGTTGTAGCCTTTACTTTCTGTATGGGTAGAGGAAGGACCAAAAAGCTGTGACATCACAGCATGGGTGGGTTTTTAGGATGGTCATGGTGATGTCAGTTTGGGGAGGGAATTGGCCAGAAAACTACCTGTATTCAGTGACCTTGATGACATCAATGAATTGGAGACTTTTCCAGGGCAGGATAAAAGTTTTTTGAACGCAAAACCACAACAGTAGGACACTGTTCTTGTGGAGAGAAAGAGTTGATTTAAAATATTTTAAATGTGTTGTTGTTTATTCATAGCAAAGACAATAAATAGGGAGAAAAAGGACAGAGAAGTTGAGCATTTAATAATAGAATCCTGTTGTTGTCCTTTAATGTTATGTATTACTTTGGTTACATATTAACATATCTTGTTGAATTACCTATTCTGTTGGCCTTATGCCATAACTGGTACTGGCATGCTGTTAATATACTGACTGTTCTGTTATTTATTGTTGTTCTTCTTCTTCTTCCTCTTCTTCTGCTTCTTCTTCTTTCGGCTGCTCCCATTAGGGGTCACCACAGCAGATCATCTGTTTCCATTTCTTCCTGCCCTCTGCAACTTGCTCTGCCACACCATCCACCTGCATGTCCTCTATCACCACATCCATAAACCTTATCTTAGGCCTTCCTCTTTTCCTGTTACCTGGCAGCTTCATCCTTAGCATCTTTTTACCAATATACTCTGCATTCCTCCTCAGCACATGTCCAAACCAATGTAATCTCGCCTCTCTGGCTTTGTCTCCAAACCTTCCAACCTGGGCTGACCCTCTAATCTACTTATTCCTAATCCTGTCCACCCTCATCACACCCAGTGCAAATCTTAACATCTTTAACTCTGCCAAATTCAGCTCTGACTCCTGCCTTTTTCTCAATACCACTGTTGTGTTTCACATAATATGCATTTAACTGTAATGGGATTATGTACAATGTTCTGGCATGCTGTTATTACTAACAATGGTTTTGTTCATAACTCACCTATGTTTATTGCTCTACATCCATACCCACAGCATGTTTGGGTTGGCTGGTTCCTGGTGATCTACCTACCCTACCTCAGCCAGCAATGGAACCTGGTAACAGCTCATCTGGGACCCAAGCTGGTGGTGGCCCCTTCACTGGGTCTGCACCAGCTTTGAGTGCACCTGCCTCAGGTGACGGGGCCCATTCCCCCCTGGGAGCAGAAGGAGGTTGTCACCCAGGGTCAACTTCTGGCCTATGGTGTGCATGTTTGTGAATAGGAGTTAAGAACAATGCCTGCACCAGATTGAGGGCTGCCATGACAACCTGGTGGGGCCTGAGGGCCCCGGTATCCAGCCTCCAGCACAGCCACGTTTGGGGCAGTGAAAGAGCATTGTTGACTGCCCATGGGTGGGGATCTCAGTCATGCTGCTGCCATCTGGAGGCACATGCACCTCTGATTCCACAACACCCCTCCCCATCCAAGTTGTTTACCCCTCATGTGTCACACACCACCCCTGTATGCTGTCTTGTCTGTCTTTTCTGTCTGCAAATGCAACTTCTGCTACCCAACCTACCTCCCCACATGTACCTATATACCTTCCCCAACACTCCAATCTCTTCTTACAAAAAAGGGCACCTGTCCCACAAAAAATATTGCCCCATACCACACATGTTCACTGGACACAAATAATTACATTAATTAATGAACACATTTATGTTGCACTCACCCCTCTCTCTGGGGTGTGAGGCTCCAAATTCTGAAAAACCTGCACAGCTGTTGCTGTACAAGAAATGGAAAGCTTTGGTCCTTTCCCACACCTTTCCTGCACAAACCTACCTGTCTTTCAGTATGTTTTTCCCCTTGCTTGCCCTCATTTCACCACTTTCCTATCACCCCCTTTTTCATTTCTTTTTTTATTTTTAGCACGGGTTTAAGCAGAGCTAAGAGGTGTGCCATGCAAACCTGCTTAAAACTGCTTAAAATGCCTTAATGATCTTATGTGTTTCACACAGTTTTAGGCACATATGCAAAATAATCATCCCTGCCACATCTCAAATATGGGCCCCTGTCAACTACAGCACAATGCATTAGCCCACTAGGCCACTCAGCTCTGAGATCAGTCAAGTGTTTCCAACAACATATACTGATTGTCACTGACACACTGCAAGTACATATAATGGGAAACATGAGAGTGTACTTGTGACTGTGATGCAGACACTATACCAGTACACACCCAAATAAATATAATGGATATACGTGAGGCCTGGGATAGCAGGTATATCTGTCAACTGTACAGACTATCACAGAATGTCCACAGTTTTTCCCCCTACTTTTGCATGGGTTTCACAAAAATATATCTGTCTGGTAAAGTACTGGTTAGTCATTAAAGACTGAGGTTAGAAAATCATGACAGACACTTGAGTGTCACACTTCATACCCTTCAGAAAACACATGCTAATGCAAAGTCTGTGTCACAGACTGTATGCATGCACATATATCTTGCAAATACACCTCCTGTCACAATGACTTGGTAGCTCAGTCTGTTAAATTCCTTGCAGGTAGTGCATTTTGCCATCCACAGTCCTGGGTTCGAATCCAGTGTGTTTGCACTTCAATTACATTCTTGTGAATACAGAAAATAATGACTGTGTCATGCAATTTTAACCAAAACAGGTTTCTGCTACTGAATTAACTGCTACCCATGTTTGCAAGTCAAAGGCCTGTATGTAGGGACACACTGCACATATTCCTATAGCCTACTGATATGTCACCTACTACTCTCTGATTGGCACTGTTACATAACAAATGTACCTTAAGCACATGGTTCAACTGGACTGATATGGGTACCCTCACCCTGGCTCTGCTGTAAAGACAGGGCTGACACTGCTGCCTCAGTGACACATACAGCTTGCTGTCCTCCAAAGTTTTCATACTCCCCCCTATGTGTCCTAGGCTACAGCAGCAGCTGCAGCCTACAACATATGCAGCTGTATGTTTAGCTACCTGCTACAGACCTACCATACCTCACAACCCCCTAGAACAAGGTATCCAGACAACACCCATGCATAAAGGGGTGGGGTCAAAAGTCGAGTGTCAGGGACATGTTTCACAGTTTGCCCCTACAAACACAGTGATCTGAAAGACTAGCAGCTATTGCAGCAACATGCATATTCTAATGGGTATGATGTCTGACACTTACATGTCTCTTCCCCCTTACTGATCTCAGCCCACAATGTTTAACACTGAACTGCCAGATAATCACAATGTCATTTGACAATGGCCAAACATAGCATGCAAAACTGTGGACATACCTCATAAATCTCAACAGTAGACAGTATTTGTACCTACCCTCCGTGATGCTGTAGTCTCCACACCTCACTAATGTCCATCTCAAAGACTAAGAAAAGGGCCAAGGCCTACATGAAGGCCTTAAATATTGCACTGTGGTGTCATTTCATTGGCTAATGAAAGTGCAACCCAGCTGTGTTGGGTGCAATTAGCAAGTCTGAGGCATGGATTGGTGCACAGGCAATTACCTGTTAATAAGCATGACCTACAAAAGTCAAGCAACTGCCTATGGGAAATAGGTCTATAAGTTGCTTTACCAAGACAGAGTACAATTTAGCAAACTTTTTTCTTGAGGATTTGTTCACTTAAGGATTATGTCACTCTACCAGATATGTCATACAAGTCCCCATATAATAGGATGTAGATGGGAGGATGCAGTTATGGGGAATAGGGATTACAGCAGTAGGCCTGTAGTACATATTTGGGAATGACATGTTAGTGATACTCTGCTGTCCAACAGCTACAGACATGCCTCTCAACTGTGCCTGCTGTGAATGACATCATAGATCTGGCCCTCTCACTCCCTCCTACAATGGTCGGTTCCTGTATGAAAGCTACTGGATTGTGAGTTAGAGATATTGTCAGTAAGTAAGAGTGGACACAGCTGTCATATTACATGATGTACTGTCATTCAGCTCCTCTCAGTCTGAGAATGTCATACAGGAATAGTTCAGACATTGTAAAGGTGTCCCTGATGTACTCTGGCTAGGTCACTGTTTTGTTGATATTCATATCTCACCACTTGAGAGCTATGGCTAACGTACCTGGTAACCCCCTACAGCAGGAATTCAGGTCATAGTCATTATTAGTGGGGGTACACAGGCCCAACCTCAGTGACAGAGTGTACATGCTGATCATGCAAAGTAAGAGTATGAATAGAGTCACATGTATTACTGTAGCATAAGCTTTTTCTGAGGGTTCTGGCATGTGACAATGAGATTCTCTATATTCTGACAACAACCATCAATTATTGGACAGCCATTTGCCAGACATCCACATGTTTGTCCCAACAGAACCACATATATCAGGCAAATGTACACATTTTGCAAACATCTGTGTACTGGACAGGCTTGACACCTACAGGGAAGATATAAGACAGCAGGTTTGCACTGCTGTCTGTCATTGTGGCACACTGGTGTTGCTGGACTGTCCCCATATACTTGTAATAACACACACCTATTTGTCTGACAGTGGCTATATGACATAGTGGGACTTTGTCCATAGGGGATGCACCACTGTAGATGACATTAATGATGTGGAGACATACAGCACACTCTGTCATGGCACACAGAGACATACCAGTATTGCTACTATGTTGGTGATAGCCACATACATAGTGTGTTGATAGACTGCAGGGTATGATGTGGAAGGTAGCAGTGGAAAGTGCATTCCATTTTGGTTGTGCAGAGTCTGTACATAGTGGATATCCATGTATATAGTCATGTGATGTGTTCCCCTCTTGTTCTTTTTCAGGAAGGATGTATCAAAGGAGGCACCCACCATTTTCAAATGCTGAAAACAATGTTATCCTGGATGGCCTCAGACTGTATCATAACATTCTACTGTCCTGGAGTCACCAGTATCATGAACAATGTGCAGCACTATGGGCTGACCTTGTCACAGCAGTCAACAAAATAGGGCTACAGGACAAAACCTATGAGCAGGTGCAACATTGGGGAATAGATATGGTCAATGCTGCACAGCAAAGGGCTGCTGCTTTGGCCAGGAACTGTGCTGCCACTGGTGGAGGGCCTGCAACAGATCAACCACTCTCAGCCACAGAGAAATTCCTAGCAAACCTGGGCTCAACCACCGGCTCCCAAACATCCATCACCCCATACATCATGGAAGTAGGTGTCACAGCTTCCACATCAGAGAAGCTTCCAGGTACGCTTCCTGCGTTCATCACTGAAATACTGTATCAGTCATTGTGGCAACCTCTGCACACCAGTACACAGGTGTCAGGTCTATCTGCATTGGGGGCATGTGGCTTTAATGCACAATTGTGCACACATAGAATGTCAGCAATATAGGCAGTATCACATTAGCTACTGTACATGTTGATATACACACATATTACCCTGTAACAATGCCACATCTGGTATTGCTGACAATACCTTTCCCTCACATTTCCATAGGAACATCGGGTGTGGCTTGGATCCAAGGTCCTGTACATGGTAAGTGTGATACTGTTGTCTTACCGATCATATATACCCTAAGAATGTTAAGGGCTGGCATTTTGCCTTAGGCACAACTGTTATATAATAACCGCATATAACGTCACTGTTCAATCTCAGCCTTACTACAGGATATGTACCCAAGGAATGGCGTACAGCAACAGTGGTCCCACTCCACAAAGGTGGTGCCACAACAGACCCCGGAAACTATCGCCCTATAAGCCTGACTAGCCTGGTCTGCAAAGCTATGGAGCGTATCATCATGGAAATCATAAACAAAGACATTGGGAACCTCCAGACACTGGATCCTACCCAATTCGGCTTTGTTAAGGGCAGATCTTGCCTCTTGAACCTGGTCGACTTTTTTGAAACAGTTACCAAAGCCATAGATGAAGGGAAGGTAGTCCACACAGCCTACCTGGACCTCGCAAAAGCCTTCGACACAATACCCCACTCGGGCATCATAAATAAGCTCACCAGCTTAAATATCAACCCCTATGTCACAAGATGGGTTGCAAACTGGCTCAGGGATAGAACCCACATGGTCAGAATAGCAGGTGCCATGTCAGACTCTAAACCAGTTACAAGTGGCGTCCCACAAGGCTCAGTCCTGGGACCTCTCTTGTTCTGTATATATTTCTCAGAGGTACAGACTAACACGGGTGGACTATGGCTGACCAAGTTCGCAGATGACTGCAAACTGGGTGCTGTAATCAACTCTCCGGCTGACACAAGCATCCTCCAAAAGGGTCTCACAGAGATGGATAACTGGTGCCAGAGCCATGGCCTAAAGCTAAATGCCAAAAGGTGCATAGTCATCCCCTTTGGGAAAAACAAAGTGCCCACAAATTACCACATAGGTGGTAATCCATTAAATCTGGAAGAAGTAATTAGGGACTTGGGGACCCAAGTAGATAGCAATCTCTCCTTTGACAATCACATTGCCAAAGTGGTTAGAAAGACCTTCTATATAGCCCACCTTATCATGAAAGGATTCACATCTAGATCAAGAGAGGTCATTGTGCCCCTCTACTCATCACTTATCAGGCCCATAATTGAATACAATGCCCCATTTGGGATGTACCTTACCTGACACCTGCAGCAACTGGAAAGACCTCAAAAGTACCTCACCAAGAGGATCAAGGGGCTCAAACAGATGCCCTATGCAGCTCGGCTAAAGAAACTCCAGCTCTACTCAGTTGTGTACCGCCTACTCAGCGGCGATCTGTGTCTGACGTATAAAGCCATGTCCAACCCAGAATTAATGGACATGCTTCACCTCAGGAAATCCAAATCTCTTAGAGTTACATGCTCCAGGGACTTGAACCTCAGCACAGAAATAAATAGGACATGCTGGAGGGACAGATTCATATCCCAGAGACTCCCCTCACTCTGGAACAAAATCCAAATCCATGTTAGGCAGAGCCCCTCATTGACCCTCTTCAACAGAAATCTTGACGAGTGGATGGGAGATTGTAAGTTTACCCCTGGGATCCCTTCTGTGTCCCTGCTTGACAGAGGTACAGTAAACTAACCTTAAAAGGGCTACCTTCTGTGACCTACTATACAGAGGCACAGTCAACTAATCTAAAAGGGTGGTGAAAGCCAAACACACTCTGGCTAGGCTTATAAATGCCCTAGGGCAGATAGCCTAGTGAACCTATGAACCTATATATACCCTAAGAATGTTAAGGGCTGGCATTTTGCCTTAGGCACAACTGTTATGCTTTTCCAGAGTATAATACTTGTATGTTCCATTTTGGAGGGGTTAACTGAAGTGCATTGAATGGGTAATCACAGCTGTATTTGCAGGACAAGTAACACATTTGTACTTATTGTTAAGAAGGTCTATGCAGTCTGCTATACAGGAGGCAATCACTCACAGATGCCTGTTCACACACAATATGGAGATTGTACATACCTGAGGCTGTGATATTATAACTGGTATAGTATGCTCAAGACGGGTGCACTGTGTTTTAGGTGTAGATCTATCAGATACGCTGACATATTTCTTATCTCATAGGTATATAGTACTGGCAAGATTAACCGGTCATAGCTGCACTGCACATTATAAAGTGCCTGTCTTGTCTGAGTATGCTGTAGTTTGTGTGTTGTGCATTAGGTCAAAAATAAGATGTGATATGTGTAATGCACTTGTGATACCTCATCTGTGTGTGTGTGTGTGTGTGTGTGTGTGTGTGTGTGTGTGTGTGTGTGTGTGTGTGTGTGTGTGTGTGTGTGTGTGCGTATTACCAAACATAATAGTGCAGGTAGTAATGTATCCTCACAGGTGAATGTGGGAGTTGGAGTGTGTCTCCCTCACAACCTGATGTTAGTGTTTCATCAGACTCTGATGATAATGGTGGTCATACTGAGGGACAAGTGGGGTTGTTGAGTGGTGAATCTGTCCCATGTGTTGACATCCCACTTCCTTCCCCATTTCCCTCCACAATGTCAGTATGCCCACACATACCCATTCCCCTGAGGCTGCAGACATCGGACAGAGTGTGGTGACATCAAACAGAAGAATGTGGCAACCCTGGCATCAGTAAGTGTAGACACTAGCCATAGCCAGAGAGCTTGTGAGGTCCCAAACAGGCAGATTGACAGGGATGCTCAAAGGAAGACTGCTGCCCATCCATCACCTGTCACAGGTGTCACATGACATGTCACTCGATGCATATTTTTGGTCAATCATGGAGGCACAGACATGTTCCGAATGCAACACTAGATGGATGCTCAGGATTATGGATGCAGCACAGTCTGGCATCCATGACTCCCTCCATCACATTGTTGATGCCATGGATCATTTCACTGATGTAGTGGACAGATGGTGAGGTGAGAAACTGTCACCCCTTGACCGCATGTTGTCTGTGCCAGAACATATAGTTGGAGTCGGCATTGGACACGTGGATGTAGGTCTGCAACATTGCTGTAATGGCAGTACCTCCAGCACTACAGAAGGGAGTGTGCTGTCCACACCATGGTGTGGCAGGCCATGAGCATATAGCCCTGGGCAGTCCCATGGGGGACAGAGGCCCAGCAGACACCAGTCACTGTCAGCTACTAGCACTGCATCTGACCCTGGGCATGGTGGGTGCCAGTGCCACTCCTAGCAGAACCAGTTCCCATGTTCATGGCCAGAGGTGAACTGTCCACTCTGCCATGTATGGTCCACAGCTGTTCAACACGCACACATATAGGCCTAGTACTGGGCTTGACTGTGTACATGCACACACTCATGCATCACTGTCACATGCAGGTCACCAACAGACACACACGGCACCTCTCCATGTCCCAGCTAGCCAGTACCCCTTCCTGATTCACACACATACTGTCAACTGATTGGCATAGACTAGGCCTCTGGCACCCCCACACCACACCTTGTGCATCTGATGATACCTGTGCCACATCCCTGCCATCCATATCATCAATGCAGGGACATGCAAATATGTGTCTGATGGATAGGGTGACTATAGTACATTACATATAGTTTTGTAATTTGGTAGTGTTATGTTATGACAGGTGATGTTTGCTGGCATGTGTCATGTGTGCACATCAAATTTTGTGTACCTTTGTTGCATGATGTTAGATTGGCGGTAGTGTTGCAGAATGACATGTGTCTCACAGAAGTGTGTATGTTTCTGTTCCAGGGGTCTAAATGGCAAAGCTATGGAGAACTGGCAACAATACAGTGGCACACGATGACATGTCAGCACAGCAGACACGTGACATCAGCAAGGTATGGCTGTATCTGTGCATGGTTACCTAGGTGCATATCTGTAGAACAATGTGTCAGGGACAATGGGGGCAGTCAGTGTAATCATGAATGCATACCCTGTGACAAGGCCTGCTACCCTTGATACATGTAAGCTGGGTGTTCTGTATTTACAAATGTAGGTAGTGCCGTATAGTATTTATGCCTAGGTGGATGTGGGCTATTTAGGGCCTGCAGCTACCGAACGAGCAGTAAAATGCATGACAATTGCACAGCCATATGGCCATATGTGTACTGCTGCATGAGAATATATTTGTACAATCACAGACTTATGTTTACTGAGATTAAAACCCCTACTTATTTATTACTATACACTATAACACTAAGAGCTTATTGCATGCACCACAGAGATTATCTGTCTTGAGATTGTCAGCCAGTGCAGTTAAGGTGCATGACATCAGCAGACCTTGTAAGGGAGGCCAATGGGGAGGCTGGCAGGTAGTCACAGGGCCTTAAAATGTATAATCATTGCATAGAGATAGATGAGACAAATGTGTAAGGGGATATATTTACACACATGCACAGTTGCCTGTTGCAAGATTAGACCCCCTACCTATCTATTAGTATACACTATAGCACTAAGTACTTATTGCATGCACCATGGAGCTTATCTGTTTTGAGATTGTCATCCAGTGCTGTTAAGATGGATGACATCAGCAGGTGTTGACAGGGAGGCCAATGTTGAGGAGGACGCTAGTCACAGGTCCATAAAATGATTGAGCATTGCAAAGACATAGAGCAGATGGGCATGTCTGTACTGCTGTAAGGTAGATATCTACATGCACAAGGTGGCCGATGTAAGATTAGAACCCCTGCTTACCTACTATTACACACTATAGCTCACAGTACACACTCCACCAGTTACATCTAGTGTACATGTGGCTGCAGCCACAGTACTTATGGGCTACGCACAGTGGCCATGTATTACACAGCATGTGTGGCCTGCAGAGTGAACCTGCTTTATGCTGTTACTGTATCTACTGTCCTAGCAGTGGCATACCTGTTACCATCCCTGCTATGTGTGTACCGTTACCAGTATTGCCATTTCTGGACGATTGCAGTTTGCTAGGTGGACAATTGGCCAGTGACAATATGGCCTGTCCAAGTCCTGCATTGAAGACATTGCACATTACACCACCTGCTCACCATTATCTGTCTACAGGGTGACATTCCACAGGCACAGGGTTCTGTGGTTAGGTGGATTATGTCATTATGCGGCCTTGGACTGTTACCATCAGGCAACTGTTGTGTGTGTAGGTGCAGATAACCCCAGCATACTGCATGTAGGTGTGCACATTCATACATCCATCCCAACACACATATTCACATGTATATATTAATATATATATATATATATATATATATATATATATATATATATATATATATATATAATTAGATATATAACAGGCATGCCAATTTAGGTGTAGCTGTGTTTGTGCATTATGTAACTGTGTTAAATACATATATGTGGAGGATATACATCACCATACACATTTATGTAGCTATATATATATATATATATATATATATATGTATATATCTATATATATATATATATATATATATAGATATATATGTGTGTGTGTGTGTGTGTGTGTGTGTGCCACATACTGATAGATAGGGTAATCATGTGTGAGCAGATAGGGAGAGACAGATATGTATACATAGCTGTCTATATGCATAGACATATTTTCACATATCAGTTCTATAGGCAGATAAAGCATCAGACATGGCCTCAGGTTAGCTAAGTATAGGACATGCCCAGCGTGACTGTCAATACTTACAAAGTGACTCCAGGCCAGACCTACCTGTACTTCAGTCCAGGATTTTGTGTATTGCAACCAAATGGCTGCTGCACCTGATTTAGCAGTCCAGCACCCCCCTGATATTCTTGCTCAAGGGATTCCTTGGCTGTGTGCTGAATGTAATATATGACTCATACCAATTGACTGCACATATTGCAATAGACTGTACAGAGTTTTGCATCATATGTATGGTACGTTTTACACAGCATTATGATTTTCTGGTACATCAGTGGCAAATCATTATAGACTGACATTAGGAAATTATGACAGACATCTGAGTTACTGACTCCATACACACCAGGAAACCCATGCTACTGCATGACCTGTTATTCTCTTAACTGTCTACATTTGTCTGGCCAGTAGTTGATCCTTCTCCTTATATTTGGGCCATGGTCCCACTGCTGTTCATGGCTTTGTCCAGATTTCCTGCTCTAAGTGGTTGTAGGTATGCTGTGACTAGGGTATATGGTGTAACACCACA
The DNA here is from genome assembly GCF_019279795.1 of Protopterus annectens. Taxonomy (NCBI): domain Eukaryota; kingdom Metazoa; phylum Chordata; order Ceratodontiformes; family Protopteridae; genus Protopterus; species Protopterus annectens. The sequence continues at coordinate 911,186,344 of NC_056744.1, read as the reverse complement.
CACAGGGTGACAGTCTTCACACCTCTCACTGTACATGTTTTACCAGGATACCCAGCATTCCACCCCATATGTCTGCTCTGTTCCTCATGCACTTGTGTTTTCTGGTAATATACTTCTAAATTGAGCTCACTGAATTGTTGTAAGTACTGACACAGTTAAGTGATGGCCTTTACATCCTGCTGCTACTCTGACCTGTTGCAATCTGCTGTTATATTAACCACCTTCTATGTTACTCAGAGCATGTGTAATGTCTATAGCTTTGGCCTTCTTTCCCTCCATTGTCTCTGGCTTTGTCCAGCTTTCCTGCAGTCACAGATTGGGGCATATTGACAGTCTGTGGGACTCCTACCATAAGAGTACCTCACATGCAAAAGATGTAGGTGCAGCCACCTTCGAACTATGAGCACCATCAACCATGCTAATGCCCTTAGCCCACTGAGCCACACCAGCTACCAGAAAGTGTGGTTTAATTCCTCACACTATCAACAGCAGGCAGACATACACTTTGACTCCTGCATATTGTGGAAAACAGAACATGTAGCCAGGTTGTTTGGGACAATCCTGGGATTGTGTGGTCTGTCAATATATCCATGCAAACATACTGTTACTGCAGTTGTAAGGGAACACTGATGTGTTGGGGATAGGAGATTCTAGCATTGAAAGTTGTGCATCTGTCCTATGACCCTGCTGTTTGGCATTTTCCTTGCATACTGCAGTGGGTTTTGCTGTCTTGTGGCCTAATGCATATTGGACAGAGTACCTGTTGTTCCACATAGCTGTTAGTTCTCTGCATGTAGTCCAGTAGCCAACTCTATTCCCTTGCATTCATGCAGCAGGTCCATACATATGCTACCATAGTGTAGTATCCTGTACATTTGTTGTAAAGGAGAGTGAATTACCTTGTGAATGCAACAGTTGAGTTACCCATGTTGCAGGGCTGACTCTGATGGATGCAGTACACAGCCAATACAAAGTAAGGTACAGGTTGTGTGGTGTGGCTGGAATCCTTTTTACTATGTTTGTGAGTCGGCGTAAGGTGCCAGTCCCTAGGACCCTAGGTTGTCAGTGCATGTGCTATGCGTTGCCTCTTTGCCAAGGCCAGGGCATACTGGGCATGCCTATGTCTGCCTACAGGGACAGCCTCAGGAGGTTCTTCCTCCAATTCCTCCTGTGGGTGTAGCTGTGGGGACCTTGGCACTGGTGGGAGATTGTGTGTCCCTTCCCTGTGGTGATCCTGCTGCAGCTGTTTCCATAGGATCATATTGTGTAGAATGGCACATACTGTGAACATCTGTGCACATTTGGCTGTAGAGTACGGCAGGGCTCCACCAGGTATATTGAGGCACCGGAACCATGACATGAGCAGCCCAGATGGATGCTCTATGATGTTCCTAGTTTGGGTGTGTGCCTTATTATGGCATTCTTCATTAGGTGTGTGGGCATTTCTGATGGGTGTCATCATCCACATTTCCAGTGCGTAGCCAGCATCATCCAGTAGATGGCCATATGGTATGTCCCACCAGCAAACATCTGGTACAGCTGTGATGCATACCAGATATGGGAGTCATGATAACTGCCATGGCTGCCAGCACACACATTCATGATAATGCCCTGGGCATTCCACATGATCTGGCAGTTGATGGAGTGATACCTCTGGCATTTGATGTAGACTCTACCTCACTAGGCAATGCTTTGATGTACACATGAGTACAGTGTATTGAACCCAGTACCTCAGGGTAGTGTGCTAAACTGCAGAAGAGATCCATACTGCTGGCCCTCTCCTCAGGTGTACTGGGTAAATAAATGTGCTCATTGGCATGTGTTTGCATGGCAGCCAGAAACTGATGGAGTACCCTGGATGCTGATGCCTGTGAGACCCCCATCATGTCCCCAGCTGGTCTTTGAAAAGTAACTGTAGCTAGTATTTTTAAGAGCTACATATACCTTTGTTTCCAGACCTGCGGTGGTGGTGCTGCGGTAGCATTGTCGTCTCACAGTAAAACGCTGTCCGGTTCAATTCTCAGCTCAGAGCATCTTCTGCGTGGAGACATGCGTGAATGGACGTACCTTCGTTGAAGGTTGTGCGTCAGGCCTGACAAACCGGTATGTAAAAATCAACTGCCAATCATTAGCGGACTGGAGTTCCGCTGTGGTGACCCCTAACCGAGAAAAGCCGAAAGACACAAACAAACATATACCTTTGTTTCCACTGGGATGGGTTCTGCTCTGTTGGCTCTGGGTCTGAGTTGAGGCCGGCAGAGCTCGGTGAGTTCTTATAGTATGTCCCTGTCCACCCTGTAGTCCTCTACAATCTCCAGGTCATGTAGCTCCTGGAAGGTTACAAAAAAACAGCCAGAGTGCAAGCAAAACTCTTATTTAATGAAATACAGTGAAGGGCTTTTCATTTGTAAAATAACAAATCTCATCAGAATAAAAGTGTTAAACCACAACTAAACATCTTAAATAGCATTTTATAAGCCCACCCTACACTAGAAAGGAAATGATGTCATAACAACATTTTTTTTAAATATATATATATATATATATATATATATATATATATATATATATATATATATATATATATAAAACACACATAAAATACATTAACTAAATTCCTTCATTAATAAATAATCTAAAGACATCATAGTTGATCATTATTAATTAAAATATTTCTTGTTGTAGAAAAATATATATAAAAAATATATAAGTAAATATACTTATTAAATCACTACCCTAATACAGGTCAGCAATAATTAAAATCAGCTTACAAATAATCTCACTTAAGTAATGCTTTTAGCCTGAGGATACTATTGATTGCACAGTAGTCATTCAAACCCGGCCATACATAAGAATATAATTTTAGTTGCCAGATTAATTCTGCTCTTTCTAAATGTAGCATCCATGGGCCCCCACTAAGTTGCCCATGGACCTGCTGGATTCCACATAATTCAAATGTATGTTCACCATACTCCTGTATGTGTTTTGCAAGTGCATTTGTTAAATTCATCTTTCTAATGGCATATAGGTGCTCATAAACTCTTTCTTTTAGGGTTCTTGTTGTCTTCCCTATATAATAAGCTGGACAGTGCTTAAATATTGCCACATATACCAGCCCTTTTGAATTACAATTTAGTTTGTTATTTATATTATATTTCTGACCATTAATTTGAACATATTTACCCTCATACATATGCTTGCATAAATTCCACATTCCACATTTTTTCATGCCTTTTACTTGGTGTTTTTTTATTTGACACATTTCAAGAAGAGTTTTTAAATTCTTGCCTCTCCTGGCCATCATTTTTACACCATCCTTAAATTTATTAATGACAGGTGCTTCAATCTCGATTAAATGACATTTCTTTAAAATTATCATTTTTATCTCATAAAAATGAATGTTAAATGTTGTAATGAAGATTGCATTAAAATCTATATGATTTTCTTCCTTTTGTATATATACCTGGCTCACCTGTTGATTTAGGATTGGTGAAAAATGTCCATTATTTCTTTTATGGCTAACCTCAGTGTACACTTCATGCAATAAACTAACAGGATAACCCCTACTTACAAACATCTCTGTGAGATGCCTGCACTCAAAAATAAAATATGCTTCCAAGCTAACCATTTTATCAGCACAGACAAATTGTCCTTTTACTACTGCTTTTTTATTCGATAAAGGATGGGAGCTTGTGAAATGCAGGAAAGAGTTAGAGTAAGTTGGTTTCCTGTGTATTTTTGCAATAAATCATTGGTTAATTCTATCCTTATTAAGGTTAACATCCAGAAAGTTTATTTCTTGCTCATTTAATGCATGTGTGAATTTTAAATACCGTGTCGTGTTATTAATATATGCTAAAAAGTGTTCCACAGATTGTTGGTCACCTTTCCATAGGATAAATATATCGTCCAGGTAAAGGAGATACAACATAATGTTATCAACATAATTGCCTCCCAGGACATATTTCTTTTCCCATCCTGCCATAACTAAATTGGTGAAAATGGTCCCACAAAGTGACCCCATTGCAACTACAACCTTTTGAAGATAGTAGCTGTTATTAAATATTAAAAAGTTTTTGGAAAGTACAATATCAAACAAATCAACATATAAATTGATTTCTGATTGTGGCACGGCTTGTTCAAATAAAAACTGCTCTATAATCTGAATACCCTCCTCTTGGGGTAGGACAGAAAACAGATCCTTTACATCCACTGTCAAGAACAAAACCTGATCGGAATATTCAATACCATTCATCAAGCTTAGAAAGTGCCAAGAATCCTTGCAGATCTGTACCTGTCCATCCAAAAACTTCTTTAATCTACTATCAAGAAATTTGGCACAATAGAATGTAATGGAGTTGCGGCCATCCACTATAGGTCTTAAAGGTGGATTGGTTACATCCTTATGTATTTTTGGAATGCCAAATATAGTCGGAATAGTGGGTGAAATAATATTCAAATAATTATAAATGTCGATAGTAATTCTGTTTTCCAAGAACATATCATTCAGAGCAATATAGATTCTCCTATAGGCCACATTCAACTAATTTCTAGTACCTTCTTCATACATGGCAGTGCTAAGTATTTCATATATCCTTTTGTCGTAATCATAACAAAAAAAAAAAACAATAAAAATATATTAAAATTTTATGACATAATTTCCTTTCTAGTGTAGGCCAGGCTTATAAAATGCTATTTAAAAAGTTCAGTTGTGGTTTAACACTGTTTTAGTCTGATGAAGTTTGTTATTTTACAAATGCAAAGTGCTTCATTGTATTTCATTAAATAAGAGTTTTGCTTGCACGCTGGCCTTTTTTGTGATTTCTACAGTTGTTTTTTTTTTTTTTTTTCATTTTTGGAAGCTCCTGGAAGGTTACCCTGGCCCTGAACACTCTTCTCCTTCTCAGTCTAGGTCTATTGTCAGCAGCAGCATCAGCACTGGCCTCAGCATCTAGGACATACAGATGTAGCAGAACAACAGCAGCCCCTAGCATCCTGTTAGTTAAAAATTCCAAGTATGTGCTCCAATGGTGCAGAATATGGGGAAAATTCATATTGTAGGGTGTATGCATAATTTATAGTGATCTGCTACAGATGCAGCCAGTGTGATTGGATAACTATGATGCATTCCACCTGCCAGGTACATCACTGAGGGGTTTGAATGGCCCAGTGTAAGTGGAATAGGGTTATTAGTAATTTATACATGACTGGATTTCACAGGCTATTTCTTTTTTTTTTTAACTGCCTTCCCTTTTAAGCACTGAGGCTTAGCACACAAACAAGCTTAAACCAGCTAAAACAAGCACCCCGATGCTAAACAAAGCTTAGCAGCACTGGACGAACCCCCTGCTTAGCTGAGAGGCATGCTGCGCAAATCAGCACTGCTCAGCTTCAGTCTGCTTAAACATATAGTGACACAAACCCCTTTTGATATGAGCTAGCTCTCCTGTGGATACCAACATGGTTCTGGAGCTACACAAATTTTATCTGCGGACACAGTAAACCATTTTTGCTATTAGTAACCCAGGCTCATTTGCATACATATCTGTGCACACAACCTGTATATTACACTATTCCAGGGTCTGCCTCCTTATCAACCACAGATATCTACCATTGTACATACTCCTTGCAGGGTCCTATAACGCATTATTGTCATATATTTATTTTTCATTTTTAAACTTTTAAATATTTTTTTTTGCACAATGGCATGTTTGCACACTGCTGTCACCATGCAAACATAATATGGGTCTTAAAAAAGACAAATTATTCTGCATTAGTTGTTGGACACATGGCATAGATTTGCACATATCTGTGCCTACTATGCGATTTCTGACCTTCTACATGGGCTTTTGCAGCCCCTGTTCAATTTTTTTTTCTTGTACATGGAAATTTTCTGTGTACACTTCAGACACCATCATGGGGTCTGCAGGACTGCCTATCTGCTTGCTTGGTCACCCCAGCACCCTCATTTGCATGTAGTTCACCTGCATCACTCCATGTAGACTTTTTTGAATTCCCTCTTAGTTTTTGAGTGTTCCTTTGCAAAATCCTTGTAGAACTTGATTACACATGAATGGGAGCATCATCTGTGGACAAGAAATTAATATTAAAAATCATGGGATACTGTAGAACATGGAGTGCTGTCTAATAAAGGATGTATTGATTGCTATTTTTCCTTTGGTAAGGCCTTAAGGTCTTTTTTTGCTACATAATTGTTTTTGGAATAAACTTTAAACTCCACGTTGCTTCTCAGAAGTATAATGGCTGCTATAAGGCAACAGCTTCATGGTTCAAAAGAAATAAAGCCCTTATTGATAACCAATGACCTACATTTGACTAGCAGCACTGATATAAGAGGGCTGGCATGGGGTTGGGAATGAGAAGCCAATGTCATCTTACCCATCCTGGGGAAGAAAAGCAGCCTAGACTCACTCTAATATAACAGCATTATGAGCCTGGTGAGTTCTGTGCTGCAAAGGAGCCTAACACTTGACAAAATGTTGTGCATCTGTTGAAACATTCAGGCATCTATCATTGCAAAGTCAATACAATGCTCACATCAGGGTTGAAAAAGAGGAAAGGGGGTTATAATATATTCACTAGCAACTGTATGATGCTCCAACAGTATTCTCAGCCCCCCCACTGGCTCCAGATATGGGTAATTTTGAGCCTGGGAAAAGCTAAGGTGGGTCTAGTAGAACCACTGAATAAGGCAGGGAGCTGATAGCAGCTGATGGATCAGCTGTGGGGAGGGGGACAAAAAAAGGACTGTTATGTGTCAAGGTATAGAATAATGGTTATACTACAATCATAGGTTCATAGGATCATAGGAAGTTACTAGGCTAATGGCCCTAGGGCCCTTACAAGCCTTGCCAAGTTCTACCCTTATTTCCATGATCAGACCCTTTTGCCCCTGTCCATGAAGGACACAGACAGAACCCTTGGGGTGAATTCACACTTACCCATCCAATCGTCCAGATTGTGCTTAAAGAGGCCAATGAGGTGCTTTGTTTGACATGAAGTGGGAGTCTCTTCCAAAGATGTGGTAACCTCTGGGAGACAAATCTGTCCCTCAAGCACATTCTATTAATGCCACATACCAGGTCAAGGTCTTTACATTGAGTAACCCCCTGTACAATTTGACTTAAGGAGATGCAGCATTTTCAATAAAGTGGGGTCAGAGATTGTCTTGTATGCAAGGCAGAGATTGCCTCTGAGTAGTCTGTATAAAACAGAATAAAGTGACAGTGATTTCAGATGATCCACATAGGACAGATGCTGAAGACCTAGAATTTTCCTTGTGAGGAATCTTTGTGGTTTCTCCAGTTGCTGCAGGTGCTTGGAATGGTACATACCAAAAGGGGTGTTGTACTCAATTATTGGCCTGATAAGGGAAGAGTACAGGAAGTTTGTAACTTCTTTTTTTCTGGAGGTAATGCCCTTACTTATGAGATGAGCAACACAGAATGCCCTTCTTACCACTTAGACATGGTGATCAAAGGTGAGGTTGCTGTTAACCTGAGTGCCCAGGTCTCTCACTACTGAGTGCACACTTAAGGTGTTGCTATTGATGTGGTAGTTAGCAAGAACATTGCCCTTACCAAAAGGTATGATAATACATTTTTTGCATTGAGTTTAAGGCCATGAGTTTGGCACCAATCATTTGTTTGTGTAAGACCCTCTTGTAGGATGTTGACATCATTTGGAAATTCTATGACCACTTCCAGTTTGCAGTCATCAGCAAACTTTGTCAGCCATAGACCTTTAGTTTTTGCTTCTACTTCAGAGAAATAGATTCCAAACAGTAGGGGTCCCAGGACTGATTCCTGTGGAACACCACTGGTTACAGGTCTGCTGTTGGAGACGGATTCCCATATTTTGACTATATGGGTTCTATCAGTGACCCAGTTAGTGATGCATCTAATGGTATAAAAATTGATACCTAGCTGAGTGAGTTTGTCATGATGGCTGAATGAGGGATATCGTCAGATGCCTTGGCTAAGTCTAGGTAGGCTGTATGCACAGATTTCCTCTCGCCCAGTGCCTTGGTGACTGTCTCAAAGAAGTCCACCAGGTTTAACAGGCATGATCTCCCTTTGACAAATCCAAACTGAGGAGGGTCAAGTGTTTGGAGATTACCTATATCTTTATTGATAAGGGCCATGATGATTCGCTCCATGGCCTTGGAGATAAGGCTAGTCAGGCTAATAGGTCTATAGTTCCTGGGGGTCAGTGGAAGCACCACCCTTCTGCAAGGGAATAACAGTGGCCATTTTCCATTCAACTGGGATGAAGCCAGTGCTTAGACTATGATTGAAAAGAGTACCCAATGGTGTTGCTAATTCTTGTTGGAGCCCATGTAGGACACTGTCTGGGGTGTTATCATGTCCCATAGATGCTGTGTTCCTGGCCTTAAAGAGGGCATTAAAGAGATACAAGGTAGGGAACAGGTAGCAAGGATTGTCATGGGGTACGTGTGGTGGGGACAGGGGAGTGAAGTTATTACAGAACCTGTCGGCCAACAGGTTAGCTATATCCACAGGCTCAGTATATGCAGTATCATTAACTACCAGTTCGGCACAATCCTTTTAGGTTATGGATGTAACTAAAGAATGCCTTATGGCTGTCTTTAGTTGAGGAAGCTAATTTGGATTCTTAGCTTGTTTTGGAGGACTTCACAAAAAGTCTTATTTGCTTGCTTAAGCTGATGAGGAAGGTTTCCAGTTTAGTTCTCACTCCCTCTTACTCTTAGATAACAATTTCTTCCTCTTATTGTAAAGCCTGCTAATGGCAGTTGTCCACCAGGCAGGTTTACTCTTCCTTGAGGAGCTTGTTTTGGTCCTGTCAGGTACCGCCAAGTTAATGCAGTTGTACATGTGTTTGTACAAAGCATCGGTGTAGAACTTGGCATATTTGCCAGTTCCATCTAAGGGGGGAGGTGCAGAGAAGCTATTTATACCATCCTGTAAGAGGTTATAATCTGCTTTGGAGAAGTTTTTTTAGTTTAGTTGTTCCTGGGTGGTCAGGTGTGATACTTACTTCAAATGAGACTGATATGTGGTCAGATCTCACCAGGGAAGACCTCACAGTGGGGTACTACAGTGATCCCCCATATTGGTGAGCACCAGATCCAGGAGGTTGGCACCCCTTCTGGGGGTGTCAACCAACTGGTCCAGGGGGTTGGAGTTAACAAAGTCGAGGAACCTTTGGGTAAGTGAGTTTGAGCACTAGTAATTTGCCCAGTCAATGAATGGGTAGTTAAAGTCACCCAAAACCATGGCATTCAGATGTATCTTGATAGACTCAAGTAGATTGAAATAGGTAGAGTGGGTGTCCTGATTCATGGAGGGCTGGCATGCAGGAAAAATCTCTAGGGGTGTGATTACATGGTATACTCTGATGGTCTTTGACCAGGGTATAATGCATACTAAAAAGAAAAAAAATAACTTGATGAAATAAATAAAGTTAATTCAAGATATAGTTTATTTTATTTGATGCATCGATTGTTTGAGTGATATTTTAAAAGTTTGTGCTTGGACATTTATAAAGAGATTAATGATGGTAGGCAGATTTAGAGACATAATGCATACTGCATGAAACAGCTCAGTGTGAGAACTATCCTGCATTCCAAAGATGTTTGTTGAAAGCACATTATATTACTATATCACATTTGTAGAGTTGCAGTAGTAGATGAATGGCTAAAGGACCTCTGTCAAAGTACAGCTAGAGATTCCAAAAGCGACAGGATAGTTTCCCACGCGCATGCGCACTCGCATGTGCAGTCACACACACACACACACACACACACACACACACACACACACACACACACACACTTACGCAGGCACTGACTGCAAGCATTTGCAGGTTTCTGTTATGTGATCTCTAAAGTAGCTGTAGTGAGTGTAGCACAGTAGTTATATATGTGAACTAAGGACTGCTAAAAGAATGCAGTTCTAAGTTGTATGAAAGAAAAAGTCTGACACAATATATCTTAACTTAGATTTCATTTGCCTAGTAACAGAGACACGTGACATGGGAAAGTAAGAAAATCTGGTATATATCACAAAACATCACATATTCCATTTGTCTAACACGAGAGAGAGAGAGACAGAAAACACATGACAAGAATCATGTTTTTTTTTTTTTTTTTTTTTTTTTTTAATGGAAGCATGCTGGTAACATCTAAATATGTGATAGGTGTTAGGCCAATAGGAGAGCCTCAATGTAAGCATTTTTATAATAATATAAAAGGTGATAAAAGTAGCGTTTGCCTTAATTAGAGTACATGTTTCTTTAGCTTCCTACTTGTAATCTCAGTACTTTTTATCATCTTATAATGCTCTGCCCTGCCTTCATTACCCATAACAGCAATGCTAGTTAAATTTCATTGTATTTATTTATTTGTTAGCATTTATTTACCGGGATGGACTGAATAAGCACAAGAAGTGATCCCTTTCTGGTGGAGGCTTGGGGAGACAAGTTCTTTTACATATAATAGTTTAAGATCAAGACATTACATACATAATTATTGAGAGCAATCATAAAATATAAGGATGCATGTCACATAACATTCACGTTTCTCTAGAGATAATCATTTACATAGTTAACATTGATACATGCATTCTACATAAAGCACTGTTGAAGAAAAAAAGACTGCTTATATACATATATTGAATTTTTTTTCATGTGAATTGCAGTAGAAAGCATATAGCAATGGTCATAAGGCTGAAGATGGATAAGATGATACATGTAGGCAGGGGTCCCCTTCAGTAGATCGAACGTTTATAAGTTTGAACCACATATGGCCGAGACCATATGTTTGAACTTGTAAAAGTCCAATCTGACTGAATGGAGATCTCTGTACAGAGCAGAAAGGGAAGATTTCCCATTTCCACAATATACTGCAGTCTTGGAGTTGGTATATTTAAGTAAGGGGGGGTGTGGGGTGTGTGGGGGGGTGTAGCCCCTCTGCTATAGATGTTTAGTTTTGTGTGTTTGGTTTTATGTGGTTTTACTTCAGTGTTCAAACTTTTATGAGTTCTAACATATGGTCTCAGCCATATGTGGTTCGAACTAGTAAAAGTTTGATCTACTGAAGTAGATCCGTAGGCAGTCATCAGATTAAATAATTTAGTCAAAGAAAAGAAAAAAATAGCTATGACTGAAAAGATTTGTAGTTTTATTTAGGAATAGGTGGGATGTACTTCTATCAGGAGTGGAGCAAGAACAGATCCTAGAGTCTAATAGGTGTTGTTTAAGTTTCATACATTTGGTCTATAAATTTTTGCTTTTGTTAGTGTATCTACAAAATGAAGCACTATATTAATAGATGCAGATGGTATTTGCCTTAATAGCTGTTTGAAATGACAGTTATCTGTCACATACTTATCAGCAGAGCTGACTATAGTACCATGGACTCTAATTTCCTTAAAAACTTTTCCCTATTAAAATCCTTATATAATATAATATTTATTTATTTATTTATTTATTTATTTATTTATTCCAGTTTGGTGACTGGTCCACTGGGCTCGAGAGCCCGCTTTCAGTGGAGGCCTTGTGAGAAAAGCTCCACAAAACAAGTTACATAACATATAGAATTACCACATTACAAAGTTACATAACATATTGAAATAACAAAGAAAAATCATTTACATTGTAGTCAATATGTAGTCTTACAATAACACAGCAGGTAGAATAGTAGAATGAATAGATATCATTTACTTAGTAACTAAGATATTAAAGAGAAATTATCTAAGAAAGGATGAGAGGCATAGAGCATGAGGCTGGGTGCGGAGATTTGTTACAATTTATAGTCTAGGTCTATGTGAGAGGTTAGAAAGGGAAGGAGGTTAGCCAAGAGAGTAGGAAGAGGAGAGGTTGGGAGGCATGGGGTGAAGAGTGCAGTTACATTTTCTGTGAAGAAACAGGTAGGAGTGAAGTAGTCTTTTGAAGGTGCTTAGGTTGTTACAGGCCCTCAGTGTAGAGGGCAGGGCATATAATCCTATAGACATTAAAGGAAATCTGTACATTAAACCTGAAACAATATTTTTCATCTTATCTTGAAAATCTATGCAATACACAATAATTTATATCTGATCTTGAAAGTCTGTGCAATATTAATTCACCAGAATCACTGTAAGCATTTTTTATAGTTTAAATTATTGTACTCCAAAATGGCTGTCATGAGAACTGCAAAACTGATGTCATTCTGTTTTTTTAATCTGTTCCTCCAGAATCCCAAATGTAGTTTGGCTCACTATAACACATAATCTAGACATCCTAAATAGGAGTTCTCATCCTACGTTTAGTTATGACTGTAATTAAATGGCTAACGCTTGGATAATAAAAACATTCCCCTGAAATCAACAAAATCCATGCGAGAATAAGAGTTTTCTTGCACGGAGTGGTTCGTGTCCATTTAGCACAGCAACGCATCTTAAATATTTATGAAGGCATGCTGCTGTACTTGCTAAATGGACATGAACTGTGAGCAAGTGCAGGGAGCATGTCCAAGTAGTGCACGGACACTGAACACTCCCCCTGCACTCAGAAAGTGGCATATGGCACTTTCTAAGCTGAACTGGCATAATAATAGAGATTTGATCTAATATTATGCCAGTATTTCAGTGTCCACAGACACTGAAATGAAATAATGATAATTTCAGTGTCTGTGGACACTGAAACAAACATCAGCAACAAGAAAGCAATGCAGGGGGTAACGGGATAAATCCCCCAAAAGTGCCAAAACACACATATAGCCCTCACAAACATAGAAAGTTGATAGAGAACAGGTCATGCATTAGCATGAATTATGGAAGGGTAGAAGTCTGAAAGCAAATGTATGCAATCTTCCCTTACAGCAGTGCATGTTAACAAAGGAACAAATAATGGGGGGATTAAATAATACATTAGGGACAAGCCTGAAAAATTGCCCTCACACACTTAGAAAGTTGATAGATAACAGGATATGTACTAGCTGGAATCCCTGAAGGATAGAAGCCTGAAAGCCAAACAAATACCATTATTTCATGATTGCAGTCCTCAATGTGTTAAATCCACAAGCCAGCAAGAAGACCAACCACGTCCAATTGAGACACCACACATTATTCAAGTTTAGCGCTTTCTTCTCCACTACAGATACTTCATTAGGACAATTTTACACACAACACCCAGCCATTTACATACCCACCCCCCAGTTATTCAATCAACCTTTTATTTAATTTAAAAGCAATACCCACAACAAAGTCAAGACATTAAAAATGTTGTTTTCCATTTGATAATTCCATTAGTCATTTTATAACCTTAACAATCTAAAATACTCTACTTAAAAATGTATGTAAATATTTGTTAAAGTAACCTCCTGAACTACTAATAGTAAAACCAAAATACAAACTCTAAAATTTACTTACAAATAACTTTTTACATTAACCTAAGATGTGATCAAGTTTTAAAATACTAGCAATACTTATCGTTTCATTTATACCTGGATACTGGGAGGCATTTAAATACAATTGCCACCTCAGTTCCAGTACATCTAAGTGAACATCTAAAATACATCCCTGCTCATCCTTAAATAATTGTTGAATAACTAGAAATTCAAAACAATGGCCTTGATGTTCCTTTACATGCCTATAAAGAGCACTAGTAATTCTACAGTGCCTCAAATCACCCAAATGTTCACCAATTCTCACTTTGAATTTTTTACATGTTTTGCCTGTATAAAAAAATAGGAAAATTCTCACACTTGGCCATGTAAATTACATTGTTACTATTGCAGTTATAATACCCGCGGTGGTGGTACTGCAGTAGCGTTGTCGCCTCACAGTAAGACACTGTCTGGTTCAATTCTCAGCTAGAGCGTCTTCTGCGTGGAGACATGTGTGAATGGGCGTACCTTCGTTGAAGGTTGTGCATCAGACCTGGCAAGCCGGTATGTAAAAATCAACTGCCAATCATTCGCAGACCGGAGTTCCACTGTGGTGACCCCTAACCGGGAAAAGCTGAAAGACACAAACAAACTATTGCAATTATAATGCCCTTTGATATTAATGACCTTTCCATTGACTCTAAACTTGTCCTTACTAATATAAATGGACAAAAAGAACAAGAGTTACATTTGTGGTTACCAAGCTTTCTGTTGCTTTTTCCATCTCTTTTTATACCTTTCAAAATGTTTTTTAGGGATCTATCCCTCCTGAAGACATACCTGGGACCTTTTCCAACTTTTTGTGCAGTTGACATCAAACTGTAAAATCTCCCAGCTGGCTTTTATAACTTCAGTAATGGTGTTGGTTGCACCGTTGTAAGTTATAATCAGGGTTGAAGTGGGGTTCATTCCATTGTCCGTACATCCAATGGATCCCAAAAATCCATTAACTAATATAGGCCTGTATATGTCTTGCTCACGTTTGTTCAATACTTCTTTCCTGACCTAATTTAAAAGACAGTCTGGGTACCCTTTTTATCTGAACATCTGTGTAATGAACTCGATTTCTGAAAGGAAATCATCATTTGAGCTTATCATCCTGGCAGCCCACACCAACTGACCCTTCACAACTGACTTCTTTTGATGGTGTGGGTGCCAGCTACCGTAATCTAAATATGAGTTAGAAAAGGTCGACTTTCTATGAATCCTAGTGAAAAAGTTCTTGTTTGTCTGATCGATTTCTAATTCTACATCTAAATAACTGATTTTGTTCTTGTTGTATTCATATGTAAATTTTAAAAAATAGTTTCATTAATAAACAAGGGAAACTCCTTCAAACTGTCTTCCGTACCCATCAAAATGAGAAATAGGTCGTCCAAAATTTGAGCATAATGCACTATCTGGGTCATATATGAACTTTTCATCAAATACTCCTGCTTCCAATAGGACATGAGCAGGTTGGCAAAAATGGGGGCACAAGCCCCCCCATTGTCACACCCTTCATTTGTTTCATACTGTCCCTCAAAACAAATATAGTTGTTCTTTAACACAAGCTCCATCAGTGTGACTAGTTTGTTAACTTCATCCTGAGCAAAAATATTAGTTTTATTAAACTGCTGCTCCAACCAGCTTAGGCCTTCCTCATGGGGAATCATGGTGAAAAGATTGACAACATCAGTAGTAACCAAAATTAAACCAGGTACTACTTCAATGCCATTCAACTTGTTTAGAAATTGCCAAGAGTCTTTGCTACTATAATTAAAGAAAGCCAGATTCTTTTGCATTTTTTATCCAAATATTTACAAATAAAATATGTCTTTGACCTTTTGCCATCAACAATGGGCCTGAATTTTGGATTTATAAGGCCCTTATGGATTTTTGGGATTCCAAATATGTTGGACACCCTGGGATATTCATTTTTTATATAATGGTATTCATTTTCATCAATCTGAGCCTAATATACCATGTCATCCAGCAATAAATCTGTCTTATGATAGGACACCTTAATTTCATTTAATGAGCTTTCCTTATAGGTGTCATACAACAATATGGAGTTCATCCCATCTAGATAGTCAACCCTATCCATTATGACTAGCCCACTACCCTTGTCCACTTTCATAAACCTGACCATGGGGTCTCTAACCAAATCCATCATTAAATATAGCTCTTCACCGGTCATATTAGATCCAAAATTACCACGGCTTCCTTCCTTTTTACAATAAATCCTCCTAATGTCTTTCTCACAAATTTTTTCAAACAATTCAATAGTTTTATTCAGAGGAGGATTAAAGGTACTTGGCCTTTTGCACATATCTCTAGCATAGTACTCTGATTCACTCTCTTGATTAAACCAAACATTTAGGTTCCATTTCCTAGTGTACCGTTTTAAATCAGTGATAGACTCTACCATGTTACCTAATCTACAGGGCACAAAAGTCAACCCTTTTGCCAATAAGTCAGAATGCCTATTGTTAATACATCATTTGGAATAACTATAAATTTTAAAATTGCCCTTTTTGTTAACAATAATGTCAGGCTCCAATCTAGTCTCAATATTTTGTTGCTCATCCAAGCATTGAATCAATATTTCCAGGTTAGACTCCTCATTTATATCAAAAATGCTGAAATCACCTATTTGATTTACCATAATATTATTTGAACAATCATCATTTTCTGCAAATATTGTATGCATAACCATAGAAGTTTCACAGTTAACATAACAATGGCTCACAATACCAGCCACATTGGAATTGACTCCACCAGAATAATCAACCTCACCAAGAGAATAAAAGGATAAGTCAGATAATGGAAGTGAGACCCGCTTCACTTCCTTGTCCAGATCAAAGCATTCATCATCCACTTCATTCGCATTGAAACCCCAACAATCATGTTCACTTTGTCTAACAACATGAGGCATTTGATCATGAATGCCATCATGTACATGGTGAAGTATATGCTCCACCTCAGGTGCAACTGTTTCTACACAGCCACAGTCATAACCCGATGGTGAATAAATCTCAATGTCACTTACTTCTGTTACAAACGCAAAGTCGCCTGGTGATGAAGGCAAGGGCACCACGCCTATATGTTCCTTGACCTGAAAGTCTTGCCCTTTGCACTGAAAAGTCCTGTTGACCTTTCCCAGAAAAAGAAGAAGATGATGTTGAGCAGGCTGCCTTATCTCTAAGTCTGTCAAAACGCCTAACTGCATTGTCCGCCTTAACCTCTGACTGCGAACGCTGATACCACTCCCTTTGAAAATTTCTACCATTTTGCGTCACTTCCCTTTCCTGGTTAACCACATCGCCACACCTCTGCTTGCCATGATCTTGATGACCCAGGGATAATGGATAAACAATATCCTTATTGTATTCATCCATGTCCGTCTTAATTTTATTTTCTTTACGAGAAAAAAATAGTGTTGCATACACTGTTGACCTGAACGTAAAGATTGTTATATGCAACCTGATTCTAATTGAATTCACGATCAGTCTTAATAGACTTGTCTAGCTCATCAAGATCTTTAACCATTTGCTCCAACTTGACCTGGTTATACTTAACCATTAATTTCATTAGCTCAATATCAGCTATATCGAATAAAAGGTGCACATCATTCAAAAGGTCACTATTGTCTTTAATTCCATTTGGGTACCTCCACAGTCTCAACCCGCGAGGTACTTGTTGCATTTCAATATTTCTATTTAAAGGTGCATTCTCTATCTGTAACTTTTTGAATGCTGTCAAGTCCTTTTCAAACCATTTGAGTCTATCATGCACGGTAGATGCCCCATGACCATGCCTGTTCTCCGTGTTACTACCTACATGAGAAAGAAATCTATTTTCCTTCCATACACTGTCACTAATACTAGGGCAAAAAATCCGATCACCATGTCCCACGTTATTGTTATCATTTTTACAATTCACCATTTGGTTAGCTTGCGTATCACCTTGATCAATAAGTCCTGAATTGTGATTTTCTGTACACACCGGAGTTGGCTGGGTTAAAGGGAGACCTAATCTCCCAAAAGTACCAAAGACGTTGGGTTGTTTGTCCATCAACATTTTAATCTGGGTTGTGTGAACCCCTAGCTGTTCATTAATTTGTTGCCGTAATTTCATGATGTCTTCATTTGAAGCATGCCCCTCCATCCTGCTGCCCAAGTCGAAAAACCACCACAGAAACAGAAACAAAAACTGATAAATCCACAAGCCAACAAGACCAACCACATCCAATTGAGACATCACACTTTATTTAAGTTTAGCGCTTTTTTCTCCACTACAGAGACTTAATCAGAACAATTTTACACACAACACCCAGCCGTTTATATACCCACCCCCAGTTAATCAGTCAACCTTTTATTTAATTTAAAAGCAATACCCACAACAAAGTCAAGACATTAAAAATGTTTTCCATTTGATAATTCCATTAGTTGTTTTATAACCTTAAAAATCTAAAATACTCTACTTAAAAAATTTATGTAAATATTTGTTAAGGTAACCTCCTGAACTACTAATCCTAAAACCAAAATACAAACTCTAAAATTTACTTACAAATAACTTTTTACATTAACCTAAGATGTGATCAAGTTTTAAAATACTACCAATACTTATCATTTCATTTATACCTGCATACTGGGAGGCATTTAAATCCAGTTGCCACCTCAGTTCCAGTATATCCAAGTGAACATCTAAAATACATCCCAGCTCATCCTTAAATAATTGTTGTTCAATATACAGGAATATAACACTAGTGGAAAACAGACACTGGTGTGAAAGTGCATACCCACAACTAATTGCACCACAATCACAGTGACATACCAATAAGCAAACTGAACACTACAGTATAATGACTGTGTGAGCAACAATATCCCATTTGCCACTCACACATTACCCCTACATATACTGGTCCAAGTCCCAGTGTAGTGGGAATCTTGAGGTGTTGCAGGACATCACAGTCTGCCCGTACAAGCATATACAGGTGATAGGGAACCAGAAACTGGAGCAGCATGCACAGTCAGATAGAAATGGCCCATGACATTCACATGTACCCTCTCCCTACACAGCCCAAATAACATGTACACACTACACTGCTACACAGTCCTGACAGTCTGTTAACAATGGCCAGACATACACAGACTTCTCAAATGTACAGTTTCCCACAGAATGTATATAGGCATAGGACTGATATCTATGACTTCTTTCTTGTTACATGTCTGGGGCTCTATGACATCACTGGGATGGTAGCAGGAATGAAGGCAATAAATAATGATACTACATACCTCTGAACCTCTTAGTGCATGACATCTGGACAAAGACAGGCATAATTGGGGGACAGAGGCTCAAACACAGGGGTATATTGGACATATTGCTGTTATAAATTTAGACAGTTTCTGGGGTTACTGGGTTTGTTGTCACATATCTTTTCTGAGGGATATTAAGTCAGTAACACCAATGGCTGTTAGCATGTACTGGCTGCATTCCCCAGAGTATCCTACTGATAGACAAAGACAATGACTGTGTGGGGAACACACCATACATATGAGCCACACATCTGGACAGTGTCTAGACCTCTGGAAAGTGTAGAGGTATGTCCACAGTCATGTAACAGAATGGAAATCCCTGACAGTTGCCAAACATGTCACCCAGCACCTTATGAAGCACAGTAAAACCAACACAACACTCCTCCACATCAGCTCTGGGCAATTACCTATGTATATTCAAATATAGCATGCACTACAGGGATGGACCTGCAGTGAAAAGCAGATAGTGGTGCAAAAATGTCAACCCAAAAACATTTGCACCACAGTCACAGCAACATACCAGTACCCAAAATGAACTCTAGAGTACAACGACTGTCTCAACAAACATATCCTGTTTGCTAGTCACACACTACACTGACATATACTGGCCAAAATCACAGTGTACTGGGAAGCCTGAGGTGTTACAGGACATTTCACCGTCTGCCCCTACAAGCATACAGACCTGATAGTCCACCAGCAGCCGTAGCAGCATGCACAGTCAGATAGGTAAAAGATGTATGGCACTTACATCTGCTACTTTCCCTACCCAGCCCAACAAACATCTACACACAACACTGCTATACAATCCTGGCAGTCTGTTCACAATGGCCAGACATACATAACTGTCATATGTACAGATTTCCACAGAATGTCCACGGTGTGCAACCATAATCCTGGCCACTGCCACATACCACGGCCAGGAGTCTGCTAGGTCACTGGGATGATAACTGTAATTAATGATATACCATACCTCTGCACCTCGTAGCGCAAGACATCTGGACAATTCATAACGTACTTGGTGGCAGGGGGCTGGAAAGAGGAACATATCACACATAATGGTGTTACAAACTGAAACAGTAGCTGGTGTTGTATGTGTTGTTGTAACATAACATCCCTGAAGGATATGATGTCTGGAACACCAATGGATGTCAGCAGTTAGTGACTACAATCCTCACATTATCCTACTGACACCACAAAAAAGACGTTGCTCGAGGAACTGACCAAACATAGCAGGCAAATCTCTGGCCACACTGTGGACAACATGCCAGTTGAGAGGTATGTCAGAGTCATATCACTGTCAGATGTTAGATCACTCAGTAAATGTATGTCCAGATGAACCCTGTCAATCTAGCAACCCTCCATGTGTATAACAGCGCTAATGACATACAATCTGTACCGAAATCTGGACCTTTGTTCCACATGTTGTTGAGCTCTCTTCACATGCCCTGTCCTGTGAGGTATTCCCACCTACTGTCTGCAAAGCTGTAGCCTCCACACCTCTGTAATCTCCTCTGCACAGGCAAGGAAAAGGGGCAAGGCCCACATGAAGGACATCTCATATGTTGGAACTAGCAGCAGTGTCCAGGCCCACACCACAATACTATGTAGGCAGCTACATAGCTGTATGGCCTCAGCAATACCTGACAAGACAACATCAACCCCCTAAAGGTAGGCTGAATGCCTGTGGTAGACAGCAGCAATACAAAACTACAATCATAGGTGGAAATAATCGCAGGACAGGCCAAGAAGGAACAGGTGCCTCATTGGCAGCCATGTTACCTTATTCTGCACAAGCAAATAAGGTCACAGGTAATGAACACTAAGGCTGTCTTTGAGTGCAAACTGGATACATCTGCCAAGGCAAGTCACAAGGCCATCTTCCCATATGTCTGCAATCTCAGAGGCAACAAACCAACCCAGCCTGTAATAGTGATCAATCAGACCACACGCACACAGCATAGCCATAGCCAACTTGCTGCAGATAGGCTTAGGGCAAACAACCCCCCCCCCGGATCAGCATCACTATAGGAGGATATGCACCCGCACCCCTCCCCTCATCAACAGTGAGCAGGTACATATTACCTACTGAACGGCAACAAACATAAGTATCCATGGGACATGATAACATCCCTGTCCGCATCCTACATGAACTCAGGCATGTGTTCCCAGCCCCATTACACACTCTAGTCACATCAAGCCTTGGCACCATCCACACCCTATCCGCATGGAAGACGGTCAATGTCATCCATTTATACCGATCTGAATGAGGAATAGACGATTATGCAATTAACTGGCCCTCATTGGGGTTTATATGACACATCAGGACCAGGAGTACAATGCAAGCTGATACTCTGCTGATAGATTACAGGGGTATGGTGTGGTTGTGAATAGTGGCTACTGGTATTCAATATACAGCTGCAGGTTCTATACATACTGTTGCCAAATGTATGCAGTCCTGTGATGTGTTTCCCTGTTTATGTCTACCAGGTGCAATGTTGCATCCGAGAAGGGCAACATTTTCAGTGGCTGAAACTACCATTATCACCAAAGCCATACTACAGCACCATGCAATAATGTTCGGCCAAAGTCAGCAACATCTGCAGGAGAGGGCCGCATTGTGGGACAACCTTTTCAACAGGGTAAACAATGTTGGTCTGCACGCACATACATACGAGCAGGTCTGGTATCGTGCAACTGACCTCATACGTCATGCCTGACAAAAGGCTGCTGCCATGGCCAGGGACCACACAGCCACAGGTGGGGGCCCAGCAATGCAGCCCCCACTGACACCCACCAAGGAGCTCCTCGGCAACCTTGGGGCACCCATCCCAGTACAACATCAGAATACAGATCCCCACATGCTGGAGGTGGGTGGCACCCAGACAATGGACGAGGAGCGTGCAAGTAAAGCCCCAGTGGAGATTCCTAGACTAATGTAGCAGACATACTTGTATCTGTAGAGTATCTACATGCATGTGTCATGTCAGATTGCAGGTTTGGATGGGGTTTTCTAATGCACAGAAGTGCACATCTATGGTGAAGGATAGCAAATTGTGTAGTATTGGGGGTTGTATTGTAAATGTGCAGACACGCTGCATCCATCCTGTACCAATGCCACATGTGAGTCTGCTGACAATACCTCTCTCCCATAACTACCTAGGTCCCTCTGGTCTGCATGTGGGACAGCAGCCTGAAGCTGGTGCGTATGGAAATTGTTCTGTTGTGGTTTGCCAATACCCCAGGCATGTGAAGGGCATGCAATTTGCCATGCACACAGCTGTCATTCATAGCCATATTGCTTAACTGCATTGCATAACAGTGGTCACCAGAGGAACCTAGCTGAAGGGAATGTAACATTCCTGTAGCATACCTCACAACCTGTCAGTGCAAGACTTCTGAACAGAGACCAGCTAATTGGGGGGACAAATGGCCTAAGGTAGGGACATGTGTAAAACATTACTCTTATACAGTGGATATAAACAGTGTACACACCCCTGTTATGATGCCAGGTGTTTGTGATATATACAAACTGAGATGACAATATGTCAGTCCACACCTTTTCCAACCTTTAATTTGACCCATAAGATGAACAATTAACTTGCAAAAACAACCAATCTGTTGGGCACCAAATATGGAGTATACAAACCTTACAATAAGCTGGATGCATACGTGTATACACCCTTCAGATAATATTTTATTGTAGCAGCTTGTGATTTACTGACAACATTCAGTTTGCTTGGGTACACATCTGCCATCAAGTAATGGCACTCTAAGTAACACCAAACAACAGTCTGCTGTCCAAGTTGGATATTCATGACATTTGCTCAGCTGCCTGCAACAGCAGCAGCCATGGCTTGCAGACAGCTTACAAAGCAACAAAGGGGTCTCATACTTGAAAGGTATCATTCAGAAGTAGGGTACAAAAACATTACCACAACATTGAGTAAATAACCAAGAGCACTGCACCAAAAATAAAAATCTAACAGTTTTATTCCACCATGATAAGAGTTTAGTGCTTTCATCAAAAATACATAAAATTGACTTCTTCAGAACTGCATGACACGCATAATGCTGATTTAAATAGCCTGCCCTACTCAACAATAAGTCAAACAAGAAATATGTCATTTCCTGTTAAAAATGTAATTTCCTGCTAAAAAAGTATGTCATTTCCTGTTAGAAAAAGATAGCATTCCATGCTAAAAAAGTACCATCCCACTAAAATAATACAAATGAATTATTGATTATTGATGGGTAAGACTATCCGAGCTTTAAGACAATGGATCTATCAACACAGTTATGATATTAACAAACATGGGGAGACCAATGCCTTATTTAAGCATATTAAATTATATCCCACACACTGTTTCAGGTTTTTTGTATCAGAACAGGTCAACTTGGGTACAAGGGGTGGACCTGTCGATGATTTTCTTGAATTATTAGAGCTCAAGTGGAAAATAAGGTTAAATGCATGTGTGCCACCTGGGCTCAATGATAACATTTCTATTAGTTCTATGTTAAAACTAAAAGCTGTTTTTTATGTAATGTTTTTAACATAAGCTCTATTTTTGGGGGATCAATGGATCAATAATTCAGTTGTATTATTTTAGTGCAGTGGTACTTTTTTAGCATGGAATGATATCTTTTTCTAACAGGAAATGACATACTTTTCTTTAGCAGGAAATGACATCTTTCTTGTTTGACTAATTGTTGAGTAGGTCAGGCTATTTAAATCAACATTATGTGTGTCGTAGTTCTGAAGAAGTAAATTTTATGTACTTTTGACGAAAGTGCTAAACTCTTATCGTAGTGGAATAAAACTGTTGGATTTTTATTTTTGGTGCAGTGCTCTTGGTTATTTACTCCATTCAGCTTTTTCTGGGTTTGGATATTTTCATTTATCTTATTACCACAGCATTGCATACACCATGGAACACAGTGGAGACAGTCATCAAAAGGTGGATTATATATGGGACAACAGTGCTGTTGAAAAGAACCTGATGTCCCTCCAAAACTAATGAAAAGACATGCCCAAACCTGGTCAGGGAGGCTGCCAGGAGACATACAGCAACACTGAGGGTGTTGCAGGAATCTCTTCCAAATACTGGTGTTGTGTACTACATGTGAGAACAATCTCCCATATTCTGCATAAGTCTGGTTTATGGGGTAGAGTCAGAAGATGGAAGCATTTCCCCACACCAAAAAAAATCCAGGGGTGGATACAGCTTGCAATACAGCACATAATGTCTCCCAAAGGCATGTGAGAAAATGTGTTATGGTGTAATGAGACTATGGATCGACCTCACAGCCACAATACCAAAAGGTACGTGTGGTACACAAGCAACACCTCTCTTCACCTGAAGACCATCATCCCCATGGTGAATCATGTTGGTGGCACTCGCCTGCTGTGGGGATGCTGTTGTAAAGCCAGAACTGGGCCTGTAGTCATGGTGGTGGGAATTCTGAACAGTTTGAAATAACACTCATATCTGGCCCACGTCCATCAGGTGTCTGGAAGAACACTGAGGATGGGGAGGGGTGTCAGCATTAAATATGACAAAGACCTGAAGCATACATCCAAAGCTACCTAAGAATGGATTCACCTGAACACACTACACTCACGGTTATTGATTGGCCCAGTCAGAGCCTAGAACTAAACCCAATAGCAAAACCCCAGTGGGACCTGACGAGAGCTGTGCACATGAGCTGCCCTTGCAATCTGACAGAGATGGAGGACCTTTGCATGGAAGAGTGGCCAAATAATGCCAAGTCAAGATGTGCCATGCTGATAGACACCTTCCAAAGAAGAGTGAATGCTGTAAGTCACTTACAAGGTGCTTCAACAAAGTATTATTTTAAGGGCTGCACACTTATGCAACCACCATATTGTACATATTTCATGCATTAGATTTTACGCGTAACACACTTGTTTGTTTAACGATTGAATTGCAAAGGATATATATGTCACATGAAAGGTGGGTAATATATTTAATGCATTATTGTGGTCTCATCTTATATATTACAATAACATGGCATGTTAACAGGGTTGTGTACACTTATCATATCCACTGTAAGCTAAGAAGGTTGGTGGTGTAACAGGAATTGTGTTACCACACATTTACTGCTTGTTTGGAGGTCTGAAACTCAAATGTATGTCTTAATCAGTGATGTCACTCCTCAGGTCATCCCAGTTATGTATTAGACAAATGCAGGAGTTATGAGAAACAGAGCAAACTTATGAGCCAGATAGCTACATATCCTGTGAGGATGTGTACAGTTGTGAGGTATGGCCTGTAGTAGTTGGTACTGTGCTATTCAGGTGAACAGCAATGATGTGTACATGGGTGCAGTCTGTGCTGGGGAAAGGCCATCATCTGCTAACACTACTCACATATCCCAGAGCTCTATATTGTTAGTTACATCTAGTAAAACTGTCTGCAATGTATGGTGTTGAGGGCTGTGTGTCATGCATGTCACCATTTGCATAATGTCCGGTCTGTGTAATAGATTTGTGCCACCTCACCTGTAAGTGTGTGTGTGTGTGTGTGTGTGTGTGTGTGTGTGTGTGTGTGTGTGTGTGTGTGTGTGTGTGTGTGTGTGTGTGTGTGTGTGTGTGTGTGCATGTGTGTGCACATGTGTGCATGTGTGTGTGTGTGTGTGTGTAAATATGTGTGTGTGTGTGTGTGTGTGTGTGTGTGTGTGTGTGTGTGTGTGTGTGTGTGTGTGTGTGTGTGTGTGTGTGTGTGTGTTTGTAAGTGCATGTGTGTGCATGTGCGAGGGTGTGCTTGTGTGCATGTGTGTGTGTGCATGTGTGTACCAGCCAACCTCAAAGTGCAGGTATTAATGTACATATGTTGTCTTCCCCTCACAGGTAGCAATGGGGTCGGGGTCCCTCCCACTTGGAAACTGATGTCATTTTCTCTACAGACTCTGACAATGATGATAGGAACAGTGAGGTATAGGTGGTGTTGCCAGGGGCTGAATTTGTGCCATTGGTTGGCATCCCACTCTTGTTCACGCCATCCCCGCACACAGTGACAATGCTCACACATATCCCGTCACCAGTGGCCATAGATGATGGACAGTTGACAGGTGGTGGCAAGTAACAGGCTTCTGTGATGACAACAGCAGGTATGAGTGTAGACACTGGCCATAGCCAGAGTGCAGGTGAGGTCTCACACATGCAGATGGACAGGGGTGCTTACAGGAGGGCTGCTGCTCATCAAGCCACTGTTGCAAGTGCCACAGCAGGTGTCACCAGACACATGTTTTGGGCTGTCATGGATGCACAGGCACGTAGTGAATGCCACACCAGACAAATATTCAGGGTGGTGGATGCAACTCTTCCTGATTTATGTGGCGACATGGGGTCTATATTACATCATCGAACACTTAAAAAAGCAAACTATGATTAATCAACCCCATTTAAGCAAAAGCTTACAATGTTGAAACCTCAGAACAGTGATTGTTTTCCAAGGGAAAAAAATGCTGTTCCAAAAAAAAAACCTTTAAAACATTACATAAACTGGGAGGCTTCACCCTGCACACCCCCTGACATGGGGGGCTGTGCCCCCCACACCCCCCTACTTAAATATATCAACTCTGAGATCACACTACAGTGCCAAAAATGGCAAAATAATGGAAGCAGCCAAGCAAATTCTTTCCCAGGGAAAGAATTTGCTTAAAAGCCACTTCGTTATTTTGCCTTTTCATTCTTTTATGCTCGATCAAGACTCATTAGACAGAATGCATCTTCGATCACGTAATAGGAACCCGGCGACATACATGACCTTGTTGAGGCCACACGTCAAAATACTGAGGTCATGAATAGATGGCAGGGTAACACCTTGGCAATCCTTGACTGTGGCATGTCTGTGCTAGACTGTGTGGTGGGAGATGGGCATCAGCCACGTGGACCTAGTTCAGCACCAACAATAGCTGAGAGTTTACGGGGCCATGCACCTTCACAGTCTCGTAGCGGCAGTGATACCAGCACTACCAAAGGGGGGTTGCTGTCCACATCACACCAGAGTAGACCATAGGGACATGGTCCTGGCCGGTCCCATCAGGGGCATGGGTCCAACAGAGAGCAGTCACCATCAGGAAGCAGTACTGCATCTGGCCTTGGGCCTGGTGGTGCCAGTGATACCCCTTGGCAGGACCATTTCTCATGTCCATGGCCTGAGACAGTGAACTGGACACCCTGCCATGTACGCTCCACAGCTGTCCAACATACCCCTGTGTAGGTCAGCCACTTGGTGTGACTGTGTGTATACATAAACACACACATCTGTATCACAGGAAGGTCACCTCCAGACACACAAAGCACCTCTGCACAGCCCATCTATTGGATACCCCTCCAAACATACACACATGATATCAACTGTATGGCCCAGCCTAGGCCTCTGGCAAACCCAAGCCACACCCTGTGCATATAATGATACCTGTGCCACATCTCTGTCATCCATAACATTGATGCAGGGGCATACTAATATGAGTTTGATACACAGGGTGAATATAGTACAGTGTAGCTATGTAATACAATGTAGGGTGCTGTCTGCTTGCATTTGTTATGGGTATACATACAGGTGTATGTACCTTATTAGCCAGGATGCATTATTGCTGGTAATACCACTGACTGAATGTAGTCTGACATGCTGTATTCTGTTTTCCAGGTGTCTGTGTGTCTGCAGGCTGTGGCCCTGCTGTCATTCCCAAGAGGGAGTATGGCAGAGTGGGAATACACTAACCATTTCATAGGTAAGGTACAGCTTTATATGTACATGTACCAGGTGTTTATGCATAAAACAGTGTGTGAGGGACACTGTTGTCAGACAGTGTGACCTTGCATAAATACCCCTTGTCACAGACAGGTAGACTTTAGGCATGTCTCTTCAGTGTTGTGTAGTACTACAGGCTCATACATACACAACAAGTTACTGCAGTACTGTCAGCAGGTCCCTCACAAGCGTAGTCATTACATTAACTGCAAGAGATCCGCCTGTCAACACCTGCTGGCCCTGCCATTTCTTTCCCATACACTAAACCCTGATACAGTTGATGAAGGCATGCATGATACTGTGTATGACAGGTTTGTGCTATGTATTCCTGAGTTCACCGGGTGGAAAAGGGAGACAAAATGGTGTATCCTTTGCATACACACAGTAAGGACTGACACAGGGGATGTGCATACAGTAACATAAACACAGTTGGCAATAGACAGATTAGTAAACCTACATACCTGGCAATAGAAAGATTAGTAAACCTACATTTCCACTTTGATGTACTGTAGTACTACATACATGTGACATGCCCCACATAGATTGTATCCATGAGAAATAACACACTACCTCTTACAACACATAATGTTTTGAATGCCTTCACGAATGGTGAGATAATCCACTAGAAATAGCACGTGGAGTCATGTATTGCTCCTACAAGCCTGGACAAGTGATAGTGTTGCATACTTTGTATCAGCATGATGTTTCAGTCAGGTATGATATGTGATGCTGGCACGTGTGTCACTACACTCACTGTGGCTGATTTGGCAATAATATCACATACATGGGCATTGTTAAGGGCCACAGACCACATATAAGTTGAAAACATCTGGATATTCCATAGGCATCTGTACAGAGGACTAGTATAGCCTGCACAATGGTTTAACAAGCTGCATGTGAGGCAGATGCCATTACCATGCTATATAAAGTAATGCCATTGGGAGGTGGTAAACAGGTGTGGATGGTGCACACATCAAAATGGTATCAGCCAAAGAGGATATGATTTTCACCCAACCACACATACATACACACACAGTTACCAGTATTGAGATTAGAACCCCTACCTATCTAGTTATTACTAATATAGTGTTCATGCCGTTATCAGACATGCCACAAAGCTTACATGATTTCACCTCATCCCAAGGTACTTCTAAGGTGAATGACATCAGCAGACATAGTAAAGTAGGGTGATGGGAAGTTTACAAGGTGGTACACAACTCAAAACCGTATAACCCACACAGTATATGATTCATGTACACAGACAACCATCTCCTCTAAACTCCCAAAACTCAGACTTGTGAGAGATACCGCTATATCACTGAATTGGAAGATATGCACTTCCCAGCAAAAACTGGACTAGCTAGTCAAAAGGAAAAGGGTCAACACCTGCACCACACCACATGGAACACATACCCCTCCAGAACACCAACTATCACAGCTCTGACATACAAACAAAAAAACACATACCCACCTTCACAGAGGCACTCAATAGACATTGACCCAAACAGCAGAGACCACCACGACAGTCACCCACTCAACCACCACAACATAGCACAAACCACAGGACACATATCTCAGCTACACTGTGTGCCTTTCAACCGAAGTCCCAAAAACTAACCACCTTGCACAATACAGTAATCATAGGTGACTCAATAGTGAGCCACACAGATGTCCCACTCACTAGGTTGAACATGGAGAAGGTAACAGTTAGCTGCCTATCAGGTGCCAGAATCTAACATATAACACACCCAGTCAGGTCACTCCACAACAACTACAAGTATCACTCTGCCATTGCCCGTGTGTGTGTGAATGACTTGAGATGCACCTCCCTGGACTACATGAAAAGAGACATGGTAGAGCTCTCAGATTATGAGGACCAGACAGGTATGACAGTAGCCCTGAGCAGTATACTACTGTCACCCAGAATGATACCACAGTACAAACAACAAATGATTGACTTCAACAATTGACTTAAGTGTCTGGTGTTATTCTCAGGGGATCCAGTATCTGTCTACTTGAGATGACATGATTGACAGACTGCGATGGCTTGTCAAAGATGGCCTGCATCTGCCACCTCTGGGTTTCCAGGTACTGGCTAAGTGTCTTACCACCCCTATAGTGCCTTTTTAGGTGTTGTTCCAAATCAAATTACTACCATAACAGTTATACATAAATGCAGTCTAAGGGTCATGCTTCTCAACACTAGACATCTACATCTCGAGATGCAGTCACTCAAAGCACTCCTCAAAATGGAGAACATTGACATTTGTGGTGTAACGGAGACCTAGTTTACAGCAGCAGACAGCACCACTGCAATACCAGGCTATAACTCATTCCATACCTGTCAGCCCCAAAACATGGACCACAGTTTCAAAGGTGGTGGTGTCTCCATATTCATAAAGGATATGCACACTTCCAGACTAGTATCACAGTGTAATACATCTGAGATACTTCACGTACAACTGACATTGGGTAATAGTGCAATCCAGGTCATATCCTGCTATAGGTCCCCATCCATGTCCCTAGACTCTCAATGCACATTCTTCAACACCCTGGAAGCTAGCAAGGTCCAACCCAACACTTTCATACTTGGAGACTCCAACTACCCCTCCATCAACTGGGAATGATACTCAAGCACCAGTACACTGGCCCAACGCTTCCTGGAATTCATCAGTTCCAATGCCCTGGACCACATCATTCTGACCCCCAGCAGAGGAAGCAACATCCTTGACCTGTGTTAATTACTAACATATGGGACCATTGCTTGACAACAGTAGTCAATCCCTACCTGGTCAGATCCAACCATAAAGTAATCCCCGCGGAAATCCAAATTTCACCTACATCTCCTGCAAAGGTAACCACCTTGAAAAACATCTCCAAGGCTGATGTTGGACTCCTAAAAACAGAGGTAGCTAACTTCACAGCACCCATGCCAATGGAAAATACCTGCATGACTGCCGAATCATACATAAATGCACTGTACAAACATGTACATCGATACATGGCACTAGCCATACAAAACAGAACCATGACACTCTCCTCCAAACACTGGAGGCCAATCTGGTGGTCCCCTGCCATTAATAACCTGTACAACAGAAGGAAGAAACTGTTGCAGAAAAAGGTGGAGTCCCAAGAGTGGTAAAACTCCCTTATTAGCCCCAACAACAATTTGAGATCCCTCATGAAATCATCTAAGGCCAGCTATGACAGCAGAATTGCAGCTGACACTGACAACAATCACAAAGCCTTTGATAGTTATATCACAAACCTCCACGGGAATACCCAGAAGTGCTCTGAGTTATTGCACAATGCTACTTCCTATAGTGAGCCAACAGATATTGCCAACATTATTGCCACCACATTCAATGCCAACTTTAGCCCTCTCTCCTCCCAGGGGAATAATCAGAATGCCAGAAGAATGGCAGGCTCCCAGGAATACTGCCACCCAGGTTAAACCTGCATTGTCCACGGGCAAGGATACAGCTTCCATGGGACCCAAAAATTATCTCTGGCTGTGTTCTACACGAACTACAAAAATACCTGGCATCACATCTGTGTGCCCTGTTCAGTCACAGCCTCGCCTCAGGCTTTGTCCCTCCCAAATGGCACACTGCTACAGTCATCCCTCGCCATAAAGGGGTAGGGACTACAGACCCTGGGAATTAGCCCCTTAGCATGAGAAGTCTGATATGTACAGCTCTGGAGCACATCATCAGAGACCTGATCAGCAAACATATAGGTAATCTCCTAACTCTGGACCCCACACAGTCTGGCTTTGTGAAAGGGAGAGCATGCCTTCTCAACCTGGTTGACTTCTTTGAGTCAGTCACTAGGGCTGTGTATGACAGTAAGGCATTACATACAGCCTACATCAATCTGGGCAAGGCTCTTGATACAATTCCTCAGTCAGGAATTATTGATGAACCCACCAAACTAGCATCAACCCCTATATCACTAGGGAGGTTGCAAATTGGCTCACAGATAGAACACACAATGTGAAAGTAGCGAGCACCAAGTCAGACTTCCAAACAGTAACAAGTGGAGTCCCACAGGAATCACTCCTGGATACTCTCCTGTTCAGCATCTACTTCTTAGGTGTCCAGGCCAACACAAAGGAACTCTGGCTGACCAAGTTCACAAATGACTGCAAGGTGGGAGCCTTCATTAACTCCATAAGGGATGCAGGCATCCTACAGAAATGCCTCACTGAGATCACTGACTGGTGTGGAAACCATGGCCTGAAGCTTAACACCACAACATGCATCATCAGCCCCTTTGGTAAAAACTCTGTTCCCACTAAGTACTACATCGATTGGAGCCCACTGTGCACTGTAGGCATTATAAGAGATCTGGGGACACAGGGTGACAGCAACCTCTCCTTTAACCACCACATTGCCACTGTGGTCAGAAAATCCTTCAATGTGGCACATCTCATTACCAAGGGTTTTGCATCCAGGAAGAAAGTGGTCATCATCTCTGTGCACTTTTCTCTCATTAGACCAATCATCAAGTATAATGGCCCATTTGGCATGTACCTCACTAGAAACCTGAAACAGCTGAAGAGGCCTCAGAAGTACCTCAAAAAGGGGATCCTAGGCATTAAACACATGTCAAACACAGACAGACTCAAAAGACTCCAGCTATTCTCTGTCTCATATCGCCTACTTAGAGGCAATTTCTACTTGACTTGCAAAGCCAAGTCTGACCCAGCACTTTTAGAAATGCTACATCTAAAGACATCCCAATCCCTCTGCACCACACACTGCAGGGACCTCGACCTCAACACCACAATCAACACAACATGCTGGAGAGCAGGTTTCTCACCCAGAGACTGCACATGCCCTGGAATAGATTTCCCATACATGTCAAGCAACGCACCTAGATGACCCTGTTCCATAGAAATTTTGATGAGTGGATGGGTAATAGAAAGTTCAGCCCAGGGATCACTCCAATGGCTTTACCTGATGGGGTCACTGGGAACTAACATCAGGTGGCACACTAGCAGGGCACTTCTATGGGCTATGCTTGTAAAGGCTCCAGGGCCATTAGCCTAGTACACACCTATGAACCTATAAGGGGAATGACATCAGCATGGCTGATAAATTAGGCCAGTGGGTAGGAAACTTATCAAAACATCTTCTCACAAACACACACACACACACACACACACACACACACACACACACACACACACACACACACACACACACACACTACCCAGATCTGAGAATAGAACCCCTGGTTATCTAGGTATTTGTACTACAGTGTTACACAGTTATCACACGTGCTACAGAGCTTACTGGGGTGACAACTGGCCAAAGGTGCTGATAAGTGGAATGACATCAGCAGAACTGATAAAGTAGGGCAGTGAGTGGTAAACTTGTCAAAATACTTCTTCTTACAAACATACACACACAATCAGTTGCCAGATATGAGATTAGAACCTTTGTCTAGCTAGTGATTTGGACTATAGTGTTACACAGTTATCACATGTGCTACACATCTTACTGGGCTGGCAACTGGCCAAAGATGCAGATAAGGGGAATTACATCAGCAGGAGTGATAAAGTAGGGCAGTGGGTGGGAGACTTATCAAAATACTTCTTCTTACAAACATACACACACAATCATTTGCAGATCTGGGATTAGACCCCCTGTCTAGCTAGTGATTTTTACTATAGTGTTACATAATTATCACATGTGCTACAGAGGTTATTGGGCTGATAACTGGCCAAAGGTGCCAATAAAGGGAATGACATCAGCAGGGCTGATAAAGTGGGGCACTGGGAAGTGTTGTGGTTGGGAATGGCCTAAAACTGTTTCACCTACAAACAAACACACACTACCTCACTCTCCCATACACAACTATCACACTCTCTCTCATACACACACACACACACACACACACACACACACACACACACACACACACACACGCGCCAGTATTGAGAATAGAACACCTACCTATCTAGTTTATTTGTACTTTAGTGTTACACAGTTATTGCACATGCTACAGAGCTTATAGGGGTGATTAGTGTCCAATGGTACTTCTAAGGTGAATGAAAGTGGCATATCTTGTGAAGTAGGGCAATGTGAAGTGTACTGAGTGGGAAGAGTCTCCTAATACTTAGACCTATGGACACACACACACACACACACACACACACACACACACACACACACACACACACACACACACACACACAAACACAGGTGAAGTGATATTAGAATCCCAACCTCAGTACTGTTACACAATGGGGCTCACCTTTTATGCTGGCATGTGCAACTGTTTACAACTGATATGCCACTGTCCACATCAGGACATCACTGTATGCCATTCAGGGTATCCGTGTGTGTGACTCACTCTGTCTGTGTCCCCCCTATGTGTGTGTGTGTCTCTCTCTCTGTATCATTGTCTGTCTCTCAGTTCCCCACATCTATTTGTGTGTATGCTTGACATATGTTATCTGTTGCCCATATATATGTTTGTGTGTTCATCTCACACAACAGATGCAGATATATCACGTATGGGCCACCTACAGCTAGCTGAGGGTAGTCCATTCTGATGTGTGTGTGTGGGGACAGTGGGAGTATACATAGTTGTCTGCATGCACGGACATATCTGTACAATACATTCATATATTCCAATGTGGGTTCCAACATGTCCTGTGATTCTCTAAGTGTAACAGCATACCCAGTGTGACCTTCTATAGTTAGAGTGGGACTCCATTCCAGAGATAGGTGTACTCCAGTCAGGGCTTTGTGTGCTATAGCCATACCTCTCAGGAGTACACATGACTTTCCTCAGGGTACTGGTTTGTTTAGTAGACATTTTTTTGAATATCTGTAGTCTGAAAATGCAATGTATTGTGTCATTACCTATTGCCAGACATCCTCAGATCATCACAGTGCTTTGCCAGAGGAATACTAGTTTTGTGATATATAGACCAATATTATGAGGGCAGCTATGTAAAGTCTTGCCCAACAAGGCCATTTGTGAAGTGTGGCTACAGCCAGTTTAGTAATTACATGCGGCTGGTTAAACAGTCCAGCAATCTGGTGATATACTGGCTGGGGATCTCCTGCGTGTCTGGTATTTTTCTAACCTGAGATGTCATATCCTTGTGTGGGCATATCTCTCACCCATGCATTTGTTGGCAGGTTGTCCAGGTGTTTGGCTAGAGGTTTCATCCTTTCTATGTAAATTTCTGATTTTGTGGCAAGTTAGTTACATGTAATTGAAGTGTGATGTTACAAAATAATACAGACATTACTGTTTCAGAATACATAACCTTCAGACAATTCCCGCTACTGCAAACCTTTCACCCTACCAACTTTCTCAGTATGTAAGAGTGATATTTACAACACATGCCTATCATTGTGCCTTTGTTCCATTTTTATTTCTGCCCTTGTCCAGACATCTTGCTATCAGAGGTTGGGAGTTATGGGTGTGGGTGCAGAATGAATTCAACTGTGCAGGCATGTTCATTATATGTAAAAGCAAACATAAGAAAAAAGGATTATTGAGAATGACCACTGGCAACAGTACCACAAAGAGCTTATATTCACAAAAGCCTTCGCACCTCTGCTACACATCCTTCAAGATGTCACTAATATGTGTATTATATTCCACATAGCACTAACTCTTCCAGGTATGTCAGTGGCAGAGCAGTGGGTGTCACTGGCATGCATAACAGTTAGTACTGC
Source organism: Protopterus annectens (assembly GCF_019279795.1). Lineage (NCBI taxonomy): Eukaryota > Metazoa > Chordata > Ceratodontiformes > Protopteridae > Protopterus > Protopterus annectens. The sequence goes on along the minus strand of NC_056744.1, from coordinate 911,151,132 downwards.
AGTTATCTGCACATGGCCCTGTCAAAGGCAGCACTGTACCTAGCACACTACAAGACAACTGCCAAGAGAACGTGCTGGCCAGATCCAGACAGTATTAATCACACATACACATAGCTCATTGACCCCTGCATATTTTGGGCAGCCAACATGTTTTCATGTGTATTGGTATAGCCCTGCCAACATGTGCTATGCTGCTATTTCCCTGCAAACATACATGTTACTGCATTTGTGTGGGTATATGGGGGAGCACACCTGTCAACTGTACACATTTGCACAGACTGTGCTGATATTTGCTTTACATGTTTGTTCCATTTACCATACTATTGTGCTCTTTGTTGGGGACTAGAGGCATATCAGTAAAGAGCCCAGGTCAGATTGTACTGGCATACATTTGAGTTTCAGACTTCTCGCCCTTCATAGCCTTACTGCAACCGTGGGTACTGCTGTGCTATCACTGTGTGAGTCTGTATGGGGTTAATTTAGCATTGTCACCATTTGTGTGCCTTTATCAGACATTTCTCTGTGGTTTTCTACAGCTGACGTGCTGTGTGGGTGTGAGGGGTGGTTATGGAACCCCCACCCTGACATCCATGCCTTTGACCTATGACCCCCAGTTACTTGTCCCCACACATATACTGCAGTGGGAATGGCTACCTTGGCTACTACTACATAGTGTGTGGAGGCCAGTTTTGGCCAGACATTTCCTGGTGTCCCACATAGCTGTCATTTGTGTGCTGCTATCCTAGTAGGCCACCACATTCCCTTACATGCATGCAGCATTAACATAGACATGCTAGCAGAACATACTAATCCATTCATTTATTGTTAAGAAGACTGACTTACCTTGTGCTTGCCGCAGTTGTGAGGATGGTGCTTGAGGGCCGCCTATGTTGGATACACACAGTACACTGCCTATACATGGTAAGTTACAGGTAATATGATGTGTGTATCATCAATTTTACTGTGTGTGTGCGAGTCAGAGAGAGAGGTGTCAGTCCCTGTGGTCCCTACAGTGTCAGCGTGTGAGCTATGCATTGCCTCTTTGCCAAGGTCTGGGCATACCAGGCATGCGTCTGTCTGCCTACAAAAGCAGACTCAAGGGCCTCCTCCTGTGAGTCCCTCTGTGCCTGTTGGGACCTTGGCAATGGTGGTGGGCTATGTGGTCCTTCCCTGTGCTGTTCCTGCTGCAGCTGTTTCCGATGGATCATATTGCGTAGTATGGCACAAACTATGAACACGTGTGCACACGTGGCTGGAGAGTACTGCAAGGCTCTACCAGATATGTCAAGGCAGCGGAACCATGACTTGAGCATCCCAAACACATGCTCTATAATGATCCTGGTTTGTACATGTGTCTCATTATGGGGTTCTTGTGTGGGTATGTGTGCATTTCTGATGGGTGTCATCATCCTTGGCTCCAGTGCATAGCCAGCATCCCCCACCAGATGGCCATATGGGATGTCCCACTGGTAAATGCCTGGTACAGCTGTGATGAATGCCAGATGTGGGAGTTGTGATAGCTTCCAGGGCTACCAGCACATACATCCAGGATAATGCCCTGGGCATTGCACACAACCTGGCAGTTGATGGAGGGGGAATCCCTTGCAGTTTATGTAGACCCTACCCTATTCACCAGGTGGTACTTTGATGTAGATGTGAGTGCAGTCTATGGCACCCAGTACCTCTGGGTATTCTGCGACATGGTGGAAGAGACATATATTGCTGGTCCTCTCCTCACTGGTGTTGGGGAAGTAAATGTGCTCACCGGCATGTGGTAGCATGGCATCCAGGAACTGGTGGAGTACCCTGGATTCAGATGCCGGTGAGACCCCCATGATGTCTCCAGTAGGTCTTTGGAAAGTACCTGTAGCTAGAATTCTTAAGGCTACACATACCTTGGTATCCACTGGAATGGGTTCCCCTCTGTTGGTTCTAGGTCTGAGTTGAGGCCAGCACAGCTCAGTCATTGGCTGAAGTATGTCTCTGTCCACCCTGTAGTGCTCTACTATCCCCAGATCATGTAGCCCCTGGTAAGTTACCCTGGGTCTGAAAAGTCTTATCCTCCTCCTTGGTCTGTGGCAGTTGTCAGCATTATCCTCCTCTCCACCATCAGACTCTAGCACATACTGATGGATCATAGCAATGGCAGCCCCTAACATGTTTCCAGTTAAAATTCCCCATCATGTGTATACCAATGGTGCAGAGTTTGTGGGAAAAACAGACTGTAAGGTGTTTCAATACTTTATACTGTTGTGCTGCAGATGCTGCCTGTATGATTTTCGACTATGATGCATTCCACCTGCCAGATATGTTATTTGTACTTGATTGCTTTAATTCTGCTATTTTTCCTTTTTTTTCTTTTTCCCCTTGCCATTTCCTCCCATTTTAAGCCCCGAGGAGCGCCACTCAAACCCGGTGCCCAAATGTAAATAGTCCTGCTAGTTCCATTTTTTTTTGGTTGTTTGTTTTAGACTGGATGCACGCTACGCAAACCCACTTAGCTTATGTAAACAGTAAGAAATGGCCCTCCCCTGGGTATGAACATGCTCCTCAGTTCATGGAATAAGACAATACACCCTCAGACACACACCCTTGCTTAGCTGTACTTAGCTAAGCTTATATCTGTGCCTTAGGGCTCCAGTGTGCTTACAACATGCCTTACACACCCCCTTTTCATGTCTGTTGCTCCTCCTAGTTAGAACATCATGCTAGAGCACGTACACAGTTAGATGCAGTTTGGGACTTAGAAGATTTCTGCGATTCAGTAAATTTCCCATCATTTGCATATCCCACTGCCTTAGACCATAGTTACTGCACTTACACAGAGCACCTCTGCTACACATCCTTCAAGATGTCACTAATATGTGTATTATATTCCACATAGCACTAACTCTTCCAGGTATGTCAGTGGCAGAGCAGTGGGTGTCACTGGCATGCATAACAGTTAGTACTGCAGTTATCTGCACATGGCCCTGTCAAAGGAAAATAGGGAAAGTATAAGAGTGGAGTGCTGAGCAATTCTGTCTGAATAGAAGGCTTGAGGAAAACTTGTAATAGAAAGGACAAATATAGGAAAGACAAGAGCAAGGAGAAGTGGAGCAACATAGAAAGCTTATATCTGTGCCTTAGGGCTCCAGTGTGCTTACAACATGCCTTACACACCCCCTTTTCATGTCTGTTGCTCCTCCTAGTTACAACATCATGCTAGAGCACGTACACAGTTAGATGCAGTTTGGGACTTAGAAGATTTCTGCGATTCAGTAAATTTCCCATCATTTGCATATCCCACTGCCTTAGACCATAGTTACTGCACTTACACAGAGCCTTTCCCCTTGACAACCACTGTTTCCTGGTATTGTTTTCATTCTGCATGCCATAGACTATAATGGCAAATTGGAGATTTCCCTTAGAACTGAGTTTTCACCTTTTTCTTCTTATTTTCCACCCAATCCCATTTGAGCGCTGCTGCCTTATGCTTAAACGGCCAAGATCAGCCAAAAAAAAAATAAACAGTTTCCATGCCAATTGGCATGCCTAACCACTGTAATACATGCTTTTTTGAGAGCTGTCATGCCTCTGTTTTGTTTATATAGGAAAGACAAGAGCAAGGAGAAGTGGAGCAACATAAAAAGCTTATATCTGTGCCTTAGGGCTCCAGTGTGCTTACAACATGCCTTACACACCCCCTTTTCATGTCTGTTGCTCCTCCTAGTTACAACATCATGCTAGAGCACGTACACAGTTAGATGCAGTTTGGGACTTAGAAGATTTCTGCGATTCAGTAAATTTCCCATCATTTGCATATCCCACTGCCTTAGACCATAGTTACTGCACTTACACAGAGCCTTTCCCCTTGACAACCACTGTTTCCTGGTATTGTTTTCATTCTGCATGCCATAGACTATAATGGCAAATTGGAGATTTCCCTTAGAATTGAGTTTTCACCTTTTTCTTCTTATTTTCCACCCAATCCCATTTGAGCGCTGCTGCCTTATGCTTAAACGGCCAAGATCAGCCAAAAAAAAATAAACAGTTTCCATGCCAATTGGCATGCCTAACCACTGTAATACATGCTTTTTTGAGAGCTGTCATGCCTCTGTTTTGTTTTTTGCCAAAATGTATTTGGTTAGTAACCAAATACATTTCTGCAAATAACACTGTTCCTGGATGGATACCTGGCTGCTTGGCGAATCACTAATTCACCTTGTTTGCATGGTTTTCTCTAGCAAATGAGGTAATTAGCATTCTGCAGCCATATCCATGCAGGAACAGTGTAGGCACGCTCATGCATGTCAGATCAGCTGTTTGCTGGATTGCTCGGCGTCCATGTTCCGTGCAGGAACAGCTACACTGTTCCTGCATGGAAAAAATGGCTTCATGAATCCCAGAGATTGTTAGTGCTTCCTTTTTCACTGAATTAGTCTGATTTTTGGTTAATATAAAGCGATAATGCTTCCTCTGTCTTTCTGCATTTTTATTATTATAAAAGAATAAGTGTTCAAAGCTGTAGGCCTAAAAACATCCTTCCAACAAACTTTCTAAGTGTAAAATTTATCAGCTCTGCTGATATATTTGTGACTGCCAATTTTCACTTCAAAGAGTTAGTAAGCTAAATAGAGTCTGTAGCTGTTAAGAATGTGCTTCATTTTAACATTGAGAAAAACAATTTACAGATCAAATAGCATAAGTTTGCTTATTTATACAGGACATAAATGGCACAACTTAGTTGTTTGTTTATGTAACATTGCAGTAGGACTCACCCCTATTCTTCCTGTAAAGAGTTCTTCATTAGCTAGCTCTGAATACATTATTTTATGGTTTGTCTCTTTAAAGACCTTAGCAAGAAACTTTCTCAGTATCTAAAATTGTAGGTGGTTTTGAAAAATTCCTTTCTGGAGCATAAGATAGAAGGTGGGATTTTGTGATCTGTGGCAGGGAAAGTGGTAGTAATAAATTTAAAAGTGAGGTACAGAAGAATTTCTATGAAATAAAACATCTAAGTGAAATTAAATGAAGCAATAACTCTGAGGTAAGGTTAACTGCACTGTAAGGTATAAATTTACTTTAATATATCTTACACTTTCCCATATCAATGCCATTACTCTGTCATTAGGACTGCCTGACTGGTAGTAGACCAGTCCTTTGTGTCTTAAAGCAACTTAAAACAATATCTACACTATATATCCTCTAGGTAACCATATCATTTTCTTTGTAATTGTCAATCTATTCATAAGAAAACTTTACTTTCTAGTTGAATTAAAACTAAACCCAGAATCCAGCATCCATAGATACATCTATTTACACCAAAAGAAGTACAATACATCCCCCTACACACACGCACAAAATCAAACACAACTAAAGTAAAAAATGCAACTCTTTAAAAGCACACATCAGCAAAAAACATAAAGAAAATACATTGTTGCACAATGAGTCACATTTCTTCACAGTTTTAATACTGTATTGAGCTGTCTGTTTTGTCATGAGTCACTCATTGTATAGCACAAAAGCCATTCCATTCCTCAATGATCTTTCATGACTGTCTATGGCTGCTTCCACATTATACTACCCTCAAATAAACTACATATATTGCCACCTACTACTCTTAAAATATATCACAAACTTCAACCCAGAATTAAAAGAAATGTTGGAAGTTGTTTCTATTTCTCCATGATAGTAAACTATATTCATAATTAATAATGCTTCTACTCTCTTACTCCAAAGATTGCTACAAACATAATAATACATGCATTACATAATAAAATATCTTTTAAGCACCTCTGTTTCCTGGTTATGAAGGATCAAAACAAACACACAAGAAAACACATCAAATAATGGGCCTACTTTATTTCATTGAATCTCATTTCACCCCGACCACATCGCTGAAAACACAAATTACTGAAAACTTATTTCACTGAATCTAATTTCACTAGACTGAACTTAGTATATATGCCACTGTGTACAGTACTGTAAGGCAAGTAAAAGGTATATGTCCTTTTCAACACTGTAGTGCGATCTTGGAGTTAGTATATATAGTTGGGGGGGGCATAGTTTGAGTACCTATTGTCTTCTGGAGAGAGTTAGTCATTGGTGTTGCAACTATGCATGTCTATTGTTTAAAATGTATTGTTTTGAAGTTTTTGGTAAAATACAATATAAAACAAAAAAGGTGGGGGTCTACATGCATGAACAAAGATTTTAAATGAATATAACTTCAGTCAAAAACTTTATTCAAGATATTAAGATTCAATGAATTCCTGAAACCTACAACAGGGTAAACTTCCATAGCCATAAGAAACAGGAATATAACATTCAAGCAGAGTTTATGTTAGTGCAGCCTTTCTAATAAAATCACAGAATGCAAAGATTGGTTGTATGATTGTAAACTCACATTTTGACAGCACTGGACACATGTCTCAGCCAACACATATTGGACATTGAGTTGCTAGCACCTCACTACTTTATGTATAAGAAACATCATACACAAGGTGCTGTCATCCAACAGTACATAACATATTATTTTGGAATCAGTAGGATATGCCCTTTCATTTTATAACTCACTGCAGCTTAGATGTCTGTTTACCAAATTAAACAGTCATGGTGGTACCTCTGTTGATGAACTCTCCCTACTTTTTTTAAAAACTATATTTTTACCCATTGACTTATAATACCAGCTCTAATATCTGGAAAACAGCAAGATAATTGCTAGTCACTAAGGTGGAGGGCACAAAGTAATTGAGAAGTACAGACCAATCAACATTTACCAAAATAACAGAAAATGTTGTGCATACCTTTGTAATTGTTCATCGTGTCACAGTTTCCTACATGGCTCCATTCTAGATTAGAGATTCTGCACAACAGCAGAATTCATTGATTTAGCAAATGAATTTCACCTGGTTGCCCATTCACTACTTTAGGAAGGCTTCAACTGGAAAGAGTATGCCACAGTTCTCTGCGCTGGTTTAGAAGTCACTTAAGTCAGTCCACTCTAATAAATAGCTGTGGAACATGTGATCTTATACCTATAATTCAAAGGTAGGCCTTCTTAAAGACAGTGTCAATAGGTCACTTACCTCTTCCATGTTAATATTAAGAATGGTGAGGAGATTCTTAAAAATATCTGTGGCACAGATTGATAAATCTATGATCACAAGCAATATGATCTGAGATTGATTTGCAGTTCTGAAACAATAGAAACATGGTGGAAGAAGACAGGAAAGAGCAGCCAATGTCCAACTCCCAATCATGGGAGGAGGGAGACAGTGCACTCTGCTGTCAAGATACTTGAAAAAGAATGCACACGTGCAGAACTATGGGCTGGATATCTGAGTTGCTGTGCAAAGCCACTCTTGCACAGACCTTCATGGAGTGTCAACAGAAATGTGCACTTCCCCAGGGATAGCCATAGCAGGCCTTCTTGTCAGCTGTTGATAAAGGGGTTAGGCTAGAAAGTGGAAAAACAAAGGCATCATGGTTTCCTGACTGGTGGTTGAGCAATGAGTTGCTTTTGCCCCAGGGATGGAGAATGAATGGACAGTAATACTAGTTTGATGGTCAGGTATTACTGGAGACAATAAATGTATACAAAAATATGGTGAAAGCATTAATGATATTTTATTGATACAGAGTGGTAAAGATCCCACTATGCCCTGCAGTTCTGCCAGCTATATTAGCCTTGTGTGCACATAGAAAGTTTTCAAACCCTACACCTCTGGTATAAGGGCAAAAATCTGCTAAAAATTGAAGCCGAAAACCAAGGTTATGCTCTTTGTCAAATAGTTGCAGGCTGCAGAATGTGATTCAGACCAATTTACCTTCAAATACTCCATTGCTGTCATTGAGGCTGTACAACGCTGCAAATATCTAGGCATGCTACTAGGCAACAAACTATCCTTTCAAAACTATATGGATGTCATGGTAAAGCAAATAAATCAAGACACTTCATGATAGAATCTTGGCCAATATGAATTTAAGCTGGAGATCCACACTATCCAAAGTAAATAGTGCAGAAAAATAAAGAACAAAATATCACTAACATGGCAAAAATGACACACCAGCTTTGAAAGCTAAGAAAGGTAAAGGAAGCAGTAAACAAACAAAAAAAAAATAGAAGAAATCACAGGGGACCTAAGCAAAATGTTTGTAAGACTGGAGAAGGTAGGAAGGGATATAGAATACCAAAAAGTGACAATGCACACCAAATAAAAAATATAGAAGAAATGAAAGAAGCCTCAAAAACACTAAGGACAATGCTATAAAAGCACAGATTAACTGGTGAAATGCTTCAAGAAAATAAAATAAATACAGGAAAAAGTGGACAACCTGAAAAATATTCTGGATGACTGCAATATAGGTCAAGAGCAAGTAATAGAGAAGTAAAAGAGAAACCTGAGATAAGTATTGATTAAAAACTACCAGAGTTCTTTTACAGACAGATGTAAGAGAACTGCCACATTTTACCTAAGAATCTGGCTTCATAAATAACCAGAGTCCATCAAATAAGAAGGAAATCATGACCAGGAGGCCCATCAAGACAAATCTCCTGTAAGATCCTAAAGTAAATGAATGGCTGCTCAGTGGTGCAAAAAGGGTACAAAGATGAAAATTCTCAGTAAAAGAAAAATCCAGATCTTGCTAAGACTGTTCCTCCAAGCTCCTGAAACAAAGAAATTCTTATGAGAATGTCAGGGACAAACTGAGTAAAGAAGGCACATCCTTGTGAATCCAATATCCATTACTCTAGTTAAAATTGTTGTTTCCCAAGAGCATTTTAAAAACAGTCTAAGCCGGGATATGGAGAAATAGAAAAGATCAGGAAATTTGCCTAAGGATACTTGAAAGAACAGCGGGTGCATAGCTGGCATTAGAGGTCTGAAAAGTATCAAAGATGACCAAGGAATAAAATTATAATAAATAAGAGGGAGATAGAGCGCACCTACTGAGGGACAGTAAAATGAAAGCCTTTATTTTAGCAAGATGGCCGAACATCATAGTCAGACAGATGATCAGCTCAAAAGTATGATTTGAAACTAGACACCTGCAAGGTACTGGATGACAGGGAACTATGAAAACAATCCAAATGAACTGCAATAGGTTTGTGTGGAGTAATAAAAACTGGTAATGAAAGTCAGTGCAGAGGACTGAGGACTCCAGACATCGATGCATATGCAAAGGTGTGCAACGTATACCAAAGGCTCAAAGAGAGAGAGAGACAGACAGACAGGCAAACAGACAGACAAAAGGGAGGGGGGAAACAAAGTAAAGCAGGAAGGAGAAAACAAGGCTGTCTGAGAAACATAAATGTGAAGGAAAATAGGGAAAGTATAAGAGTGGAGTGCTGAGCAATTCTGTCTGAATCGAAGGCTTGAGGAAAACTTGTAATAGAAAGGAAAAATATAGGAAAGACAAAAGCAAGGAGAAGTGGAGCAACATAAAAAGTAAGTGAAAGAGAGACAGAGAGAGAGGGAGAGTAAGACAGAGAGGGAGAAAAATGATCAAAGTGGGCTAGACAAAAATAGAGCATGAAATAATGAAATAAGTATCAGGAGATATACTAATAAAAAAATTGCCCAATGATGCACGAGATGGAAAAACATAAGCAAAAATGGGGAGAAAATGTTAGGAAGCTCAAGAAAATATTATACAATGACACCCCATTAATATTCCTAAACGTGCACACTGATTGGTCAGCGTGCCCACTGTAAATCAGACTTATACTAATGGAAAAAGGTCTGGTCACCCGGACTTTTTCCATTAGTATGTCTTTTTTTGTGTGTGTGAATAGACAGCAACAGAGAACGAAAGAGCTCCGTTGCTGTTATCTCACTATGTTAAACTCATTTAACATAGCGAGACAGCTTAAAAAAAAGCAACGGCGAAAGGAAGATCTCCGTTGTTTTTTTTAAGATATCTCGCTATGTTAAACTCTTTTAACATAGCAAGACACCTTTTAAAAAGCAACGGAGAGCTTCCTTTCTCCGTTGCTTCCACACACAGCTCTAATGTACTGCGTAACCATACGCATGCATAGTACATCAGAACTGCCGCAGAATACTGGACAGCTGCAGAAGGGCAGCAAGGAGGCATTATACAATGCCATTATTTAAGAAAAATAAGTATTTTTTTCTTAAATGATGTCATTATATAATAGCAATAACCCACTTCTGGGGGTGGGTAATGCTGGATTTACCCACGGTTGTCTTTGTTTGGCCACTCGGGCTTCACCCTCGTGTCCAAACCACACCAACCGTGGGCAAATCCAGCATTACCTACACCCAGGCATGGGTTATTGCTTAAATAACTAACATCAAGACACAGGGTTGAATGGAAAAGAGAAAAGAATAGATAGGCACTGAAATTGGAAGGACAGAATGAAAAAGGAAGAAGTATTAATTTGCAAAGATCTGAGTAAAGAAACATAAGGCAAAGGCAATGAAAAGTGGGAAGGAAAAAGAAGAACAAGAATGGCTAGAGGATCATTGAGAATAAGAATGAAGAGTGGTGGGGAAAATCAGAGTTCTAAAAGGAATCTGGGCATGCCACTCAAAGGTCTTCATCACTCGTTTAAAGAAAAAGATTTGATTGGTGCTGGAGATGGGAAAAAGAAACAGTGGGTATAAAGTACATGATGTGAAAATGTGATTGTCCACATGGAATTTGGGAAGTGATGGTCAATGGGTTGAAATGCTATAGAGCAGACACTTGGAGTCTTGAACTGGGTTTAAATAAGAAAAACAAGCAACACATGCAAACAATGCAATGAGCATCAACTCTTACATACCAGCTAACTGGAAGGGAGAAGACAAGAAATAAATGACTCAGAAAGTTTACAATATCAAAGCAATTAAGATGGAGATAGGATACTCCAAGAATGGGAAGAATTAGCAAAGAGATATTTAATCCTACCAACCAAGAAGTACACCAGAAGAGTCTCTCCACTTTCTTGACCAAAGTTTAAAAACATCATTAGTGAAAGAGCCTTCTCTAATATGGGACTATCCATATGGCATATCCTTCCACCCAAATTAAAAACTAATGAAAATATTAGTCTTTTAAAGCTGCTCCAAGGAAACATTTACATAGCAAAGGTAAGTGTTGTTTTTGAGGAGCAGGTTAAACCTACTAATTTACTTGATGGCGCAGCATACTTACTCTTCATGTGCTTTTTAACACTAAACTCTGTCTCCTCCCCTAATTACTGTTATTGTCCTAGAACACCTACTACAGCTTTTGTTCAACTTACTCATGTGTGCTACCACTAACCACCCCCCACCCCTGCCACTAACCCTAACTCTAACCATGCGCATTTCCTTATGATAAATCTTTTCTTCATCAGTACCACTAAGCAACACGAACACATATATGCACATTACATACATACATAACACTAAACCTACCCCCTTACCTATTCCTTACAAAAGCCTATCCAGCAAACATTCACAAACACAATCCTACCCCCAATGCTGAAACTTTTGCTGCAGATGAAATTTTCACCATTGACTGACATATCCATTTAACCACTTAGCTTCTCCGAAAAAGACATCCCATCAACAATACCAATTTCGGCAAATCTAACAGTCAAAGTAATCAATGTCAGACTTAAAAACACAGCAATTAAATCAGTCAACCAATGCAGCATTTGAATAATAAAACCGAATAAGATATGTGCATGGAGGACCCACTTTGGTCAAAACTGCCTAAAACTGACAGTTGTGCAACCAAGTAAAATACCCAGGTAAGAGAAAAATACCGATTTCCAGGAATCATGACAGCCAGGGGTTAGTATGATTTATTAGCATGGGATGTGGGTGGGCATAGGGGGGGTTTGCCCCTGCAAAAACACTGTTGGATAAATTGCTTGCTCTGAAAAGTAACCTTGGAGCATGTGCAGAAGGGTGACAATGTTGTGCAATTCAGTGTTTCAGCATTTACTCTGTTGATGTTAAGTATGTTGACATAACTTTGAATCAGCCTTACCCACTACATCTATATATATATATATATATATATATATATATATATATATATATATATATATATAGATATATATATACACACATATGGTTCTACTTCTAAAAACTTCAAATTTATTATGGTTGAAACCATAAGATCAAAGTTTTGAAACTTCAAAATGTAAATAAAAAAAATAAAAACAAAAACATCTTTTGTATTATGATTTTGCAGGGGGGCAAGCCCCGGTGCACCCACCACACCCCCTGCTAATTAAATATATCAACTCCGAGATGGCACTACAGCGAGGAAAATGATAAACATACCATTCTGCACTGTACGACGATCTCCGTTTAAACTGTTCAAAGTTTCAAAACTTTGATCTTATGGTCTCCATCATTAGAAATTCAAAGTTTTGAAACTTCGAAATTTAGAAGTAGACCCACATATAAATATATATCATACACACAAACACAAACTCAACACTGACTCTGAAGCCTTTTGGTTCCAGGCTCTTACTCCTCCTACCCATAATTCCTTCCACTTGACTTTAATACCTCAGATTGAGTTTGCCCCAGTAAAATAAGCTACAGCAATTATATTCAAGACTAAACTTCATAGATACAAGTAAAAAGGTAGGACTGGCAGATACTTAGATAGGACTGCTCACAGAAAGAATGTGCTAGAGAACTACCCAGCCACCAGAATCTCATCTATGTCAAATTGGAAGGTGGCAAGAGGAAGGGAGGTTGAACTGGATGAAAATCTGACAACATAGATCTGTCTTTAGGGTAAGCACATAACTGTCATATCCAATAGTGTCTATTTTCATCCAATTCAACTATGGGACAGAAACCCAAGCCATTATATCTGGGTGGTATCAAGGAAGGATGTTCTTGAGAATGGTAGAACCAAAAAAAGAGCATGATCTGGACTGTACATCCAGTTTGTAGTGAGATGCAAACATGTGAACTGTTGACCAAGTTGATGCAGCACAAATGTCATCTATAGGCAGTCTACTACAGAAGGCTGTTGACATGGCCATTGCCCCTATGGAATGAGCCTTAAGTTTAGATTGTAGAGATAAGCCCTTTTTATTGTAAATAAAAGAAATGTAGTCTTATAACCATCTGAAAAGAGTTACCTTAACCACTGCTTTGCCTAACTTAGGCTTTGATAATGCAACAAACAAACAATTAGACTTTCTGACTTGCTTGATCCTATGAAGATATAATCTAAGTTGACAATGAATGTCAGGCATATATAAAATGTATTATTTACCTTTGTTTGAGAATTTGGGGGAAAAGACTGGTAGATTTATTGACTGATTTAGATTAGTCCCAGATAGCACCATAGGAAGGAAAGGTGTGTTAGTTCTCAAGGGAACTCTGACTTTATGAATTACTAGACAGGCAGACTTGCATGAAAGTGCTTGGATTTCTGAGATCCACCTGAATGAAGTATCAGCCACCAGAAAAAATATATACAAAGGAACTGATGCTGCTAGTTCAAAGGGTGGTTGAGTCAACACTTGTAGCATGATAGCAATATCCCTGGGAGGTACTGGATCTTTGATAGGAGAAACGTTCCCTTCCAAAAGATCTTAGAGACTCTTAAGGAAGCTATAGAGTTGTCATTCTGTCTTATGTGGAAACTTGAGATAGAGGCCATTTGCCCTTTGGTAGTGTAAAAACTGGAGCTGTGTGGAGCTGTTGCAGAAAAATTCAGATGAGGATTCTAAAAAAGAAGGAAAAGGAGCAGAGACATGATCTAAACCTTTTATCATAGCCTAAATGGAAAATCTTCTCCATTTGCTATGGTAGATCTTCTTAGTGGATTGTTTTTGAGATGTCAATATGATCCGAACAACCAAAGTAGGGAATCTGGTATCTCTGGCTAAGGATAGAAATGGAGGAACCAAGAGATTAACTTCATAGATTTCTGACCCAAAGAAGGCAGTCAGGACAGGTGCATTAATAAGTTTTGATAATGATCCAGCATCCATGGGGAATATACTAGCAGAAGCCATAGAAATGAAATCACACTTTTGGGAGCCAGAAGGGATCAGTGTGGATCACTCTAGCTTTACACTCTTGCTTTCTGTATGAATTTGTTCATTAATTGTAATGGAGGAAAGGCATAGAGGAGACTGAGGGGCCAATTGTAGACTAGACCATCCCTCAATGACTGCCCCTCTGGAGGGATCATAACAAAGTAACTACTGCACTTGTTGTTCAGGTAGGATACAAAGAGATCGCAGCAAGGTTGGACCCAATGATGAAAACTTTTGATTGTCACTGTTGCATTGAGGGACCGCTCATGAGGTATTAAGATAGGTCTGCAATTTGTCTACCAGTACATTGGGCATCCCCAGTACATGCATTGCTATCAGAAAGCAGTTAGAAGACATTGCCCATTGACAAACCCTCAAGGCCTCCCAACATAGAAGATAGCAGCATGTTCCTCCCTGTTTGTTAATGTACCAGACTACTTGCATTCTGTCTGATTTCACATAAATCACAACCTTGAGAGGGCATCCTTGAATGCCTGCAATGCTTGGAGGACTGCTCTCATCTCCAAAACAGTGATGGGAAGATTTACCTCTGTGTGCAACCAAGTACTCTGGACCAGCTTCTCTTTGAAATGACCTCCCACTCTAGAAGACATGCATTTGTGGTCACTAAAGGAGATTTTATCCAGGAGATGTATTGTCTGCAGATTACAGTGAAAACATTTTTGTATGTAGGGACTGAATGTTTTGAGACAATTGCACCACTAGAAAACATTAATACACTCTCATGCAAAATCTGGCTAGTGGAACCATGAGGATTGCAGAAACCATTAGACTTAAGAAGTGAATAACTAGTCTTGCAGGAGGAGAGGAGTAATGTAGTACTTAGGTGGCTGGAGGTGCAGGGTCAGCACTCTGGAATAGGGAAGTTTGGTGATCTGTAAACTTGTATCCAGGTAGCAGCCAATAAATTCTATCTGCTGAGTTGGGGTAAGATGACTTTTGGTCAGGTTGACCGTGGCCCCTACATCTTGCATCAGATGGAGCAGAAGGTCCAAATGATCTGATAAGAGGGTGTTGGAGGTAATGGTTAGGAGCCAATCATTAAGATATGGGAACATATGGATCCCTACTAGACAAAGACATGCTGCCACCACTGCAATTGTTTTAGTAGGCACCCTGAGGGCTATGGAGAGACTGAAAGTCAGGGCTCTGAATTGATATTAATTGGCCCCTGGCCAGAAATGGAGGAATTTCCTTGAATGCTTTTCTATCTTTGCATGATAGTATGCAGCCCGGTGATCTATGGAGCACATCCAATCATCCTTTCTCAGGAGAGGAAAATGGACTGAATTATTACCATCTGGAGTTTTGTCTGTTTCACAATTTGATTTAAATGATTCAGGTCCAAAATGAATCTGAGATTCCCTGTTTTCTTGGGAATTTGAAAGAATTTCAAGCAGATTCCATACTCTAACTGGTCTTTGGAGACCAGTTGGATGGCTCTTTTTCTTAGCAGTTTGGAAACATCTGCTGCTGCAGGTTTCCAGTGACTGACTGGAACACTGGGAACTTTCTTTTTCTTTATTGGAGGAAAGGAAAAGGGAATAGAATAGCCTCTGGACATTATGTTTTACACCTAAGAATATGTTGTTATGTTTTGACAGGCTTGAGGGTGCAGAGATAAGCGCCCCTGACTGCTTTCAGAATGCAGCAGTCAGGCAACCCTCCAGGGGTGCTGAAATGACTTCTCAATAAAGGGACCATGGAAGTCCAGATTGTGCAGTCCACCTCTGCCTCTAGGTTAATGTCCACTGTAGTTTCCTCCTCCCCTGCGATGAGATGGTCTATCCCCAGGGTTGTCATGATAAACACTCTGTGATTTACAGAACCACATTTTCTTTTCAGCCCTTTGATTCATAGAAAATGTTCTCTGAAGGGTGAAGAAATGAATTTCCACTGCAAAGATATTCTTACCATCTTGCTGACTCCTGGCTAGTGCGTCTTTTATTTTTAGTCAAAATAGAGTGGAGTCCTCAAAGGAGGCATTGACAAAAGGCACCTTTAAGCTTTCCAGAAAATCACAGAGATGCATCCAAGAGTGTTGATACATGGTGATGCTAGTATCTGCTGCTCTAGCCATACCATCAGCTACATTAGAAAGCAGCCACATGGCTATATTGGAAGTAGACTGAAGAGTAGAAAGCTGAGTCCATGGTCCTCTGAACATCTGCAGCCAGGTTACCCAAGACAGACTTGGAAAGTTCTTTGCTCAGTTCTCTCTGAACTCTAGCAACATGTATTAAATAATTCAGTTTTCTAAGAGCAAAAGTCACTGAATCATGCATCTGTTTCTCAAACTGGTCCAAAATCCTAGACTCCCTGCTAGGGGGATTGATGGAGGAATTTTCGTTTGACACTTCCTTTTTAGTGGCTCCCACTAACACCATCACATCCACAAGTGGACCTTTGCTCTAGTTCTTTCTTTCTTTTAGTGCTGCCAAGATCCTGTCACATTTTTATGGGATGGGCTCCACCATGTCATGGTCCTTCCATGCCTGTTGAGTTACAAGGTCAATGAGGGGGTCAATGGGTGGTACCACCCAGTATGATATTGAGCCAAAATGAAAGGTTCTCAGGAACACAGACTGACATTATCAGTGGGCCATCCCCTTCTCTGTTTCATCAATTCAAGGATCTCAACAAAGGTGACAACTTCTGAGAATGATCTTGGGGACCGTTCACCTTCATTAAAGTCTGTATCTTCAGTGAAAGACTCTGGAGAAGAGTCTATGTGCTTCCACTTGCAGGTCTTCTTCTTATGAACTGGTTCAGTAAAATATCAAAAGGTTCCAGATCAGACTCAGAGCTAATGTAGCATGCAGCCTAAGAAGCCTGTAGTACAGACTATCCCTGTCTGACATGGTGATGGGAAGTAGAAGCTGAGTCCTTCTGGGGTTCAGATGGAACTGAATTGGATGCAAGTGCCGTTTTTCCTGGGCATTGATAGGGCCCTTTTAAAAACCTTGAGGCCAAAGTCACCATCAGCTCCATAGGCTTCTTCTTATCTGCAGAGTGTCTCATCCCTGAAGTTGATATCAGAGCTGACCTATTGAGTGCTGATGCCCTGAGGGTAAGGGACAGTTCTGACAACTTCCATGTTAACCCATCCACTTAAATCCCATCCACAAAGCTTCAGCTCTGTGGATCTTACTGATCTTAACAAACTGAAGTCAGAAGAGGAAGGGTTGCTGTCAGAGTTGAAGTAACTCAGACTGCTGGCTCCAGCAAAAGCACTCCGGTAGAGATAGGATCCAAGATGGTCATGTCCAAAGGTGCTGGAAAAGGAAGATGAGGGATAGCTGGCCCAAGACATGGTACTTTCTCTGGTGATGGTTCAAAGAGAACCCTAACCTGGATTTGCATTCTAAGGAACGTCTTCATCATCCTATTAATGTCTTCTTCAGTAAGACTTCTGAATGACCAGGGAGAAGGTGACACTGAAGGTGGTTTGAATACCTCCACTCCTGTGGAATGGAAGAGTGTAATCTTAGACTAACCAGGTCCAGAGAGTACCAGGACCGAGAAGGCAAGGGATGCACCCAAGAAACTGTCGATCTGGGAAAGTGTTTCCTTGACATTTTGAATCCAATTTATCTTTTTACTTTTCTTTCATATTTTCCTTCTCTTTTTCTTTTTCTTTCTCTTTTCTTTTACTTCTGGCTTGTTTTTAGATCGCTTATTCTTGTTGGCTGGAGAAGAGGCCACAGAGAAAGTAAAATATGAAATAATTGCAGACCCTGTCTGTGCATGAAGAAGGCCTTGACTATGAGCTTCTCCCTCCTGGTCTGGAGTGTCCTGGAACTAAAGGAAGTACAAGCTGTGTGCCAAGATGGGCAATACCCAAACAATAAACAAACAACATATGTGGATCTTGGGGGAAGTGTGGGTGTCCACATTTGGAATTCCTACAACTATCACTCCTATCTAATACATATATATATATATATATATATATATATATATATATATATATATATATATATATATATATCGCACTGTTTTATTGTGGAACAAGTTTTTGTTTGGTGAGGTGAAGACCGACCTGTTAATTCAAGAAAATTTACTAGGATTTAAACAGCCAGTGCTTTTACAGCAAACCGTTTGCAGAAGATGTGAAACTTTAACAACTGCTATCTTAACAGACAGTTATTGTTCAGCATAAACTTGTTTTTGGTTATCAATTTGGATGGTTACCTTCAACTATCTGAGGCGCTTATTTCAAATTTGCTTTGCATTAACTGTAAGTAAAGAACTGAAACTGAAATAGTGACAGTTGCTCTGCCAAGGTGTCTTGCCATTTTTTAACTGACATATATATATATATATATATATATATACATATATCTATATCTATATATATATATATATATATATATATATATATATATATATATACATGTATATTTATAAATAGGTATAGTTAACAGATGAGATAGAAAACCGCAAAACTTTTGAAAACAAATACAAAAGCCTATTCTATGAAAAAAAGATAGAACAATTCAACATACTCTATTACCTAGCAACCTAACTGTCTAGTCTATCAAACAAAGTCTAATCCCAATACTAATTTTAATTCTAAACCTAAGAAATTCAAGAGATATATCTCTCAGTTGAGGGAGGATCAAACATTTACAGAATAAAAATCACAAAAGGATATCGGTATTGATGAACCCTCATAGATGTGACCAAACTCTTTTGGTGGCAAATGAGATCTGGGATACTATGGTGGAGTGGAGGGAATTCTGAGTAGGGCAGGAGTCAGATCCCTGGAACTGAGAACCTTTAGAGTTGGTGCAAGGCTGTATCCAATCAGATCTGACAACCTATGAATCAGACAAAAATAGACAACACTGGATCATGAAGACATAAGCAGGATAAGGTTGGCTTAATAAGTTTTCCTTTTAGTGCTGCAATGTTTATGTTTTGCAAATGATGTCTCCCTGCACTATTCAAATGGTATGTTAATGAAATATTGTATATAGAGAAATACAGACATTTGCAGTTAAATATACATTAGGAATATGAAATGTCATGAATTTATAAATTGAGCTACACCTGTAATTGATCCTATGACATTATGCAAAAACGTCAGTCTATGAACAGAATAATTATCTTAACATGCCACACAGGACCTCTTCATTTATTGTATTTAGCACCCTAAGAACTGTTACACTAACTGTTTCATAATGCTGCATTTAGTGTGCCTTTACTCTATTCCAACAGTACAGCAGATTTTAGAATATTTGCATGAAAGTAACTGAACTACTGCAGATTAAATTGAAATCATCAGTTTTTGCAATAAAACGTTAAACAGCATTCACCACCACTCAGCACTGTTGCACAATGCCAACCTCTGTGCAAATACTGAAGACATAAAGTAAAGCCTTTTCCATGAGTCATTTCTTGCTGTTTGTTGTGTGTGAGTATTTTTTGACCATATTAAATGGGTGAAAAGTGGTGTTGGTCAGCTGAGGTTAGGACACGGGAATGAATTAAGGAAATTGCAGGATGGTGATGGGAGAGCACTATATCTATACACTTCTGAATTACATAAAAGTAAAATTGTACACACAATTTCATGACTTTGGAGAGTCACCAAACCAGTGATCTGTGGAGGTATAGTGGGCTAAGCAGCAGTGGAAGGTCTACCTCTCAGTGCTATTGGCCATTTATTTTTCAGCAGCATGGTATGCAAATAGCAGAATGCTAATAAATTATACCCCCCTCCCAAAAAAAAAAATAGAGAGCTAGTGTGAGGGAGACAAAAAATAAATAATTAGATCCATGGCATGTCACATTAATTTATTTTTTCAATAAACTTGGTTTGGCAATACCTCATCAGTTATGATAATTTAGTATTGCACACCTTTGCCACATCTGTATATGATGGGAAGGTATTAAAGTGTCATAAAATAAACAAACTTCACTATTATTATATAACAAAAAGCAGCCTTTATTTAATCCTGACAACTAAACTGTATGCATTTAAAGGTAATAATTGCAATTACCATATTTGTATTTTTCCTGACATAACATTGCTGTTAATATTTTAGAAATACTTATCCTGTAGTAAAAATTAATTGCTCTTTCTGGGTATGGAACCCACACACATTTAGCCTTGTGTTCTCATTGAATCTGCAAGCAGCAAGAGTTATTGGGGAAGGCATGCATGTTTGAGATCAAGGTGAAGTATGCCTGGTCAAAATACAAGTGACTGAGGGAATGAAAAGACATTTCTGGCTTGAATTTAGACAGCAGTTATACTTACCCCATGCCTCTCTGTGACAAGTTCATCTCTCGCTTGGTGCACTTCACTGTTTGCAGCTTTTCCCATTGCAGCTGTACAGTACAAAAAGAAAAGAAATATATATGTGAAAACATAATGAGTAACTGCATTGACTGGCTAGATCACTGATGTCATATCATAGACAGGTGATGAATCAGCATACTTACACATCTGAGGGGTGTTCAAAGTTTCAAATTCAGCCTCTCATTTTCTTAGGAGGTCCTGTTTTTGTTCCTTAAGGTCACTATAGTGGTGATGACATTGTTCCACAGTGTGTGGAGTGCCAGTTGCACTGGAGATAGCCTGGGTTAAGCTATTCCAAGCCTCAGCCTTATAGTGATCCCTGGTATAGTCCCTCTGCATCTACCTATGGCTGTAGTACTTCACTAGGAGTGCAACAAATATCATGGACACCTCAAAATCCCACTCTTGTATGCTAAATTTAGCACTATTCTCTCTATTGTCAGCCATGTCTGCAAAAGCTAACAAGATATGCCTGAACTAGCACCCAATTCAGATCTCACATATAACTGGTTATGAGCAAAGGCACACAGACTTGCCAACTCCATTTCTGCAACTGAAACCAGATGGATTCCTTGGCAGACACATTGGCACTATTTACATCGCATGGCAGTAAAGATGTGAAATATGGCATTGAGCTTTGCCATGTGTGATGCTCAGCCTGTTGACACAGGTTCCACTTTTAAACACTGGAATGCTTAATGGCATGGGTTTTAATTATTACAGTTTTGAAGGAGGCAGAGGATGAATTGTGACAGAATGTCTATTTGATGCTTATACAATATTAAAATTTTGTCGTACCAATTGGGAATTGAACACAAGGGATAAAGCATGCAAAAATAGAAACCTATTTTATTGACTGACATTGCCACAGGAGAACTACCTTTTATACATGGTAATTACATTTATAATCATTTCATAATTTATGGAGATACACTTCAGAGAAGCCTGTATGTGTGTGACTGTAATTAATCCTGGAAATTCATGCACTCCTTTGTAAAAAGCAATATTCCTGTTTATAAATCTATTTCAGATAGATGTAGTTGAATGACATGAGGCTACAGGCTGAGTATGTTACATGCATACTTCACAAGACATAACTGTCATAAACACATATTTAGGATATGTGATGAAACATGATGATTATAACAAATGTATTGTACCCATCATACATATGCAAGTGAAATTTAAATTAAATATCATCATTGTTATGTTTAAGAAATTGTACACACATTATAGGTTACACACATAAGGCTGTATACAATGCATTAATAATATATGCTGAATAGAAAAGTTTACTTATGCAAGCATCACTGATACATTGCTTGCAATAAATATGTTTAACATTTTTATTTTTCTCTAGTTTTACAGTCCTAATCAAAATGTTGTGAGAAATGAGATTCTGACACCCTGTGCCACAAAGAAAGCAACCTGAGATATGCATTTTCTTTGATGATTATTATCCAGAGTGCTGATGGATGCTCAATGCCTCCATGATTGTTTGTGTTACATAAGGCAATGCAAACAAAATTTTTCACTTTTTTCCATAAGCTGTGAATGATGTTTGCACACTGCCAAGTGGAGAGCAAATGCAAAAGGCATTAGTGAAACTATTAATTATTCTTCTTTCGGCTTTTCCCTGTTAGGGGTTGCCACAATGGATCTCTGGTCCGCTAATGATTGGCAGTAGATTTTTACGATGCCGAGGTGCCAACCTGATGCCGAACCTTCAATGAATGCATGCCCATTTACGCATGTCTTTCATACGCCACTCGACCGTGGGGAGGACATGCAGACTCCACACAGAAGGCGCTCAAGCCGAGAATCGAATGGGAGTACCTCTTGCTGTGAGGCGACAATGCTACCACTGTACCTAATAAAATATAAAAACAATTGAAAGAGAAAAGAAGCTGAAATGCAAATTTAATTCAAGCATAGATTATACCTAGCACTGACCAGAGGAAGAAGTGCATTATAGTGACACATTCACCCTTTTCACATCTCCTTGACACATAGAACTTTCATTTCTGGCATGCATTATCAGGACTGTATGTACTGCCAAATAATGCTAAGGGGAACATACAACAGCTGACATGTTGTTAACAAGCCTTAGAATAATTTATTTTCAGACAGCAATAAAATTATATCACAACATGTGTGTACATATTCTTTAGATCCTCTTTCTTTAAAATTATCACTTCACTGAATTCAAACTGGCATCAGCTGTTTTTTATTTTTTCTAAGCTCACACCTTGAACCACAGAGATTAGTATGTTTGTTTGTGTCTTTCGGCTTTTCCTGGTTAGGGGTCACCGCAGCGGAACTCCGGTCCACTAATGATTGGTAGTGGATTTTTACGTACCGGGTTACCAGCCCTGATGCACAACCTTCAACGAAGGCATGCCCCATTCATGTATGCCTCCACACAGAAGACGCTCTAGCTGAGACAGAGATTAGTATGTAACAAGTGGAATTTGTCCACTCAGTATTGTCCAGAGTGCTGAAGAAAGCAGACCTCTAGCTGAGACAGAGATTAGTATGTAACAAGTGGAATTTGTCTACTCAGTATTGTCCAGAGTGCTGAAGAAAGCAGACCATTACCAGTCAGGATATTTAAGAGGAGATCTTATTCAGGTGTATAGGGCAATTAGAGGCAATTACCTCTGGCAATGTTTGGGGTTATCAAAAAGTGATAAATAATCATCAGACAACTTATGTAGAAGATTCTATAGGCATGAGAAGAATACTAATTGGTTCTCTGAGAGAGCAGCTGATGCTTGGAACAGATTACTGAATTACACTAAAGCAAGCACTAGTTTAGATATTTCTAAGAACAGCCTTGATACGTATTATGGGAACAACTGTTTTGGAATATTGGTATATTGGCAGGCTAGATGGGCATTAATGTCCATGCTTGAAATATTTGTATATATTATGTATGTATGTATGTATGTATGTACGTAGGCATGTTTGCACTATATAAGGAATCCTTAACTAAATCATTCACTTTTTTACTTAGGTGGTGAACAGTGTTTGTTGTCTGCCTAGTAAAGAGCAAATGCAAATTAAAATGAAAAAAATATATTACATATTGTGAATAACTACAATGTGATCTCTAAGCAGGATTCAAACAATGCATCATGTGCCTTACTTCAGTCAATTCACTTCATTTACACCTTACTGATTTGGACATCTGACAGGTGCATTCTCTATATTAATTACTATCCATAGTGCTGAGGACCATGCACCAATGTCAAGCATATTTGCACTACCTAAGGCAGTCTAGATCACATTTCTCACTTTTTTCCCTTAGGCATGTTTGCACATTGCTGAGCAGAGTGCAAATGGAAAAGGCATTAGAAAAAAATATATGACAGAGAAAACACCTGACAGTAAATCAAATGCAATCGACAGATACATGAGCAAGAAAAGCATTCAAGTGACACATTCATTCTTCTCACATCTCATTGCAACATCAGTAATGTACTTTGTAAAACACATTGTCACACTTGTAGTTAATGACAAATAATATGAAAGTGGACACACAACAGCAAGACTGATAACATTTGATTTTTAAACAACACAGTGATATCACAAAATGTGAATAAATATGTATTCAGGGCACCATCTCTAAAATTATCAGTTAAGTTGTTTTGAACCATACATCAGATGTCCTTTCATCTGAGCTCACTGAACTTTGCATGTTGTGCACAGAAAAGTTACCTGATGTGTATTTCCGTCACTGAATTTTGTCCAGAGTGCTGATAGCCACATAATGTAGGCAGGCTGGTTTGTGCTACATAAGGCAGCCTAAACTAAATTTTTCAGTTTTTTCCCTTAAGCTGTAAAAGTTCATTTCATGCTGCCAGGCAGTGAGCAAATGTAACAGGAATCAGATGTAGTCACAAAAATTTGGGATAACAATTTGAAGCAACATGAAATGAGTCACAGTGTATATCTAGCAATGAACAGATCTGCTGCTGCATTACACTGACACATTCAGCCTTCTGACATCTCCTTGCCACATCAGTACTATAATGTATGTTTCACAATATCAGTACTTTAGCTAATGCCATGGGAATATAGAAGGGTGCATATAATTAATATTGACACCATTTCAGATGACATATCCTTCTGTCATTTTTAGTCAATACAAACCTTACTTGAGTTTCCCACCTCTTTCCTACCTCATCATATTCATACACCAAAACGAGTGTCAAGATTTATTATGATTTCTCTCAGTAAAATGATATGTGAACCGGTTTCAGACCCTGCTTCACATGTACTGTTTCTCTAAGCTCAATACATTTGCACATGATACCACAGAGGTATGTGTGTGACAGCTTGAATTTCCTTATCAAGTACTGTCCAGCCTGCTGAGGAAAGTGCAACAGTGCCAGTCTCAATTGCACTATTGATGGTAGTCCAAATAAAAATTGTTAGCTTTTATCTTGGCTAATGAACTGCTATTTCCTGCTACTGACCACTGCCACTCAATGCAGTGCAATGCCAAATGGCATGCCAATGATAAAGGGAAAAGAAGGAAAAACTTTTTGGGAAAATATTTTAAATGTAAATTTTGCTGTTTAATCAACTTTGTTTTCTTGCAACAGTATTTTAACCATCAAACCAGGGTATTAAGAACAATCATTGAAGAGTATTTCTCAATTTTGCCACAGAAAAAAGACATATGTTATCAGGGAGAAAAAGTATTTAGATGTACTGAAAATGTGACATTGCATCAAGTCACATAACAAGGGCAACAGAAACAAGTTATGAAAGTTGCCCTTTCTCATTTGACAGTAAATGTCTAAATGATTGGGATATTGCCAACAGTTAGGATACCCATCTACTCACACAATATTAAACCAAGACTACAAACACTGAAAGTGTATTCCTTTCTTTCTTTACTGTGCCACATTCCGTTATCTATGTTTTCTTAAGAGCAGTTGTATCTCATGTTATTGCATATATTTTCTGTATCAATGCTTAATGCACTCTCTTGAATATGAACATTTCTTAGTAAAGTGCAGTAACTGTGATCATTAAAGCCAGCATTTGAATGTTAGGAATGCTGCTGTCCTAAATCAGTCAATGTACTTTCAGACTTCTTAGTAAGTGTCTTTGTCCCTGAAACACCATCAGTGAGTGTACATCAAAAATGGAATACTGTGAAACCCAGATTGTTGCTGCAGTCAGACTAATCACAGACACCTGCAAGGCACTAACAAGTAACATTTCTCAATGCTTGTACTCACTGTTCTACTTTCCACAGTTCACATTTGTCCAAGACTGTAATGCTTATAATTTCTTTATTGTTTCCTGAATACCTCTGCCATATTGGATTGGTTAATTAGTAAATACTTTGGCTCCTAGATCCATTTAATTAATACCAAATAGTGCATTATTGTACTGACAGCATGCTACACTTCGTGTAGCTGTTAATGCATCTGTCCCATTGTCAACAAAGTAAATGCAGTTAGTTGTCATTACTGCATGACACAGCAATGCCATTCACATGTCAATGGCATGTGTTATACTGCAGGTCAGTGATACTGCACAGTATTCCACTAGTGGGGAGCCATGACCTCCACCCTTCCCAGACACTGATGTTTTTTTCTGTTTCACTGTGTAGCCATGACCATTATTATAGAATACCTGGAGGATGCCCTGAAGTTATGGTCTGACCCTACCTGCAGCTATGCTCACATCATGTTTTAGATATATTGTGATGCTGCAGTTGTGGTATATGTCCTTTATTCTGTCTAGGGCCTTATTAAAATGATGAAAGTTCAGAATTTCAAATGCTCACATGAGTGGAAATTCAGGAACTTGATGTTGTTATTTTTTTATCACAGTACAGTGAAGATTGGAATATTTGCCCTTTCCTCACTGTAGTGCGATCTCGGAGTTGGAATATATATTTAGCGGGGGTTGTGGGGGCACAGCCCCCCACAATAGCGATTTCAAGTTCTTGAATTTCCGCTCATGTGAGCATTCGAAATTCTGAACATTCGTTGTTTTAATATAGACCCTTCTGTCTACACATGTAGGTGCTGAAAAGGATGCCTTTGTAGTGCCTTATGTAGAATCTTATGAAGTTTCAGACAGGTAAACATCCATACTGCCACCAATTGGAAAAGCATCTTGGGGATTCATTAACATATATGGACACTTTGCACTAAGCCTACAGATTTTGTTCACATAAGTGTGATGAACAGCAGTGTTTATCAAATATGCAATCCTCTAAGCAAGCCTACAGGTTTAGCAGCACCTGCTCATGGCCAGAATACCAACTAGCAGCCATGTTGAGGTGGAGAGAGGTTCAATCATACAACATAAATACACTCGACCCCATTAAATGAGCATGTGCAGACACTATAATACAAGGCAATGGCAACTTCAAATGCATAATGTAAGAAAAGGGTGAGCCTAACTAGTAGCTTGCATTTATATATAAGTAGATTAATGTACAAACACTACTGATTAAGCATTAATGATAAGTTATATAAGTAATGCTGTCTGCATAAGAACACATCAACATAATAAAGAGGTAAATGTTGAGAAAAGTATAGAAGGACAGAGCTAGAATGTAATAAAGGTTATAAATGTGATACATGTAAAATGAATTTAACTTGCAGAGGTGAGACAAGAGCTGGCAATGGAAGTAAATAAATTAGGGAATATTGCATATGCTGCAGGTAGTGCACATCAGGTGTGTATCCACAAAGTTATATGTTGTAACAAATATGCTGTTGGTCCTACCATGTGCTCTCATGTAAAATAATTGTACTTAGCTCTTAAAACTGTTGCCTATGCACTACAGAAAGTCAGGTTTTATTGTCAGTTTTTTCACTTGTAACCATAAGAAGACTATTTTGAAGTTAAAATTGTTTTAGCAAAGCATGTGATATATATGAATATACATATATATTGTATAAAATATTCTGTATGTTTTCCACCATACATTTTCCAAGACATGTTGTGAAAAATGCTGTACTCACTGGTATATATTGAGAATCTCTAACTACATCTGTGTTGGAGATGTATGGACCTACACTGCCACTGAGATATATACACTGTGACAGTAATCAAAGGAAATAATTTACATCCACATAATTAATGTTGGAAGAGATATATTCATTGAACACTGCAGAACTCAATATCTGTTTTTCCAAAGTCTCTATTTCCAAATGTAACTCATCTTCTTTACTAGTAAAAAGTCATTCATTAGTTGCAAATAGTTTAGGCTCAATTTTATATTGAGCTCCTGCCATGTTTTGAGGAGCTCAGGATAGGTATTCCCATATGAGGGCATATTCAAAACACGTAAGCCCCGTGGGACAATACCTAGAGATGCACAGAGTTTTAAACTGGTTAATGACAAAGATGTCAATGAACTGGTGAGAGAAATTCTCCATGAACATGGCCAGTACACAGCTAAACAAGTTGAAACCTTTTACGAGCTCCTAGAATTGGTATTGGACAATAACATTTTTATCTTTAATAAACAAATATACCATGAAGTATCAAGGGTAGCAATGGGTACCGCGATAGCAAATACTTATGCAAATTTAACTCTAAGTAAATGGGAAGAAGTTAATGTATTTGGTGAGAATAATATGTACATGACTAACATTATTTTTTTACAAACGTTTTGTGGATGACATTTTTTTAATCTGGCAGGGTACCGGTGATGAACTAGGTGATTTCTTTGTCTATTTGAACAATACGGTTGATTTTCTGAAGTCTGAAATGAAATATTCAGAAATGGAAATATATTTCTTAGATGTTAAATTACAATTAACAGATCATGGATTAGATACTTGCATTTATAGGAAGGAAGTGCATGTAAATAAATATCTTCACAAGAATAATATGCATGCTAAGAATACTTTTAGGGGCATTACCAAGAGTCAATACTTATGAATGAGCAGGTTAAATACTAGGTCCAATGTCTGTGATGAACAGATGCAAGAAATGACAAACTAATTTTTAGTAAGAGGCTATAACCCTAGGGAACTGGAATTAACTAAAAGTCAGGTGATGGCGATGTGGGATTTAGAAGATAAACCATATTTCTCTAGCCATGATAATGTTATTCCTGATGTACAGCACATTGGCTCAACTCAGCCTCTGAAGTATCTGATGACCTATAGCAGAGCTAGTAAACCTATTGAGCAGATTATTAGAACTAATTAGGACATCTTGAAGGCTATACCTGGCCATGAAAAATGGCTTCCTGCAAAATCTTTATTTATGTATAAAAATTGTGAATGTTTAAAAAAGCGTTTATGTTACAAAGATTTCACATTTAATAGGAAGTGTACCATTAATTTTAATAAGAAGGGAACTATTCCCTGTTACAATTGTTCTTGTTGTTCAAGTGTTACTCAATCCACTGAATTTATACATCCTGTTAGTAGAAAGAGATATAAGTTTAATTGTGCAGCTAATTGTAATACTTCTTATGTCATCTATCTAGCTACCTGTCAGCAGTGTTCAGGATTTTACGTGGGTAAATCTACAAGAAGACTATGTGACAGAATTATAAAGCATAGGTCAGACATACTTAGAGAGATAGATACTAACTCTTTGGCTAAGCATATGCAGGAACATAATGACTCTCATCAATTCTCTTTTAGAGTTATAGATATCTTATTCCCAAACACTAGACATGGTGACTTGGTAAATAAATTGGACATAAAGAGTATAAATGGATTGTTCGACTACAAGTTGATATACCTCCTGATTTAAATAAGCAAATAACATTGAAACCAATACTAAAACTTAAACAGCAGCAGATACAATAGAAATAAAGAATGTTTTATTTTTATTCTTCTTTCTTAAAATATTTATTCCATATATTTAAGATATAATGTTTTATTGAAAGTTCTCAGTATTGTTTTTTTTTAAATTTGATTGATGCTTTTTGATAGGATGGATTGTGCCATGTGATGTGTTTTAAATTATTTAAAAGTATGACTGTTTTTTATATTTTTTGTAAACACTGAGGAAGGACTTGTTGTCTGAAAGCTTTGTTCATTTTTTCATTAAATTTGCTCAACGTTGTGGAGTGTGCTTTTTTCTACTAAAGTAAAACACATGCCTGAGGTCAGATCTCAGAGAGAGCTATATAAGCCATTTATACTACAGAAAGAAGCATATCTACTAAGTCATGGAAGAATACTCTTGAAGCGATTACATAAATATCCTGTAGAATAGTTATGGATCCCCTAACATGGAGTTTGAGATGTAAAAAAGGAAAAATATCCAATACAAGTCATTCTGTGAGATTAAATAGATGTAGCAATGTTACTGTTTACACAAGTGTGGTGGAGCCTTATCACTGTTTGTTGGGTAAGTCACTCCTAACCATCTGCTTGGCACATAGACATTCCCAGATTTGAATCAGTGCTTATCTAGGTACACATGCTATAAAGTCAGTATTAACTGCATGTATCACAATAAACCTCTCACCACAAGCATCACAGAAAATCTGATTGGCTTGCAAGCAATCGTCGTTGTGCTAAAAGGTGCTAGTAGAACTAAAAGAGATAGAATAAATTGATGCAGTTTTGTATGTATCACTGTGTCATATCACTGCACTCACATTATATTGTCTTGTGCTGGCATTGAACTACTGCCTATGTAGGTCCACAATCTACAGAACTGTATATTAAACATGCACACCACAGGCAAAGTCTTACCACAAAACTGAGACAGAATGCATATAAAGGCATGGCATAATTATTGTGGTGAATATCAGTTGTTTGGGCTAAAAGTAATGGAGGAACCCTCTCCCACTATAATTTGACACATTACAGCTGCAGCAGATGTCATTCACCCCTAGGACTAGAGGGATACACAGTCATACTACACAGTCCCTGCAGGTTTTGAATACCTACCAATCTAACTACATAAGCTACAGGATATTGTATTAACTGCATGCACTACAGTGGAAGCCTTACTACAAATGTGAGATAATTAATGTTTGAAGAGATTACATCATCATAGTGCTGTGAGGCATATCTGTGGCTTTAAATTGATTAAAAGAGTCATGTGTTTTGTCTCATTGTTTCAAAATTATGCATGACAGTAAGCGTACCAAACCCCATGTGCTGCATAATCCAGTTATCCCTGTGATGGTAGAAGCACAAACAGGCAGAATACCTAGAGAATCCCATATTCAAACTCATGCCTTCCTAAGTCCACAAGCAAGAGGCTTACTACAGGGTTAATATAAATCTCATTTCAACAAATGAGCTCAACAGTATATAACAAAACAGTTGTCTGTGATAAAAGGGACAAACAGTAGTGAATGCGACCTCCCCAGCCATACATCTGATCTGTGGGTGATGCCATTTCTACCTACATGCACATTCAAACACTGGTATAACTGGGTTTATGGATAAATGTCTGCATTTCAATTGACTACCTAAGGACACAAGCTACAAAACATTGCATGAATCACATCACCACACAAGAAGTTTGATTATAACTGTCAGATAATGCACATTTGTAAGAAAGATAACATCATTGTTTTGCTAGGGTGATAAGTGTGCTGAAGGGACCAGAGGGAGAGCCCACTTTCACTATAAAGCTGCACATCAGATCTATGCGAGAAGCCATTCCTACATAGCACTCAAGACGTATGCACATTCAGAGTAGTCAGTCACTGCTGGATTCAAAACACTTATTTATCTAGTTACACAATCTAGACAACAGAGTAATAAACTGAAGTGCCACAAGAGAAGTCCTAATGTAAGTGTGAAATAGAGCACATTTAATGGATGACACCATCAATGTGTAGCAGAGTAATTGCTTCATTTACAAGGGGAAGATATTGATGAGTGAGCACTCTTCTAGTGCAAATGTCACTCCTGAGTGGAAGTGCTCTCATCAGATTTGTTGTTGAAGCCATGTCTAACTAAAACTAGAGACACACATACTCATATTAGTTCTACACTGTTGGATTTGAAGCCTATATCATGACAGTTGGAGCAAAGGTTAAGACTGCAACCTGTGGTTCCTATAGTATAGAGTTTGATTCCCTCAGCCTCATTTGCTTACTGTGTGACCCCGAACAAGTTACTTAACCAAACATTGCTCCTTGGTCACTGCTGAAAAGGGACTCTGTGTCCAGTGGGCCTACCTGATTAACAAATAGGATATTTTTATTATTGTTATCTAGCGACAGAATATATAGCAGGCAGTATCAACTGCAAGCACCACAGGAGAAGTCTGACTACAAGAGTGATATAACGCGTATTTGAAAGTATGACTTCATCAGTGTGTTACCGAGAAGGTGTTTTGGCTAAAACTGGAAGAAATTGATGTGGGACCTTACTCCCAACTTAAATGTTTCACCTGAGTGGAAGGGTCCACATCAGATGTGTGGGTAATGTGCATCCTATCTACCATTACAGGCACATACAATAGTACTGGTTCCTCTCTGTTAGATTCAAACCAGCTACCTATCTAGTTACACACTATCAGCCACAATTACAATTGAAACATCTTTTATGGGGCACATTCCACTCTCCAGTCTGTTCAAAATGTGATCATAACTGTCTCCTCATACTGTTATCTGTCTGTCTTTCCCTAGCACATCAAGGCTTAGCACAGTAGCATGAGGGGCAGCAGACTAATGCAGCCAAAGGCAAAACACACCATTTTTTGCCATAAGACATGAACTGCCATTTAGCTTGAATTACATTTGGTGATTGGTGCCAGGCATTGCACACATTTGGAGGACAAAGACTGATGAAACAGAAGGGGAGAGAGAAGGACATAGGGAGAGAGACACACATTTTGTTTATGGATCATTTTTGGTCAAGTTGTGGTGCTTTATTCTGAGGTTTGTCATAATACTGTCATTCTCTGTACAATAAAGTATTTCCAGTATAGAGTAAGAAGGGTAGGAGAGTAGAAACATGATTAAGACATAAGCAGGATAATTGCAGGTTAGTAACATATGTAGCCCATAGTTACATATGTACTGCTAATCTGAAAAAAAAAAGAACAAAACATTAAATAATGTTTGGAATACTTCTGGATTTGAACCCTTGGCACTATGCAAAAGGCAGACAACAGACTGGAGCATTATTTGAGTCCATCACACAGGAACTCACACATCACAAAATTTAAATTACACATATGAAGGGACAGTGACAAGACACTGAAGTAAATAAAAATATAAGCATCAAGCTTCATCACAGTGATGGAAAGTGCAACATCCTATAAGGTGTACATTAAATCCAACAGCCTAATAAATATTATACAGTAGCTATCTTACAATAGTACTATCAGTCTATATTTCTGTAAAACAGTGGGGCTAAGCACATTTCTGTGAATATAACGGTACTAGTGTAATTTCACCTTAACTTCTCCTCTGATACTGTTGCATGGTTCTGCAGCTATCTCACTAATAGATCTCAATCAGTGATATGGCACTCTGCACTCTCCCCTCCTCTCTCTGTCAAAATAGGCGTACCTCAAGGGTCTATCCCATGGTTTTTACTCTTTAATATCTTTACTAATGAGCTCTAATGAGCTTTATACCTCCTGCCCTCAGTCATCCTTAGTGCAATACCCAAATGACTCTACAGTCATCACCATAGCCAACTCTCCCTCTGAGCTCTTCTCAACTACTTAGGCATCTTTCAACTCAGTTGAAACATGGCTCTCCAACAACCAGCTCATCCTTAATCCCAACAAACAAAGCTTTTACTCTTCCTACCGAATAAATTCAACAATATAAAAGCCTCCTGCTCCACACTGTCCCTAAATAATACTCCCATTCAGGTAGAATCCAGCAACAAGCTCTTAGGTGTCAACATTGATGGGCAGCTTAAATTTGACTTACACATCAATAACTGTATCAAGAAGAATCATTCAAAACTAGTACCCCTTTATAATAAAAAGAAATTCCTTAATCCTGACACCAAGGTAACTCTCTCTCTCATTTACCTTCAACCCAGTCTAATGTACAGCTCTCAAATTTTCACAAATCTTAACTCATCACTTCTGACCAAACTCAAATCTACCTACAACAAGGTAGCTCGATTTGCTGCTCAACAAAACTACAAATCCCATCACTGTCTCTCTTTAAAACACCTAAACTGGCTCTCAGCTCCAGATCATTCATTCTATCTTATATCAGCCTTCCTACTACCCTACACTATCCCCTCTAATCTCCCATTATTCACCCTCCAGACCACTCCAAAGATCTACCCAAGACCTACTACAAATCTACAAACCCAAGTTTAAATTTTGGCATTTTGTGTACAGTTATCACCACACTACTGCCTGGAATAAGCTTTGACTAGAAATCAGGAACTGTACACATTCAAAACACTTTAAGACAGCCACTAAAGAGTACTTCAAAGGTCACTAGTCCTGCCACTGCAATTTCCCTCCCTAAACATCCCCAACTTCCCATACCTTACACTACCTCTTGCCTACTACTCACTCTTCTCCCTAGCTCATTCTAATCCTCTTTTGACTACCCTTTCTACTGCCTTCTAAAACCTATAAAACTAATTGCCTCAGAGAAGCATTTAAAAGTAATTGTCCTGCCTTCATGGAACTACATTATGACAAAAGTGGGTTTTCTGTAGCCACTTACCCAAAAAACTATTATTGTTCCTTTATATATATATATCGATATATATATATATATATATATATATATATATATATATATATATATATATATATATATATGCATATATATATATGTATATATATATATATATATATTGTAAAAGTCTTGGCTATACTCCTGACTATTACTGCTAATTGCCTTTTGAAAATCCTGCAACATTACTATATAATCCTTATGTATAATGAAAATTGTAAAATATGTTGGAGCTTTTCTCCCTGGGCCTCCGCTGAAAAAGGGCTCTTCAGCTCAGTCTGACAAACCCAGTCAACAAATGTAAAATAAATAAATAAATAAATAATAAAGTAAAGTCTTTAATTCTTTTTTATGCCAGTGGATGTGAAACGTTATTATTTATTTATTTATAGGTATTTGTTTACCGGGAAAGTAAACTGGACCAAAAGAACCCATTTTTGGTGGAGGCACAGGGAGAAAAGCTCGACAATATAAGTTAGCACAACCCTTTCATAAAATATATATAACAGTTAATAGATAACAAAACAGTATAATAAAACGGACAGTATTAACAAAATTAGAAAAGTGTGCAAACACATATGTGCAGATTTATATAGGTTTAAGTTGCAAACAGTATAACAAAACCAGTCTGTATTATACAATATTAGAAAAGGGTGTGCAAGTATTTTCTAGGTACCACACACTGCTCCTGTAGTCCATATCCATAAAGCAGCATACACGAACTAAAAGCCAAAAGCTAAATGTATTGATTATTGAGCGCTTTCATTTCAGTACATTAGAAACTTCATCAGAATGACAAAACACAGGCTACAATGCCATTATAAAAGTCCCTCCATTATCTAAGTAGCCAGTCAGACAGATGTGAATACAATCCATCAATTAATTTAATGAAAGCGCTCAATAATCAATACATTTAGTTTTTGGATTTAGTTTGTGTATGCTGCTTTTTGGATATGGGCTACAAGAGCAGAGTGTGGTTTGGAATTTATTTTTTGTCTTTTTGTTTCCAGTCATTTGTACCAGTATTTTCTAGGTATTCAGAGAATATACGCAGTACAGTAGTACAGAGTTGGCAGGAGATGTAGATAATTATTGAGGCAAAGGTAGATAATAAAGTGAAAGATAAACTATTTGTTTTGAGTGGTGATAGAAGGTATGAAAAACTGAAGATATAAATTAAGGTATGGAACACTTAAGGTGTGTAGAGTCAGGTTATGGATGGATGAGAACTGATACATCTTCATTGCTATAGGGTGGAGAGGTGTTGCCGCAAATATTTTTTAAAGGAAGAGATATTAGTGAAGGTTCTGATAACTGATAGGAGAGAGTTTTAAAGTTTGGCAATAGAGATGGAGTAGAGCATGTCCCCGGCTGGCAGTTTAGGTTTGTTTACTTGCAAGAGAAATTGATTTTCATATCTAAGTGGTTCATTTGGGTGATAGTGAGTTAGGATGGAAGAAAGGGGTGGGCAGTCTGAGGGTTTGAAGATAATTTTGTGCACTGTGAGTAGCTGTAGCTAGATTAGTTGGTTTGGAACTTCAAGCCAGTTAAGTGTTTTTAGGGCAATACAGTGATGGGAAGAGTATTTTGCATTCATTGTAAACTTGACTACCTTGTTATAACATGACTCAAGCTTAGTTTTTAGGGTGGAGTGGATGTTAATAAGAAGAGGACCCTAGAGAAGAGAAGGTAGAAGAAAGGTTAGGGCAAGGGTATGCTTAATAGAACAGTTAAGATATTATTTATGCCGATAGAGGGCTCCTAGTTTATAGTGTGTTTTTTTAATGTTATTGTGGATGTGAAGGTCAAATGTCAAGTTTTCATCAAGAATAACTCCTAGCAATTTAGTGTGGGAAACAACCTCTATAGTAGTATTGTTTTGAGAATGGATGGTAAAGTCTGTCTTGTTAACAGAGAGGTTTTTCTTGGGAGTAAACACTAACAATTTAGTTTTGTTTCATTTTAAAGCTAGATGCTTTTTAGCCATCCAGATTTCGGTGGTGGTAAAGGCATTCTGGGTTATCTCCAGAAGTTCTGGTGTTGATTTAGAAGAGCAGATAATGGTTGAATCAGATGTGTATTGTACAACAGTTCCATATGTGAGGTTGGTATGGAAGTCATTTATGAAAATACTGAAGATAAGGGGTCCTAAGATAAAGCCTTGGGAAACAACTGTAGAACATTCAAGAAATGAAGAGAAAGAGTTGTTTCATTTAGTAGATTGTTGTCTACCTGTTAAGTAGTTATCAAACCAGTTTAGATTTGGGGAGGAGATACCTAGTGTGGAGAGTTTACTGAGGAGTAGAGGTTAGGAGACTGTACCAAAGGTTTTTGAAAGGCCAAGAAAGAGAAACAATACAAATTTACCAGTGTTTCTAGCTTGATTGACTGTGTCCATAAAGGAAATGAGGGCAGTAGAGGTACTATGGCCAGGCCTAAACCCATGTTGGGTTGAGGAGAGAAGCTGATTTAATAGTAGGTAATTTAGTAGTTGATAATGAATAAATTTTTCCAGAATTTTGGAGAGGAGGAAAGAATGGCGATGGGTCTGAAATTAGAGACATCTGTATTATTACCACCTTTATGGAGTGGAAGAATTTATACTTTTTCCATATAGTAGGAATGTAGGACTCTTGGAGAGATCTATTGATAAGGATGCTAATGGGATATGCAATGGATCTTGCTGATATTTTGAGGTATTCAGGAGGTACGTTGTCAGGGGCACAAGATCCAGGTTTCAGTTTAAGGAGAAGTTTAGTTATAGTACTGATGGGAATGGGGGAGAAAGTAAAGGTGGATAGGTTGGAGGTTGTATCATGAGAGGTAGGCAGAATTAGATGACAGTATTAGTCCAAGTTTGGGGAAAGGTATTAGTGAGTTTGGATATTGTGTCAATGAAATGGGAGTTAAAGAGGGTGGCTATTTCACTGGCAGTTTTCTCAGGGAATGGGCATGGGTTACTTTTGGTGTCAGGGTTAATTAGGGATGAAATAGAGTTCCAGAATTTCTTTAGATTTTGCTTGTTGTTTTTTTTTTGAAGGTTTAGATAATATTACTTTCTGTCGTTAATGATGAGGGACTTAGCTTATTTTCAGAGCTGTCTAAATTGCTGGAGGTCATTCGGATTTTTATGCTTTTGCCATTTCTTCCATATTTTGTCCCTGGCTGGCATGATTGGCTCAGAAGGTTTGGTAAGCCATAGGGCATGCTTATTTTTAAATCATAGTTGTCTACAAACTCATATTTGTTATTTACCATCACTTAGTATTGGTGCATGAAGGTTCATAGGTGTGTACTAGGCTAATGGCCCTGTAGCTTTTATAAGCCTAGCCCATAGGATTAGCCTGGCATCATGCCACCCGACCTTAGTCTCCAGTGCCTCTGTCAAGTAGAGCCACTGGAGTGATCCCCGGGAGGAATTTTCTATTTCCCATCCACTCATCAAGATTTCTCTTGAAGAGGGACAGTGAGGTGCTCTGTTTGACATGTATGGGAAGTCCATTCCATAGCATGGGCAGTCTCTGGGTTATGAACCTGTCCCTCCAGCATGTTCTGTTGATTGGATGATGAGGTTGAGGTCTCTGGAGCATGTCGTGTGGAGGGATTGGGATTTCTTTAGATGTAGCATTTCTAACATAGCTGGATCAGACATGGCTTTGTAAGTCAAGCAGGGATCGCCTCTAAGTAGGCGATATGAGACAGACAATAGTTGGAGTTTTTTGAGTCTGTCCATATAGGACAAGTGTTTAACGTCTAGGATCCTTTTTGTGAGGTACTTTTGCAGCCTCTCCAGTTGTTGCAGGTGTCTAGTGAGGTACATGCCAAATGGGGCATGGTATTCAATGACTGGCCTAATGAGAGAAGAGTAGAGGGAGACAATGACCTCTTCCTTCCTTAATGCAAAACCCTTAGTAATGAGATGTGCCACGTAGAAGGACTTTTTGACCACAGTGGCAGTGTGGTGGTCAAAAGAGAGGTTGCTGTCGACCTATTTTCCCAGATCTTTTATAATGCCTTCTGTGTTCAGTGGACTACCATCGATGTGGTAGTTCATGAAAACTGGGTTTTTCCCAAAGGGGAATGACGACACATTTTTTGGCATTGAACTTAAGGCCATGGTTCTGACAACAGTCGTTGGTCTCAGTGAGGCTTTTCTGTAGGATGTCAACATCACTTGTGGAGTTAATAATGGCTCCCAACTTACAATTGTCTGCAAACCTTTGTCAGCTAAAGTCCCTTCATGTAGGCCTGGACTTCTGAGAAGTAGATACCAAACAGGACAGGACCCAGGACTGATCCCTGTGGGACTTTACTCGTGACTAGGTGTCTCTATTTACATCAAAAATAAATATACTTTAAGGCTGGTCAAACAGGACGATGCACTTGAGGTGCTCCATGTTCAAATCACCATAGGTAAAATCCAGTACCAATTCCTTGCAAACTATAGGTTCCCCTCTATGACCCAGGAAACCCATATCATGTATTTAAACTTATTAGAAACACTAACCATCCAACCCAATACCATATTCATGGGTGACTTTAATTACCCCACTATTAACTGGAATCCTATATGACATCAAACGTACATACACAGAAATTCCTGGATTTTGTAAACACAAACTCCTTGGACCAGATAGTCAATACACCAAATAGGGGTGCAACCATACTGGGTCTGGTCCTCACTAATATGGGAGAGTGCTGCACACTCCCTACTGTAATGCCTTCCCCTGGTAAAGTCAGACCACAAAATGGTCTCCTTTGAAGTAAAAATAAAATCTGGACCCCAGCTAAGCCAGGAATATTCAGGAACTATTCTAAGGCTAACTTCCTGCTATTAAGTGAGAACCTGGCAAAATTTCAAGCCCCTGTAAACCCTGGGAGCACTTCTGCCTATGCAGAAATGTTCACAGAAACTCTGTAAAAGCATGTTAATAACTGTATAGAGGCAACTGTACCCACCATGAAGAAGTACAGAACTAACTCAAAAAACAAGCCACCCTGGTGGAATCACAAAATCATTCGGATGTATAACAGGAGGAAGAAAATCATGGCAATAATTAGGAGGTGCAGCACTCAGCAGGATAAAATCACTCTAATTAAACTAAACAAACAACTCAGAGGACAAATAAAGTCTACCAAAGCCAGATTTGAGGTATGTTTGGCCTCCCAGGCCAAGGGCAACCACAAAGCATTCTTTAGCCATGTTTCAACCTCAAAGGCAATACACAATTGTGTGCAGAGCTCATTGTAAATGGAGCCACCTATATTGAGCCAGAAGATATAGCAAACCTCCTGGCTGATAAATTCAACTCCAACTTTACTCCTCTCTCCCACTCAACCTTCCCCCAGGAAATATCATCAAATATAACTCTCCCTATTATCACTAGGAAACAGGTCCTTAATCCTCTCTCTAAGGCCAAGAACACTGCATCAATGGGCTCAGTCAATATCCCAAGATCCCTTTTAAATAGCATGAAACATGACCTATCAGGGCCTCTAGAATTACTATTTAACTGTAGCCTCCAAACAGGCTTTGTGCCTCATGAGTGGAGAAAGGAAACAGTCATCCCTCTGTACAAATGCGGGCCATCTATAGACCCTGGAAACTAAAGACCCATATGTCTCACTAGTCTTATATGTAAAGCCATGGAAAGAATTATCATGGAGGTATAGTAAACCTCCAGGCACTGTACCCAACCCAGTTTGGTTACATAAAGGGCAGATCATGCCTAATCAACCTGGTGGATTTCTTTGAGAAAGTCACCAAAGCAATGAATGAGGGCAAAATAATTTACACTGCCTACCAAACAAACCCATATATCACCCGGTGGATAGCCAAATGGCTCAAAGACAGGACCAAGGAAGTTAGAATTGGGGAGTCCACCTCTACAAAGAGGCCAGTCACAAGTGAAGTCCCTCAGGGATCAGTCCTTGGACCGCCCTTTTTTGTCATTTACTTCTCAGAAGTCAAGGCCAATGTCTGTGGCATCTGGCTGACTAAATTTGCAGATGACTGCAAATTAGGAGCTGTCATTGAATCTCACACTGAGACAAATACTCTCCAGGAGGGGCTGACACAGACAAACTACTGGTGTCAGAGTTATGAAGTAAAACTAAATGCCAAGAAATACATAATAGTATCCCTTAGGAAGTCATGCATCCCTGGCAAGTATCGTATTGACAAAACACCCCTTAGAGCTGACCCAGTATTCACGACTTAGGGACACACATAGATAGTAATCTGGCCTTTGATCATCATATGTCTACAGTGCTGAGGAAATCATTCTATGTTGCGCAACTTATAAACAAAGGTATTGCAGCTAAGTCCAAAGAAGTCATTGTTCCACTGTATTTGACATTCATCAGACCTATCATTCAGTACAATGCCCCCTTTGGTATGTACCTAACCAGGCATATCCAACAACTGGAGCATCCACAAAGGTTCCCCACTAAAAGAATACAGGGCATAAGTAATATGTCCTATGCAGACTGCCTCAAGGCCCTATCCCTGGATTCTGTCTCCTACAGGAGATCTATGCCTGGCATACAGGGCATTGTCAGACCCCACTCTGATGGACCTCCTGCATATCCACAAAAAAAAAAATCAGTACCAGAATTACCCATTCTAAAGACTTAAACCTTGTCTGCAATATAAGTAGGACCTGCTGGAGAGATAGTTATGTATCCCAGAGACTACCCTGTCTATGGAACAGACTCCCCATCCACGTGAAGCAGAGTTCCTCCCTAATCCAATTCAAGTGTAACTTGAACAATTGGATGGGAAACTAGAAATTCATCCCTGGTTTGGCACCTATGTCTCTGATGCAAACAGGTAACCTGTAAATGGTTCATCTCCCAGGCCCAAGCTTACACTTATTAAGGGTATCAGAACTCATCAGAGATTTGGGATGCATGGCTAGGCTTAAAAAGGCCATTGTGGTCATTAGCCTAGTAAACACCTATGAACCTATGGTGCCAAATGTTACTCAAAAGCTGGGGACAAAAATGTAAGTATTTTATGGGACATTTCTGGCCATGTGTATTGTGTTATTAAATTGATGTCCAGATTAAATGTGTGAATAAGGGTTTGATAGAACAGTGATAAAAATAGAAGGCAAACAGTTAATTGGACACAGGGGGGGAAATAAAGGAATGTGCAGGATGGCAGTGGGAGAGCACCTAGCTATCCACTTCTTCACAAGACAAATGTATGCTTGTAACAAGAATTTCCACCATGTCTGGGCTGGACAATAACAACTTAAGACTGTTGTATTGTCGATTTGATCAAATACATTGTGTCAGGCAGGCACATCACATAGGTGAAGTGGAGAGCTATGTATGGGGCATATATATTTTTTTTGGGACAAGTGCCCATTTTTTTATTTTTCATTTTGTAGATAGAGGAATGTTAGGGAAGGTGGTTAGCAATAAGAAGGTAAGGCAAGAAGGGTTGGGTGGGTAGCTTGTCAACTGGAATTAGTTGCTGATAGATCACTAGGGTTAAATGAGTCCATCAACTGTATTTAAAAAAGAAACACAATGCAGTGAAATAATCTTGATTGTTGGTTTTTGATCACATGGATTGGTGCATATTCTTTAAATGTTTCACTTCCTGTGTGCTTTGTCATTCTGATGAAGTCTGTCCAATTAGACAAAAGTGTTCAATAAATGTTATGGCAAATTAGTCCTATATGGTCAGACTGCTATTTGTATTGGTTGCACATACTGATGTGTAATGTCAAGTGTCGCATAAATGCAGAATCCAAAATAAAGGGATAGGTCTAGCAATAAACCCAGCAACTATGGCATTACCTTGAAGAACTCAAACTTTTAACAGTGCTTGCCACATGATAACTTGCATTTCTGTCACACATCATCATAATTCCTTCACGTAATGAGACTTTTTTATAAAGAGGC
The DNA here is from genome assembly GCF_019279795.1 of Protopterus annectens. Classification (NCBI taxonomy): domain Eukaryota; kingdom Metazoa; phylum Chordata; order Ceratodontiformes; family Protopteridae; genus Protopterus; species Protopterus annectens. The sequence goes on along the minus strand of NC_056744.1, from coordinate 911,109,246 downwards.
CACACAGGAGATTACATCAGATCATTTTTATGCCCAGCATGTAAAAGTAAAAACAATGTCTTTTTAAAAGAAATGTATTACGTTCATGATTACTACTTTGGTGATATGGATGATTAATCCAGATTATTATAAATATGTCCACATTCATTATGTTACTGAGTTTATTTACTCACATTTTAGTAAATATGTTTTTATATCAGGAATACACAAATGTTTTATTATTACTACCAATAGTTCTAGTTCTAACAAGAAAAAATTTGTGTCACTGTGAATAGTGCATCCAAAATATCAGAAGCTGAAATAAAACCCTGCATTACTGTTGCTGTTACATATATGTTTATGCATTAACACATTGAACCACAGAGAAAGTGATATAACAAGTGTCTTTTTGCCAATCACTGCTAAATATTGTTAACATTATGTACGTGCAACAGTAATTTCAATTAAATATGATCACTGTTATGTTCAACATAATTCACAAATAGTAATGTATTCAGCATTCATTACACAGAGTCAGGTTGCATATTTAATGTTGCAAATTGACAGTTGTAATTAATATTTAATTAATAATAAAAAGTGTGTGACAATAGTCATTCTGATCCCTCTGTAACTCTACATTATTCCTGTTGTTTTTCAAAACATACTTCATTTATATCTTCAGCCATAGCAAAAGTCAGTTGAGAAATCTATTTTCTTCAGTAAGTACTGTCCAGAGTACTGATGTAAGTGCACTGGTGCAACTCTCATGTGTGCTACTGATTGCATTCCAAATTAAATTTTTGAATGTTTTGCCTTGGGAAGTGAACTATCATTCACTGATAGTGACTTTTGATTGGGAGTGATGCACAGTGCTAAACTTTGAGCAAAGGATGAAGAAAAACAAAGGAAACGTGTCTCTGTGACGATTTTTCATCTCTTTGGTCTTATAACATGAAAATGTGTACATTAAAGGTACCTAATTTCATAGAGCCATTAACTTCTCTAGATTTGAACCTTGAAGCCATTGCATTAGCATGAAACATTGAGAAGATTAACAGTATGTGCCACATACAGAGAAATTTTTATGAAGCAAAAAAATGAAGCAAATATACTCATGCTTTGACATGTTAACACTTTGCATTTATGGATTAATATGCACATTTTATCAAAGTTGTCCTTTGCAATTTCACAACAGATGTCTGGATGATTGTGACATTTGCAACACTTAACCTAAGAAATCACGTCACAGAACAAATGTATGCAGTACAAGAGTATGTTATCCCCTTTCTTTTGTGAGCACTAAATATCTTTTTATACATTTTGAAGTAATGGCATTATGATTTGTGTGTGTTTAGATATGCATTATTTGTGTGGTCCATTTTCATGTACGTCACATAGCTTACATACATTTTGTACTCTGAGGCACATTAACCTATTCAACATATATTCTGAAATACATTACAATGTTTTGTCTCCTAAGTCAAGGTAAATCTCAAACTTCTTTTGTAAGTTTATTCTCCATGACAGACCCACTATAAGTGTACATCAAAGTGGCAGAAGTGTTGATCCCTTAATTATTCATTAACTATTGCTAATTAGTCACACTTGCAAGCCCTTAGCAAACAACACTTCTCAACAGTCATCCTTGTACTGCTAGAGCATGTGCACAGCATTGTGTCAGTCCTGACACCATGTTTACCTGACCAGCACTTTGTGCAGATTGTGTGATTCATGCATCATAATGAGATTATACTTGATTTACATATTCACCATGTCCAGAGGAATTAATCTGCTCCGTATAAGCACAACCTGTGGCTAAAGAACATGGATTGTAGTAGGAAAGACTGCTTGGATTCAACTGCTTTAGATACTGCTGTTTGACTGCTGCAATTATATTAATTTTGTCAAATGTTATTACAAATCCTTTCAAGGTATGTGATGTTTCTTTAGAATTAATAAACAGTTGTGATGGCTATTTTCAGATGACATTGCATGATGCCTGTACTTTCCCCTTTTCTGTCAGTATAGAAGGTATAGTTATTGTTATGGAAATGATACATGCCATTATAGCAACATTTTTCTGAGGATGTGAGCACATATGAGAACATTTTTATATTAGAAGTAGCAATGGGAATGTTACATTTCAGACCAAAAACTGTGTTAGGCCTGTGGTACATGTCTGATATAAACAAAGGTGATCCCAAATGGTAAGATTTTCATTTCATACACTTGATTTACTCTTAGTGCTGCTGTTTCTTTCAGACTTACACATTTCTTCATCCTTGGGTCTATATTAGAACACTGAAGTTTCAAAACTTCGAATGTTCTAATATCGACCCCTATTCAGCGAAAGCTGAAAATATCGAAGCAACAGAAAACCGAATTTTTTCCTATGAAAATAATTTGGTTGTCCATTTCTGTTGCTTCAGTATTTTCAGCACTGTGGTGAAAAGTTATGGTTCTGGTTCAGATAAGTGTGCGATTGAGTGCGGGTTAGGTTAGTTAGGGTTAGGGTGGGGGTTAGGTATGTGTGCAATTGCATGGACTTGAGGGTTAGGGCGGGTTAGGTGAGTTGGGGTTAGGGCATGGGTTAGGTATGTGTGTGATTGTGTGGATGTGAGGGTTAGGGCAGGTTAGGTGAGTTAGGGTTATGGCATGGGTTAGGTATGTGTGCGATTGTGTGGACGTGAGGGTTGGGGTGGGGTAGGTGAGTTGGGGTAAGGGCGCGGGTGAGGTGAGTGTGCGATAGTGACGGACCTTAGGGTTAGGGTTTGGGTTAAGGTAAGTGGATAGGTAGTGGTGTGTGTATAGTTTAGTGTAGGGTTAGGTGTAAGATTTTAGGTGCATGTGTGTGGATTGCTGTTTGCTTGGTGTGCTTGTGTTGTGTGAATGTGTGTTGGAACAGCAAATTTTTTCCCTAGGAAAAAATTTGCTGTTCTGTATGTTCGATGTTTTCAGCTTTCGCTGAATAGGGATGGATATTAGAACATTCACCCTTCATCCTTAGCCAAGTTTGTCATTGCTTTGTTTATTGTGGGAGTTTCAGTTATGGATTAGATGTGTGTACTCATGTAGATCAGTTAGATAATTTGTTTTAATGATGTCTGCATAAATGCATATTTGTTTTCTTGCCAGTCATTGCCTCTTTTTTTATACATATATTTGTTTTTTTTTCACTACCACACCAAGATATGGCCCCCAAAAGTCTGTCCCATGTAAACTTGTATTACCAGATGTCGAGAATGAGGTAATATCACAGGCACTCTATAGACATGGATCACACCTCTTAGAGAAAGCCTTAACTCACAAGCCCTTCTCTGAATGTATCTGATGGTAGGTGGATGATGATGTCTACATTGTGGGTAGCCATGGCTGTGACTACAAACACATCAGACAACAGGCTAGTGACATGATCACAGAGGCCAAAAAAATAGAACCAGTGCTATAGAATGACAGTGGAGGGCTACTAATGCTGATCCTGTTACCAAACCACCATTCACTGACACAGAGGAGTTCCTGTACACTGTAAAGGGTTCACGCCAATCACTGGGCATTCCCAAAATAGTGCTGGACATATGTACAAAGGTGGATGATGACCACAGGGTGTTTAATGGAAATGCTTGATTTAATTTTATATAATTTTATATGTATATATATATATATATATATATATATATATATATATATATATATATATATATATATATATATATATATATATATATATATATATATTGAGAAAACCAGAATTCCACATTACTGAAAATCACTTTATCAAGATGAAATCAGCAAAACTTGAATTTATCGATATCACCAGAAACTTTAACAGGGTATGGAGGCACTTTGCCAGCATTAAAGCTAAAAACAAACCTCAGTATGTCAAACTCATGCAGGTGGGGAGCTGAGCCCCCCACACCCCCCCCCCAACTATATACACCAACTCCAGGAATGTACTACAGTGGGGAAAAGGAACATTTCCCTATGTTGGCCAAGTGCCTCCATACCCTGTTAAAGTTTCAGGTAATGTGAACATTCAGTAAATTCAGGTTTCACTGATTTTGTCTCTATAAAGTGGGTTTCATCAATGTGGAATTCTGGTCTATTCCAGTAGACACGCACACACACACACACACGTATATATATATATATATATACATATATATATATATATATATATATATATATATATATATATATATATATATATATATATATATATATACACATATGCACACACACACACACACACACACACACACACACACACACACACACACACACACACACACACACAAACACTCAGAGATAGAGAGTGATACTTAGAGAGAGACAGACAATGTCTGGAGGGAGACAGAAAGGGGAGGCAGAGAGGATAGAAATATAAGTGTATAAAATTTTTATTTGGATTTATAACTAGGTGATGTTTGTCTTTCATGTGTTATCTTCATTTTAATTCTTACCACCCCTCTTTCCATCTCCTTTTTTTATTTCTAGGCACATCTAGTAATGAGGTTCCATGACCATCTGCAAATGGCATTGGAATACCTTTAAACTTGTATTAATTTATAGAAATTTATCTTGAAGTCTATCTTAATTGATAGACACCAAATTGCTAGGAGTGGAAATAGACAATAAACTAAAATTTGACATTTACATATCCATGACCATAAAAAAGTCCACAAAAAAACTAGGAGTGTTATACAGAAATAAGCAACTTCTCACCAAAGCAGCAAAGATTTCAATAGCAAATTCCCACCTTATCTCCACCCTACTTTATGCCTCTCCAATATATACCAACCTAAGGCAATGTGATCTAAACAAGCTAGAGACCTGCTACACAAAATCGCCAAATTCACCACAGGGGCATCCTACCATAGTCACCACTGTCTCTCACTTGCTGAACTGGGCTGGCTTGAACTCCCTCACCTCCTTCAGTGGTATCAACTCTCACTCACCCACAAACTAGTAAACCATCCACTAAATGTCCCATCCCTCCAGAATCTACTCCAACCCTATCGCACCACCAGACCACTAAGATCCAGCAACAAAAATCACTTTCAGATCACTAAAGCCAATAACTCTGCTGGTGAAGCACTATTCTCTTACACCATAGCCAAATTATGGAACTCCCTCCCACCCACAATTGCCTCCATACCATCATGCACCCACTTCAAAACTTTACTAAAAGTGCACCTAAAAACATGCTGGCTATGCCCTTGCAACTCCCGCTCTAAAATCACCCACCCCATCCAACCACTACCTTTATTTCCACTCCACTAACTACCTTGATTATAGCAAGTTTAGATGCTCATAAGCCTAGTACTTATTATACAGCAGGAACTTCTTATTGTAACATTTGTTAATGTCTGTTATGTACTTCACAGATAAAGATTCTAGTTGTCTACTGATGTACCATGTTCTTCATCTGTAAATATGTTGTAAGTAATTGCTATGTTATATTGTTAATTGCTATGTAATCCAATGTAACTACTGTCTGTTTATTTTAACTGTGGAGCTTTTCTCCTCGGGCCTCCACTGAAAATGGACCTACGTCCAGTCGGACACTCCCGGTCAACAAATGTAAATAAATAAATACTTGTTGAAATGCAGTTGCATCTGTTATTGCTTAACTCAGGTTTATGTACTATAAATCTGATTAGTTATTCTTTTATTTCTCATTTTGTTGTGCTTTATTGCTCTAATCACAGATGATCCTGACTCTGGCACAGTGGAGCTCCTACTGCCTGATGTCAAATATCAGTAGCCTCAGATGATGTTTGATGGAATGAATAGGTACAATCTGTGGTTGCAGATGCTCAGTTTGACACTGCAGTTGTGACTATTACATTCCCTGCCCAGAGTTTTGCCACAGTCAATATGCCTATGCATACCCATGACACAGAAACATGTGAGAAAGGACAGGTTGGGGTGACATGGCTGCTCATGGTGTGCGGTTACTCCAGTTGCAGAGCTGGCAGAGTCTCCTCTAGCCACAAAAGGATGGAGTACCACACAGGGATAATGCTAGTTGTGCTTTCTGCCCTACCCCTGCTGTTGGTCTGTCAGTAGATGCCACACAAGTTATATGTAGGGCCATCATGGAGACACACAGAATGTTGTGCATTATGAGGTGTGACAATGCCTAAGCTGTGAGAGTAACTCCTTGGACTAGATAAATAAAGCACTGGATCATGTAGTGTCTGTAATGGAACATCTGCTGCAAGAAAGTCAGCATCCCACTGCTTCATCAGTGTTTGAGGTGTCCACACCCAGACATGCTAGACCATGTGGCTGTGTTTATGGACATAGTGGTGATAACAACTCATCCAGTAGACACTGTACACATTCAGGTGCATCCCAACTTCCTGACAGAGTCATGGAAGTGACAGTGCAACTCAGGGCAGAGGCAGTTGTTGTGGTCAGATATGGTAAAGATGAACTCATTCCCCTACCATCCACAGCTCACACCTGTCCAAGATGTCACAGTATAATGCTATCACAAGTGCTTTGACTGTGTTCAAGCAGACCCACACACAGTACAACTCATCTTGTCCATACCACCTCACACACACACACACACACACACACACACACACACACACACACACACACACACACACACACACACACACATATAAATGTTACTACTGAATGATTTACATCTGTTGCTACTGGCCCTGACAATGGATACATGCTGTTAACTTGATTTCACACAAACACACACACAAGCGTGCACACACACACACACACACACACACACACACACACACACACACACACACACACACCTTTGGTGTCAGGCTTGCTCTCCTGTAACCACCATCCCCCATCACCACCCTGTGCAAATGATGATGACTGTACCCTCCCCTTTGCACATTTTTTATGACTTGGGCTGCCTATGTCTGATGCACACAGTAGACAGCTAATGCTTGCTTACTCAGATGCTTGCTTTAATTACAAGTGTTGCACTGATTTCTTTTATGTTTTCCTTGCTCAAGTTCAAATGATTGCTCTATAGATTGTGATCCTCATTGTATTTGCATTGTATTCTTAGTAATGCCATCTTACTGGTTAGTAATTAGTTCTTGCCCCTTGTACATATGATGCTAAGATTGCCCTGGTCACTGTTGGCGTGACTACATTGGACAACATTAATGCATGATGCACTATATTGGGCAGATTAATATTTATGTTGCATACATCACTCATGAGTTACTGCTGAAATTCCTGTACACTTGAGCCATGTTTTATCTTACTGATGTACAATACTTGCATGTGAGGGTAATCATTTATATCTCTTCTTTACAAGTTCATCACTGACTTTGGTTAATGTTGCTGCTAAAAGTTGTCTCTTCTGTGGTTGACTCTGTCTGATGCTCACAGAACACAACCATTACATGGATAAGTAAAGGTTGATAATTTTACATGCATCATTGTTACTGTTTCTATGTGCTTAGCTTTTTACATCTTCACTTTGGGTATTAAGGGTGTGCACTATCCTCCACCTTTTAGCCAGAGCCATGGCATATTGTGCACACCTACAGCTGCTAGGATCATCTACCACTGCTTGTTCTTTCATGGACTCCTCATCTGAGTCTGCTGGCCTTACTTGTGGTCCTGGGAACTGCAGTCCTTGGTCTTGTTGTCCTTATTGCAGCTGTTTCCTGACAATTGCATTATGTAACATGGCACAGAATGTGAGTATTTCTGCTGAGGTGACTGGAACATACTTCAGGGCACTACCAGATGTGTCTAGACATGTGAACTTTGGTTTGAGCAATGAAATGCATGTTATATAATATTCCTAGTTTGAGCATGTGCATAACTGTAACCTTGCTCAGTGGGGTTGTATGGGTTTCCTATGGGTGTCATGAGCCAATGTTCCAGTGCATAACTTTCGTTCCCCACTAGATGTCCTTGTGGAAACTTACCTCTAGAAAACTGTACATGCAGGTCTCCTGTGTGCCATATGTGTGAGTCATGAAAACTGACAAGGTTACCTGTGCACACACATTGTTGATGATCCTTTGGGCATTATAGACCACTCGACAGGTGATAGAGTAATATCCTTTTCTGTTGATGTGCTTTTTTTCCTGTTCACCAAGTGGGGCTTTTATTTCAATATGAATGTAGTCTATGACCCCCTGGAACTCAAGGAAATGTGCTATGGCATAGAAATGTTGCATTGTTGTAGGTCTCTCCTCTGAGGTATATGAAAACTAGATATGGTCCTTTACATGCTTCACCATCACATTTAGAAACTGTTGTAATATTCCTGAGGCTGAGGCCTGTGACACCCCTAATATATCCTCCGTAGGTCTCTGAAAAGTGCCTGTAGCTGTTATATGTAGTACTTTACATACCGTGGTTTCCACTTTGATGGGTTTTCCATAATTGGCCCGGGGCTTCAGGTGAGGTTAGCAGAGGTTGACTATTTCCTTTAAAGTAACCATGTCCACTCTGTAGCACTCTACTATTTCAGTGTCATGAAATTCATAATATGTCAAACTTGGTCTGAACACTCTTCTCCTTCTAGACTGACATCTGGCAGCAGTAGCATCACCTTGAATTAAAGCCTGTTACATATACAGGTTAATGATACCAGTAGCAACCCATAACATATTTCTTTCAAAGTGTGTTCATGGCTGTATTTTAAAGACTATTGGAATTTAGGCCAGAAGGGAGGGGGGCATGTACACTTGAGTTTTATACATTCCTGAATCACTCTGCCATGTTGAATTGTTTCATTACTATGTAGTTCCCCTACTTATGCCTTCATTAGCATATTCAGCCAGTCCCCCTTGCTATGAAGCCAGTTGTGATGTGCAGACCTGTTTAATGAATACAAATTTGTCCATCACAAACATAGTTTTAGCAAGAAGTGTTGGCATTTATGAATCTAGGCTAATATCTGCTACTATCCTATATTTATATATATTTTATGTCACATATGCTTACAGGACAATCTGGAGTACAAGCTGTAGTCTCTGGGTGTAATGTTATTTTCTTTTGCACTAGTATTTTAATAGCTGTATTGTCAGTTTTGCAAACAGTATGAAGTGGTGATAGGTTCATAGCTTCCTAGATATAGACTAGGCTAACAAACACCAGACCTTTATAAGACTAGCCCTGCAACCCAACAAAATTGTGTTCCCATGTAACATGGACATCTATTTGGAGGGGTATGTTAGGCAGTTGCTAAACATTTAGTGGGGGGTATGTTAGGGAATATTTGCTGTCAGCATCTGCCTATCAGAGAAATGAGGGTCAAACAGAGGATGAACTTCTGATTTTCCATTCAATGGTCAAGGCTACATTTGAACAGTGTTAGAAATGCACTGTAATTCAACTATAGAGAGAGCCGAGTGTGGTGATCTTTTGAGATACATATCTGTCTTGCCAGCATGTTCTATTTATATTGCAACCAAAGTTTAATACCTTATATCTAGAGTTCCTGGTGCTATTTGTTTTTACAGATGTGCAAAACATATGTCAGGGCTGGATCTGAGAATGCCTTATATGCCAGGCATAGGTCACCTCTCAGTAATCTACAGGAGACTGAATATAGAGATATGACTTTAAAGAATCTACTCCAGTAGATCAAATGCACACATAAATGAAATGCTTAATACTGAGACGAGAAAAACAAAAATCTAAAATAACGAAAGTGAATTTTATTGTAATAACTAAATGTGCACTACACATATCCGAGACCACTCATACTTCCTGAATGGAGATTGCGGAGCAAAGACAATGGGTGCTCCATTGAAACACTTGATTAAAATTAAAATATACTGCTCTCAACATTTCCAATTGAGATGACAGTGCAGTGAGGATTGAAAGTTTACCCTTTTCTCCACTGTAGTGCAATCTCAGAGTTGGTATATATAATTTGAGGGGGAGTGGGAGGAGTCCAGCAACCCACATGGGGGGTGCCATGGGGTGCAGTCCCCCTGCAAAAACATTGAGAGCGGTATAAAGTGTTTCAATGCAGCACCCATTGTCTTTGCTTCACGATCTCCATTCAGGAAGTCTGAGTGTTCTCAGACATACACAATACACATTTCATTATTACAACTTTCGATAAAGTTTACTTTTGTTATTTTAGACTTTTGGTTTTCTCGTCTCGGTATTGAGCATTTCTGTTATGAGCACATTTGATCTACTGAAGTAGATTTGACTTTAAGGTGATCTTTATATGACGGCATGTTAATACCCTGGATTCTCTTAAAGAGAAACCTCGGTGTGCATTCCAACTATTGCATATGCCTTTTGGTCAGATACTTGGCGAAGGGGGCACTGTACCCAATGATGGGTCTGATAAGGGTTGATTAAAGTGGTACTATAACTTCCTAGGACCTGGATGTTGTACCTTTACTTATATGTTGGGTGACATAGAATGATTTTCTTACTACTTACATGCTGATCAAAGGCCAGATTACTGTCTACATATACTCACAAATCCCTAACTACTGGGTCATCTCTTAATGGTGCCTTATCAATGGAATAATTAACCTGGGTGGACATTTTCCCTGAAGGTACTATAATGTACTTCTTAAAATTGAGTTTTAATCCATGACTTTGGTACCAGTCATATGACTGCATTAGACTCTGTTGTGGAATGTTAGTGTCATGGGAGGAATCTATGGTAGCTCCCAATTTGCACTCATTTGCAAACTTAGTGAACCAGCAGCCTTTGACATTAGCCTTGACCTCCAGGAAGTAGATGCCAAACAGGAGGTGGCAAGAACTGAACCCTGAGGTACTCCACTGGTGACTGGTCTCTTAGTGGAGAAGGTCTCACCTGTGGAGACTTCCTGGATCCTATCTGTGGACTAGCTGCCAATCCAGCGAATAATGTAGGGTGCATACCTAGTTCAGAGGGTTTTTCAACAGTACCTAAGTGGGGTATTGTATCAAACACCTTAGCCAGGTCTAGGTAGGGGAAATGCACTGTTTAGTTTTATCCACTGCCTTGGTGACCTTCTCAAAGAAGTCTACCATGTTAAATAGGCATGACCTTCCTTTGACAGAACCAAACTGGGATAGGTCCAGTGTCCATGGGTTGCCATTTCCACGGCGTTGCATACTAGACTGGTCAGATTAATGGGTGTGCAGTCTCTGGGGTCAGTTGATGATCTACCCTTGCAAACAGAGATAACTGTTGCAGTCCTCCATTCTATTATTTTCCTCTTATGACCATTGTTAGTAGATGTAATGATGTGAGCACTACCAAAAGCATCAGTACCTCTGAGTTTGTGTCTATGGTTTTTTCATGGTCACCTTTAGCAACATAAGATATTTTGCCCTCACATAATGGGTTTCAAGTGCAGGTCAGTAGCACCCCTGCACATGAGAGTTTTGTGGTTGATATGTCTGCCATCCCTGATTATTCCATCTGCTGGGGAGATCTCTATAACCATTAATGCTGTGGAAGTGCTGTAGAACCATGAAAGGCTTTCACTTTGGATGAACATACAAGAAAACTGCATGTTGCTAAAGCTACTGCAGTACCTGCCCCAGCAGTGGTTGGTAGCCATAAACTAGCTACTGTAGATGAGCTTGAGGATGCACGTGGGGCAAAAGGCCCGACTGGAAATGCTGGATGTGTGCTGCTGATATGTGTGTAGATGTTCTGGTACAATCACATTAGCATCTGACCTGGCAGCTTCATGCGTTCCCAGGTGGAACTAACTGGTCTCATATGCCAAGCCCTGTGGGATCTAAAGTTGTAGGAGAGCAATTGTAATAATTTTCAAAACCCAAAGACAGTCCATGCCTACGATGGAATGATTTACGCATGAAATCATGTCTCACCTTTGTGAGTTGACTACCTTGGTGTGAGTAGTTAGTACTCAAGTGACCAGTGCTCAACAAAGATATGAGGTTGATATGCATGTTCAGCTCTATACTGTAGCCCAGACAGGTTTTGTTCTAACCCAAAGTTGTTGTCTCTGAAAGAGAGTAGCCATGATAGTATGATGACAATGTGCAATCCCCTTTTCAGATGCACTAGTAAATAGATATGGATTACATAGCTAAGGGGTTATGTGCAGGTGACCTTTGTCGTGGTGGTATATCTGAATGTGCTGACTGTGGTCATCTTCCACAAATCATGTGATTGGTGTACACTATTTGTTGCCTGCAATGCATGTTTCTGCTAGATGTTTCCATGTTCTGCTGTTGTATACATGTTTTGCTACCTGACAAATAATGATGATACTGCCTCATAAAACATCTTCTAATCAGTCAGTCCGTGGTATGCTGAAATGATTTTCACATGAAACTGTGCCTTCCCTTTACCTGTTGACTACCTTGATGTGAGTAATTAGAGACCAAGTGACCAGTGATAAACAAAGGCATGAGGTTAAAATGCATGATCAACACCAGACTGCAACCTAGACAGTTATTTTCCAAGTTTTCATCCTGTGATGCTACCCAAAGTTATTGCTGCCCATAGTGCAAAGCTTTGAAAGTGTGATGGCAACTACATGTACTCACCACTTCAGATGCCTAACTAGATTGAAATAGATCACATAGTTCTACCCTCACACTCAAGAGACAAGTCCTACTATATTCATGCCTTTATAACACCCAGGCCATGCAGCTGTAATTCCTGTGTCCTCTAATGGAAACTGATTTACATGTGGCCTTTGTTGTGGTTGTACATATGGACCTACCTACTGTAGTCAACTTCAGAATGTCATGTGATTACTGTATATGTGTTGTCCATAATGCAAGTTTACATTGGATGTGTGCACTTACTGCAGTTATGTGCATGTTCAGGTACAAGAGCAAATTATGATGATACTGTCACATGTAACATCTTCTGAAGTGCTGTAATCACAGTTATGTTTGATATTAGAGATACTTGGGACATGCATATGGTATTATGATCTGTGTGGACTACATCATGACAACAGCCCACATTTGACCATCATGCCTTTATGGGTGCACATTGTACACTTGAAATGTCATAGTCGAAATGTGTCTACCAGCTGTTGCCATCTCCGCAATGCTCTTGCATACTATGGTTGTCTACCTCCCATGCACTGCCTCTTCTGTTTGATGTCATACTTGGAACTGTTTTCTATGTCTCAAAGTTGTTCATTTTCAGGTTCATGTGGTTAGCATCCTTAACTGTTCTAATTTATTTCCCCAGATTTCTGTACCATACAGTAGTACGGGTTGCACCACTGTTTTGTACACCTTACTTTTCAGCTTCTTTTTTCTCACGACCTCTGACACACTGTGCCACTTGGCCATAACCCTCTCAGAGCAGCTTTGACCTCGTCATTCAAACTTTCCTTTTCCTCAACCACCCCTTCCAGATGCTTGAAGCTGTCAATCTCTTATATTGTTTTCCCTTTTGTCTTGAGTTTTAGCTTCTTCTGACTTCCCCCATTTTCTGCCATGACAACTGCCTTGTCTATACTCACTTTTATCCATTGTGCCTTCAGTTTTCAATGCCATTACCCTACCTTTGCTGGAGTTCCTTTTTTAGAGTCTGTAATGCAACATCATTTGCATACAGCAGCTTTGTTAATCTGTCCCCACTGACCTGTTTTAATTTCGTCTGTAATCAGTATGCACAGCAGTGGGTTCAGAGCTAAACACTGATTCAAACCCACCACCATCACCACTGGAACTCCTCTTTCAGTCTTGAACACTATTTGTACTTGATCATTGGAATCTTGTACATAGTTTTTACTAATTCTACCAATATTTCTGGTGTTTTGAGCCATTACAGGACTTCTCATATCAGCTTTCTTGGGACCTTGTCATATAACAGGATCATAGAATCATAGTGATTACTAGGTTAATAAACCTAAAAGGTTTTATAAGCCTATCCTTCCTACCCAAATGTAATGAACCAATTTGGATCCCATAGTTTTTGTATAGGGTATATAAAACTTGGGTGAGTGCGGTCATGCATTTACAAGCTCCCTCCCAGGCCAGGGACACATTTACAACTCCCCACTTATAGATCCAATTTGCATTTGAATAAGTGTAAGGAAGAACTTTGCTTCATATGAATGGGAAGCCTGTTCTGGAGGAGGGGACCATCTCTGAGAATCATATCTGACTCCCCAACATGTCTTATTTATGTTGCTGGTGAGGTTGAGGTTTCCAGATCAAGGGTTTTTTATGTCATTTGCTTTGTGAATGTGCAACACACCCATTAAGGCTGGATCAAAAGATGCTAAGCCAGGCATAGTTTGTCTCTAACCAGTCTGTAGGTGATCGAGTATAAAGATAAGGCTTTGCGATGGTCTGCATAGGACATGTTGATTATACCATGTATTCTTTTTGTGAGAAATGTTAGCAGACACACCAGTTGTTGCATATGCATGGTGAGGTATGTACTAAAGGAGGCACTGTACTCAATGACTGATCTAATCAAGGCTGAATACAATGGATATGGAGGCCATCCCCTTGCTTATTAGTTGTACAGAGTAGAACAATTTCCTTACTAAACTGGTGACATGGTGGGCAAAGGCCAAGTCACTGTCTACATGTGTTCCCAAATCCCTTACCACTGGGTCTCCCCTTTTTTAATTTCTCTAAGTCTTTTGGGTTTCTAATACCATGAAAGGAAAGGACCCCATTCCTAAGTCAAAACATGATTAAAATTCATGAAATTAGTATTGTTTCAATCTTTGATGTTAGCCAGAAGTGCTTTTTGCAGCACCCACAATGTGCTCAGTAATGACTCCTTCTGCAATTCATATGGATTTATATGTATCGGTAAAGTATCTAAGTATGATTGTAAATTCTTTTTTATAACACCCATTGCTCCTACTACTATTGGAACTGTCTGGGTATCAAACCCTAGTATTTTATGACTTTGTGTCTTTCTGTACAAAAGACACTATAGTAGCTGAGTGTAGCAATTTGAATGATCAATGCTACTTTTGTCTTCTTTTCATGGACTACTATACCTGGTTTTCTCACATCTACTTTTTGAATTGTTGGTAATGAGTGATCACATGTGATATAAACTTCATCATTTTTTATAATACTTTGTGGCTCATGTTTCCAGTGTTTTTCAGCTACTTTAATATTATAATGTTTGCACAGTCCCCAGTGCAACAGTCTTGCCATGTTATTATGTCTTTCAGTAATTGTTCCTTCTGCCATTAGTATGTCACAGCTAACAACAAGATGTGCAACTGTTTCCGATTCTGTTTTACAAAACCTATGTGTCTGTTTCTTCCACGTTCAATCGACTTTGTAAATCAACGTGTATGTAGTTCACTATCTTGGCCATCAATATTAAATTTTCATCTTTTGGTTTAAATTCACCTCTCCTTAACTCTTCCTGCATTCGGTCCTGATCAATATGAGGTTGTTCCAAGAGGTTTTTTTTTTACTTACAACTATATGCATGCATTTTCCACACTTATTGCCTTCTCATCTGATCCATCACCTTATATTTTTCATTTCTTGACACATTCATTTGCTGCCTGATTTTTATCTACTTCTGGTTTGATTTCTATTCCAACTTGACGCCAATATGCTTCTGCTAATCTAAGCATGGAAGTCATCTTTCAACATTTTCACTATATTTGGGTCTCGTGAGGTCAGCAGATATGTATGCATTCCCACAATTGCAGATCTATGCATGTAAACAATTTTGAGGAGGCCCATACCTCCTTCAGAACAGGCAGTGTATAGTCTTGGTATGCACTGATTTTTATTAATCATTTTTTGAGCATGAGGTATCCCTCTTGTTTTCCTGTCCAAGCTATCCAACACCTTTTGTGGCCAGTCAGTCACTCCAACACTGTAAGTTAGGACAGGAAGAGCAAACTGGTTTATAGCTTTGACTTTTTTCCTAGACATCAATGCTGTTTTCATTATTAATTTAAGTCTTGTAAAATATTCCTTACTGAGATTTATTCACATTTGTTCATGCTTTATTGTTCATCCTCCATCAGTTCTCAAATATTTATACACTTCCTCTTGCTCAAGTTCTTTTATATCACATTCTTGTCCCAAAGTGATGTTTTCTTGGTGCTGCCGCTTTCCTGTTTTAAATGTTGCTCTTGCACATTTATCAAGACCAAATGACATTCTTACATAATCTGAAAAAGTTTTTACCACTTGTAGTTGTGGTTTTAGTTCCTCATCTGATGAACTATACAGTATCATCTACAAAAAGAAGATGAAAAGTCATTACACCTTGTTGTTTTCTGGGAGCCAAATTGCAGCCATGACTTAATATGTTAAGTAGACAGCTTGATGGGCTAAGGGCATTACAAATGAGCAGCAGTGACAGAGAGTAACCATGGAATATCCCCCTTTGAATTTTTATCCCTGGAATAATAATTTGTCCTTTATCATGGCTTAACTGTAAAGTGGTTTGCCACTGTTTCATGGTTGGTGTAATGTAATTGATCAGTGTAGGGTGTATCCTATACATGTTTAAGCACTCTTTTATCTGTGAATGCGGGATACTGTCAAATGCTTTTTTGTAGTCTATCCATGTCATACTTAGATTCTTCCACTTTTACAGTTCTCTGTTATGACTTTATTTAGTGACAAATGATCCTTTGTTCCATATGACTTTATTTTATTACCCTTTTGTTCTATTGCAGAGATTGAGTTTTCTTCTAAATGACTATAAACTCGGGTCGGCATTAATTCCAGAGTATACATTGCCGGAAGGCAATTTATTGGTTTATAGCTTTTTGTATAGCTTGCAGGTTCATTCTTAAGTAGAAATATTTTTTTCCTGTTGTTAACCAGGCTGGTATCTGTTCAGGGTGAACATATAAATAATTCTTACTCATAGCTAAATCTTCATGTAAAGATGTTAATACTTTAAGCCAAAAGGTAGGTACAGCATCTGGGCCTGGGGTTTTCCAATTAGGAGCTTTTTTAACTTTACTTCAATCTCTCTGGCTGGTACTTTGTCACATTTCATATCCTATATATTTGAACTTCTTATTCTTTATTTTACTTCTATCCATTTAGCACCTTTGTTATGTTCCACAGGATCTTCATAAATATTTTCCAGAATGTATCTAGTTATTCTTTTTTGGTGGTGTTTCAATTCCTTTTGCCTTGTTTCCCATTTCTCTATAAAACTTTTTGGGGTCATCAATAAATTGCTTATTTTGTATTTATCCGTTATTTTTATCTGTATATCTTCTAATTTTTCTGCCTGTGCTGATATTTTTAATTTATTATTTGTGATAGTGAATGATATAGATCCTGATCTGTTCTGATACTGTGCATTACCTTTATCATGTCTATCTTTCTGAGTATTGTTGATCTGTTCCCTCTTGTATACTCTTTTAACAGTGAGACTTAATTACTTTGTACTTTTCTATATTTCATACATCCATGATGGCATTCAATTTCTCTCCTTCATTTCCCTTACTACCCTGTGTGTTTGGGGTAAAACTTTATCTGTTATTAATTTAGCTGCACAGTAATGTATCCTATTTTCTTCTGTTATATCGCATTAATCTCTATGGACAGTCATAATTACTGTGTTCATTTGTTTTATAAAATTTCTAACTTTTTGGCTTTTATTGACTTTCTGTAGTCTATTTCTTTCATTGATCTTAAAATGTCTGCCCATCTCTATTAAGTCAAGCAACTCTTCTTTTAGATCATTTTCTTCCAAACTGAGGACACATTATTTGTTCTCCATTTCCTGTGTACATTCTATAGAAAATTCCACAGTATCTTCCTCTGCCACGTTCTCTTCAATTTCATCCTGTGTCATATGTTGCTGTTTCATATGAGAACTCACTGGGCTATCAGTCCACAATATTGACTGTATCAGAGTTGCCACAGTTTCCTGTTCCTTCGCTTGCTGCACAACTCCAACTGAGTGTTTGTACTGGTTTCCTATGGAAGGCTCTAAAGTAACTTCATATGGCAACTGATCAAATGTTTCCCTCTCCACTGGTTTCTCCTTAATTTTTGGATCCATTGATCTAACATGCTGTGATGTTATCTGAGTTATATTTTCTACACTAAATCCTTCACTTTACAGGTAATCCATAACCTCAGTTTCTATTTCTTTAACTTTTCCATTAATAATCCTCTTTTCTACTTTTCCTCTTTGTTTCTCATGTTTTGTATTGTAAAATGTTCCATGTCCAGATGCCTTTGCTTGTATTTCTCTTAAAATATCTTTGGTGCTGCTCTTTTTGTAGTGATTAGTTTTTTCTTTCCCCTTTGCATAAATATTGTACCATATTAAATCTCCTTTTCTTTCCCATGTTCATATTTATTCTTCAGATGTCTCCTGCTCCTCCTGTTAGTCCTTACATTGGGGACTCATTGATCCATCATACCGTGATATAACCCATATTATACTTTCTACACTAAATCCCTCACTTTGCAAGTATTCCATAACTTCAACTCCTATTTTTAACTTCTACTTTACTAATCTTCTCTTCTACATTCCTTGTTTGTGATCTTATTTTTTTATTGTGAAATTTTCCATATCTGGATGGCTTTGTCTGTATCTCCCTTTGAATATCTTTAGGGCTGCCTTTTTGTGTTGATAAATTTGGCTTTCTCCTTTGCATAAATATTGCACCATATCCAGTCTCTCTTTCCTTCCCATGTTTATGTTTCTTCTATTTTATACCTTTCAAAAGTCTCTTGTTTCTGTTCTTTATATTTTTGCATTTCCTCAGTTACTTCTTTTTCCAAATGGCCCAAGGTTTCTCTCTCACAGTTTTTCTTGTGGAAGTATTTTTCTCTCCTCTAATTTCTCTCGTGATATTTTTGTACAGTATAGCTTCTGTCTGGAAATGCTGGGCTTCTTGTATAATAGTAACAATACATAATTTTTTCTTATCTGCAATAGTCCACTCTGTCATCCTTATGGCTCTTTTTTGGCTTATCAGTTTTTGTGATTTTTGTGGACTGCTATTCCCTTCTATAACAGGGGTCCATCCTCCCCTTGGGCTTAGCCTAGCCCCATTGTAAAAATGTTTCTTTGTCTTTAGGGTTCTACACTGTCATTTTTTTCCAGTCCTGGCATCAGTGTACCTACCAGGATTGGGCACTTTTTTATCCTGGGTCTTGTGTACCCAGCTTTCTCTTTTATTTTTAAACCTACTTCTGTCCATAATGCATGCTATATAAAACACAGTCTATATATCAGTGTTATCTTGGTGAGATTTTGTGAAAAACAGGGTCCACCTTGTGAAGGTACTCACCAAGACTTGAAGATAAATTCATTTTCAGCAGTACTACTCTCCTTTGCTTGCTGACTTATCATCTATCCATTTGGGCCCCATTATCTCTCCATTCAGAGAATGATTTTCTTACTAAACTGGACACATGGTGGGCAAAAGCCAAGTCACTGTCTACATGTGTTCACAAATCCCTGACCACTGGGTCTCCTTCTTTTTAATTTCTCCAAATCTTTTGGGTTTCCAATACCATGATGGGAATGGACCCAGTTCCTAAGTCAAAGTATAATTAAAGTTCATGAAGTTAGTATTGTTTCGGTCTTTGATGTCAGCCAGAAGTGCTCTTCGCAGCACCTGTAATGTGCTGAGTAATGACTCCTGCAATTATATGGAGTTACATGTATCAGTATCATATCTAAATATGATTGTAGATTCTTTTTTATAAGACTCATTGCTCCTCCAACTACGTTTGGAACTGAGTACCTTTCTTCCACATTGCTCTCATTTCTGCCTGCAAATCCTGATATTTCATTACTTTGTGTCTTTCTGTCTCTCTATGCAAGACACTGTAGTCACTGGGTGTAGCAATTTCAATGATCAATGCTACTTTTGTCTTCTATTCATGGACCACTATATCTGGTTTTCTCGCATCTATCTTTTGAACTGATGGTAATGGATTATCCCAAGTGATGTAGACTTCTTTATTTTCTATGAAGCTTTGTGGCTCATGTTTTCAGTGTTTTTCAGCTACTTCAATATTATAATGTTTGCACAATCCCCAGTGCAACAGTCTTGCCACATTATTATGCCTTTCAGTATACAGTCCTTCTGCCATTAGTATGTCACAACCAACAAGTGTGCAACGGTTTCCAATTCTGTTTCACAAAACCTACTGTTGTCTGTTTCTCCCACATATTCAATGGACTTTGTAAACCAACGTGTATGTAGTCTGCTATCTTGGGCTGCCAATATTCACCTTTCATCTTTTGGTTTGAATTCACCTCTCCTTAACCATTCCTGCATTCGATCCTGATCAACATGAGGTTGTTTCCATACTTGCAACTATATTTA
The DNA here is from genome assembly GCF_019279795.1 of Protopterus annectens. Taxonomy (NCBI): domain Eukaryota; kingdom Metazoa; phylum Chordata; order Ceratodontiformes; family Protopteridae; genus Protopterus; species Protopterus annectens. The sequence continues at coordinate 911,089,027 of NC_056744.1, read as the reverse complement.
TGCATTTTTAACATTTCTTGCCTTTTCATCTGATCCTTCACCTTAATATTATTTCTTCTATTTTTTGGCATTCAGTTGCTGCCTGATTTTTATCTACTTCTGGTTAGATTTATATTCCTGCTCGATGCTGATATGCTTCTGCTTGACTAAGAAAGGAAGTCATCTTAGATTTATTCTCCTCATGTCTCAAAACTTTCACTGTGTTTGGGTTTTGTGAGGTCAGCAGATATGTATGCAGTCCCATGATTGCAAATGTATACATGTAATCAGTTTCAAGGAGGTCCATACCTCCTTTGAAACAGAGAATATATATAATCTTGGTATGCACTGATTTTTATAAATCATTTGATGAGCATGAAACATCCTTCTTGTTTTCCTGTCTAATCTATCCAACACCTTTTGGGCCCAGTCAAGTCACTTCAAAACTGTAAGTTAGGACAGGAAGAGCAAATTAGTTTATAGCTTGAACTTTGTTCCTCAATGTCAGTGCTGTTTTCAGGAATAATTTAAGTCTTCTAAAATATTCCTTACTGAGTTTTATTTGCATTTGTTCATGTTTTATTGTCGATCCTTCATCAATTCCCAAATATGTATACACTCCCTCTTGCTCAAGTTCTTTTATATCACACTCTTGTCCCAAATTTATGTTTTCTTGGTGCTTCAGCTTTCCTGATTTAAAGGTTGCTTTGATACATTTATCAAGACCAAATGTTGTTCTTATATCACCTGAAAAAGTTTTGACATCATCTGAAAAAGTTTTGACTACTTGCAGTTGTGCTTTCAGTTCCTCGTCCAATGAGCTATACAGGTTTAAATCATAAATAAAGCGAAGATGAAAAGTCTTTATACTTTGTTGCTTTCTGGGAACCAAATTATAGCCATGACCTAATCTGTTAAGCAGACAGTTTAATGGGTTAAGGGCAAGGCAAAAAAGCAGCGGTTACAGAGAGTCACCCTGGAATATCCCCCCTTAGATTTTTATCTCTGGAATAATAATTTGTCCTTTATTATGGCTTAACTGCAAAGTAGTTTGCCACTGTTTCACAGTTGTTGTGATGTAGTTTATCAGAGCTGGGTGTATCTTACACATTTTTAAGCACTGTTTTATCCATGAATGTTTGATACTGTCAAATGCTTTTTGTTGTCTATCCATGCCATACTTAGATTCTTCCCCTTTTTACAGTTCTCCACTATGACTTTACTTAACAACAAATGATCCTTTGTTCCATATGAATTTCTTTTATTACCCTTTTATTCTATTGCCATAAATGAGTTTTCTTCTAAATAAGTATAAACTCTGTCGGCATCAATCCAGTGTATAGTTTATACATTGTCGGAAGGCAAGTTATTAGTCTATAGGTTTTAGGATAACTTGCAGGTTCACTCTTAAGTAGGAACATTGTATTTCTTGCTGTTAGCCAGGCTGGTGTCTATTTGGGGTGCATATATAAATAGTTCTTACTCATGGCTATATCTTTGTGCAAAGATGTTAATACTTTTAGCCAGAAGTTAGTTCCTGCATCTGGGCCTCTGGGGTTTTCCAATTAGAGGCTTTTCTTAACTTTGTTTCAGTCTCTCTGGCCGTTACTTCATCCCATTTCATATCCTGCATATTTTAACTTCTTATTCTTTCTTTTACTTTTTCTAACAATTTAGCATCTTTGTTATGTTCCACAGATCTTCATAAATACTTATCCAAAATATATCTATTTCTTCTTTTTTTTTGGTGGTCTTTCAATTCCTTTTACCTTATTTCCCAATTCTCTATTAAACCTTTTTGTATCATCAATAAATTGCTTATTTTGTACTTTTCCTTTATATTTATCAGTGTTTCCTCTAAGTTTTTCTGTCTGTACTGATATTTTTAGTTTATTATTTGTGATAGTGCATGATAAATCCTGATCCATTATAATACTGCCCATTGCTTTTATCACAAATATCTTTCTGAGTAGTTTTGTTGATCTGTTTCCTCTTCTATACTCTTCTAGCAGTGATACTTCTTGTCTTAATTGCTGTATAGTTTTCTCTAGTTGATACTTCCATGATGGCATTTGATTTCTCCTCATCCTTTTCCTTACTACCCTGTGTTCTTGTGGTATGACTGTTAATAATTTGGCTACACAGTAGTGTATCCTATTTACTTCTGTTATATTGGATTAATCTCTATGGACAGTCCTAATTACTGCATCCATTTCTTTTATCAAACTTCTACCTTTTGGGGTTTTATTGACCTTCTGCAGTCTATTTCTTTAATTTATCTTAATATGTGTATCCATCTCTATTAAATCAAGTAACTCTTCTCTGAGATCATTTTCTTCTAAACTGAGAACACATTCTTTGTTCACCATTTCCTGCCAGCATTTTATAGGAAGTTCCAGAGGTCCTTCCTGTGCCACGTTCTCTTCAGTTTCACCTTGCGTCATCCATTGCGCTTTCATATGGGAACTCACTGGCCTATCAGTCCACAGAATCAACTGTGTCAGAGTTGCCACAGTTTCCTGATTCTTTTCCTTGTTGTATAGCTCCAGCTGAAACTTTGTGCCTATTTCCTATGAGAGGCTCTAAAGTATCTTCATATGTCAACTGATTAGATGCTTCCTGCTCCACTGCTTTCCCCTTAATGTGGGTGTTCATTGCTCTGTCCTGTTGTATTATATGAGTTATATTTTCTACACTAAATCCTTCACTTTGCAGGTAATCCATAATCTCAGTTTCTATTTCTTTAACTTCTCCGATACTAATCCTCTTTTCTACTTTTCCTCTTTGTTTACTTATTTTTTTTTCTATTGAAAAATTTTCCATATCTGGATGTCTTTGCCTGTATTTCTCTTCAAATATCTTTAGTGCTGCTCTTTTTGCATTAATTAGTTTTACTTTCTCCTTTATATAAATATTGCACCATATTAAATCTCTTTTCCTTTCCCATGTTGTTATTTCTTCTTCAGATGTTTCCGGCTCCTCTCGTTTCTCCTTATTTTGGGAACTAGTAGTTCCATCATGCTGTGATATGACCCGTGTTAGACTTGCTACACTTAATCCTTCACTTCACAGTTATTCCTTAACTTCAGCTTCTATTTTTTAACTTCTACTTGATTAATCTTCTGTTCTACATTCCCTGTTTGTGATCTTATTTATTTATTTTTTATTGTGAAATTTTCCATATCTGGATGGTTTTGCCTATATTTCTCTTCAAATATTTTTGGGGCTGCCTGTTTGTGTTAATTGACATGGCTTTTTCTTTGTATAAATATTGCACCATATCAGATCTCTCTTTCTTTCCCATGTCCATATTTCTTTTTTATACCCTTCAAACATCTCTAAATTTTGTTCTTTAAATTTTCACACTTTCTCAGTTACTTCTTTTTCCAAATGGCCCAAGGTTTCCTGGTCTATATAGTGTTTTTCGCATATCTGTTGTATTAATGAGCACAAATTTTTATTTGAAGCTTCTGACAGTTCTTCTTGTGGAAGTATTTTTCTTTCTTCTAATTTCTCTCTTAATCTTTTTGTATATCTTTTGTCTGGAATTTCTGGGCTTCTTGCATAATAGTAGCAACACATAATTTATTTCTTATCCTCAGTAGTCCACTTTATCATCTCTATGGTTATTTTTTGGCCTATCAGTTTGGAATTTTTATGTACTGCTACTTCCTTCTACAATGAGGGGGGGAGCATCCTCCCCCTGTGTCTGGCCTAGCCCTATTGTAGGAATATTTCCTTTTCTTGAGCATTCTACACTGTCATTTTTTTCAGTCCTGGTACCAGTGCACCTACCAGGATTGGGCACTTTTTTATCCTGGGACATGTGTACCCAGCTATCTTCTTTATTTTTCACCTACTTCTGTTCATGATATATGCTATGTAAAATACAGTCTATATACCAGTGTCGCCTTGATGAGATTTTGTGAAAAATAGGGTCCACCTTGTGAAGGTATTCACCAAGACTTGAGGGTGAATTCAATTCCGGCAATACTTCTCTCCTTTTGCTGATTTTATTATCTCTCCATTGGGACCCCTTAGGAGTGAACCAATGTCCTGCTATATCCATACCTTTGTAATAGGCTGCCATGCAGCTATGAATCCTATACATACTCATGGAATTAATTTGCAGGGGTGGGCATCTTTCCAAAAGAGTCTATTGTGCACTTCTTGGCATTAGATTTTAGACCATGACTCTGGCACCAGTTATTAGTCTTTGTTGGGCCTTCTTGGAGCGTATTTGTGTGTTTGGTGGATTCTATGACTGTACCTAGTTTACAGTCATTGGCAAATTTAGTCATCCAGAGACCATTCACATTAGCCTTGATTTCAGAGAAGTAGATGCCAAAGAGAAGCAGCCTCAGCACTGAGCCCAGAGACACATGCCATTTAGAGGCGGTAGACTCCCATATCCTGATTTCTTGGGTTCTATCTGTGAGCTCGCTAGCTATCCAGGAGGTGGCATAGGGGCCTATACCTAATTTTGTGAACTTATCTAGGGTAGTGAAAATGTTTTTTTCAAATCTCATCATTACTTAAAAAGTAATTTTATAATACATTCAAGTGGTCAGATCTTCATGTCCTGTGACACAGGATAAGTTGGTGCAGCTAGTTTGTCAAAGATTGTATTGTGTGCTCATTACTGCTCACAGTTTTGTAACCTCAGACTGAATTCTATATACCAATTGCAGTCATATCATTCATGCGTGTGTCTCTCCTTTAGATACAACTGGCAAGAAGGTCTCTATTATGATAGTATAAGCTCCAGGACCAAGAACTATTGCATCTAGAAAAAATAATGTGCAGTGACACACCTGATGTTTTAATGCAGCTGTACTAGTATCATTGAATACATCTCTTCTGTAAGGCTATTTTTTAAAATTGCCCATAAGAAATGTTTATTTGCGATTTGCAGAGTAGAGCTGAAATGAGAGTTTGTTGATTTCTTTAATAACTATACATGCTTACATTTGTACTCTGTAACTTGTCTTAGATGCAAAATCAGGATTTCTACAAAGCTAAATGAGTCATCATATATTGTTTTACTAAATATGCACTTCCAGACTATATCACATACTTGTTATTTTAGATAAAGTTTATCTAAGACAAACTTTTTAATTAAGAACATTGATGTAAAAAATAAAATGTTTGTCATTTCTTAGAAAAATTATGAATAACCAATTAAAATTAAGTGATATATTTTAATAATTAGAAAATCTTAAGACAGAATAAGCCCAGCTGGTTAAAATGGACATACAAGGTCAAAGGTTCAGACTGTTACTTAAATGCTCTTTCAAACTGACATACACGACAGTTCTAAAATGATGCCTCCTATTTGCAAATAGGAAAATAGAGTTGTTGTTAGTTATTAGAGAATAAAATGTCATCTTTTCTTATAATGGTAGAGTATTATTTCTTGAATTATCATTTCCACATCACTAGAATTCCCAAGTGGGGTATTGTGTCAAATGTGCTGGCCAGGTCAAGGAAGGCAGTATGCACCACTTTGTCCTTGTCTATTGCTTTGATGACTTTCTCATTGAAGTCTGCCAACCATAACCTACCCATAATGAACCAAACTGAGGTGGATCCCATGTCTGAGGGCTATTTATGTAATCATTTATTATATCCATGATTAGTCTTTCCATGGTTTTACATATGGGACTAGCCAGGCAAATGGATCTATAGTTTCCTTGGTCCATGGATGGACCACTCTTGTGCAGAGAGATAACAATTGCAGTCCTCCAGTCATTCAGCACAAAGTCTGTTTGGTGGGTCTGATAGGTCATGTTGCAAACTATTAAGGAGGCAATCCAGGATCAGCTGTGGTGGTGCAGCGGTTAACATTGTCACCTCACAGCAAGAGGTTCTCTGGTTTGATGCTCAGCTGGAGCGTCTTCTGTGTGGACTCTGCATGACCTCCCTGTGGTCAAGTGAATGTTTAAAGACATGCAAGTAGGTGTGTGTGAGTGTGCATGTGCCTTCTGTGAAGGTTGGGTGCTGGGCTGGTAACTTGACACTGTAAAAACACCACTGCCAATCAATCTGCAGACTGGTGATCTGCTGTGATGACCCCTAACCCGGGAAAAGCCAAAAGAAGGAGGCAACCTAGTACATTATCAGGACCAATATGTTTTTGGCTTTGGAGAGCACTTTTAGGACCTGTTCGTTAGTGATGGTTGGGGATAAGTTATGGTTGGGGGTATGTCTTCAGAGGTGTCTGGTAGCAAAAATGTGGTAAAATTGAAGCTGAACTTGTTGGCCAGTAGATTATTTATATCGTCCAGTGCAGTATATTTGGGTCCATTTAGAATTAGTTTGGCACACTGTTGTGTATTACCTTTGAGGTTATGAACAGAGTTGAATAATGTTTTATGATAGTCCTTAGCCTATGAGATTAATTTTACTAAAATTTGGCTTTGGTAAATTAATTAGTTCCCTGACTTGCTAAGTCTGATGTTGGAGTTCTTGTCTTGCTTGCACTTCCTATTTTTGGACAGTATGTTTTTTTTTTTGTTATACAACCTATTTATGCTGGGATTCCATTAGGGTGGCTTGTTGTCCTGTGCTTATATATATATATATATATACATATATATATATATATATATTGTGAATGAATCCGCACAGCATTTGTGTTAGCTGGGTTTTGGATGGCTTGAAATTTTACTTGGGTGTCATTTAAAATCAGAAAGTTTGCCTTGAAATAATTCCTAAAAGTTCCACAGTTAATTTGTATCCCAAATTTCATTCTTATTTTGAAGGTGACAGGATATTACACTTGATGTGGGGAGTGCAAAGTTTCCACATGTTTGTGAGAACCAGGTCAAGGATATTTGCACCCTAGTAAGCATATGGACAAACTAACTCACGGTGTTCATGTTGACAATGTCCAGAAATCTTTGGACCTGCATGCTCAGAGTAATGTATGCTTCCAAGTTTACCAAAGGGTAGTTGAAGGGTCTCAGGAGTATGGAATTGAGTAGAATGGTTAGCGACTCCAGTTCATTTAAGTAAGTGATGGAGATTTCCTGAGATGTAGTGGTGTTCCTGTAGATCACAAGTATATGATATGATATATGATATGATATGATATGATGTCTTTTTATTCATCTGTTGCAGTACTCTTACATGAGGGAATTGCTTGCCAGGGTGACAAACCGATGTTGGCCAGTATATCAAAGTCTTTTTCTACCTTAGGGTGCATGGTACATCTGATGTAGGTCACTCTCAGACATCAGACATAAAAGAGACATATGCATGCACCATCCTCAGAACTTCTTTGTTGCCATTCAGATCACCAGTCCCAGATGTTGCTCTGCTGCTGGAATTGCTTACTTCTATAAAGATAAGTGTCCCATTTGGGAAACCTTTTTTGTCTTTTACTGCTGCCTTACTTTTGATTGAGGGTAATGTCATCCAGGAGAGGGAAGTATGACTGTGGAAGACAGATTCCACATAAGGATAGTCATTCCAAGTGCCTCTTCTGACTTGGGGCCCAATATGATCATAGAAACTGCTCAGTCCGTCAGTATTTTGTGTGTAAGACCCTGCACAGTTGGTTATCCCTTGCTATTTGCTTAGAGCAAGATGGAAAGTTCCTCGGACCAGATGACAGAACTTGTCAAGGGTAAGGCCCAAAAAAAACAAGACCTGAAGCCAAAGCTGTGCATTTTGATATGGATATCTCTCCCAAAGCACAGGAAAGCTCAGAGATGCACTGCATCACAAAACCAGATCGACAGGTTGAGCCCATCTTGCAGGCCGCCTTGGTACCAGATGTATGCATGTCCAAAGAGACAAGACAGACATCGACTCCCAATGTCCAGGGGGAACCAAGGCTCATTGTGTCCAAAAGCCCCAAAGGAATTACCAAATCATGGTTTGTGAGGATGTTGACTTGGTCTTGGTCAAATGTAGGCCTACATCCTGCTCTTTTTCTTTGCATTGCATGGATACCCCTGCAAAGAAGAAACAAAAAACTAAACATGTCTGTCCACCTTCAGACCCACAGAAAGAATGGCAGACTTTCATGCAAGGCTTCCTCTCAGGTCAGCCAGCTTTCCCTCCAGCCTGTCCTACTTCCCCTCAGAAGAGAGCTAGGCCTCAAGCTACCTCAGAAGAAAACTCCTCATCCAAAGAGGAAAGTTATTCTCTGGAGTATTCATCCCAAATCCCCTCATCCTTAGACTACACTTCCTTGAGGAAGATTTAAATGGAATAGAATCTTCTATAGAGGAAATTTCCTTTGGGGAGACAATTTATAGGATGTGAGATCATTTTAATTAGTAGAAAACAAATCCCAACACAGTAGAAAAGCTTTCGGGATACACCTTTCATCAGTATTCATTCAAAATTTAAAACACAAACCATTTTATACTTTAAAAGCACAATGCACATGACACAGCCAACCAATAGGAACATCCAAATAATTACTACTTAAAAAGACATCAAATAAACTTTACATAAAAAAGTATTTCATAAAAAAGCAAGCTATTTTGTGCAGGCACTGACATAAAAAATTGTATATAGAATCATATTATTACTAGATTTGATGCTGAAAAACCTCCTGGTTTAAATAATATGATAACAATAAAAACATTTTTAGTTGAAAGACAAATGCAGTATAAATAACATTAGACTAAATTATGTATAATGATATATAAATAATATGTGAATAGATTCTATATGCAATTTTGTATGCTTTGGGATTTGTTTTCTACGTGTTCTTGGAGTTCCCTGTGATTAACTGCAGTTGACTCGTATCTTTGCATCATTTTAATTGGGACAGTACAGACATGTCTGAGGTCCAAAAATTTTATTACGACCTCCTCTATGTACAGTCGCCTAGTCCTTCTGCCATTCCTACTGATATTCAAGCCTTTTTATATGCTTTTGCATCCACTTTCACTCACCCTGACTCTCAGCTTCCAGCTCCAAAAAAGCTAGACAGGTACTATAAAGTACCTAAGGATTGCAATTTCCTTTTCAAGGCCCCTGTGGTAGACCCCTCTGTGATCTCAGTAGCCTCTGATAAGGCCTCCAGTTCACTACCTTCTGTTTTCTCCTCCCCTCAGACAGGGAGAATAGACAGTTAGAGAGGCTGGGCAAGAAAATTTATACCTCAGCCACCTTAGCTTTCAGAGCACTAAACTACTAGATCCATATGACCAAGTATAATTCGGAAGTCCTGTCTCAGATTTCCAAGCTAGTGTCAGATATGCCAGACTCAGAGAACAAGGCCTTGGCATCCTCACTTATACCTACTTCCTCTCAGGTAGCTAGGCATTCGATTAAATGCAGATACAGTGCTGTAGAGGCCACCTCATGAGCTGCAGCATCTTCTTCTGCCCTAAGAGGATTTGTCTGGCTAAGGCTTCAGCTCCTCCCTGAGGACATTAAAGCAAAACTAAGGGAATCCCCCTTGGACAAATCAGCTCTTTTTGGCAAAACTTTAGCAGAATTATTCAAATCTCTGCAAGAAAAAAGCAAGCAGCTAAAAGACACATTTTGGTCTTCCCTGTGCCTAAATTACACAGGAATTACTCTGCAAAGCAGGGATTTGTATGCAGGCAATTCAGACCCCACAAAACAAACCCCCAAAAAGGGTCCAAGACAACTCACCAGTTCTACTCTACTTCTTCTTCTTCTTCTTCCCAGATCACTAAGCAGCCCTTTCCTGATAGGATGGGCTCTTCATCATGACTCCTCAAGCAATCTGAGAACCCTCTCCCCTGTCTCTGCACCTTACCCTTCCCTCCCATCCTGGGACTCATCACTGAAGACTCCTGGGTTCTAAGCATTATAAAAAGGGGATATTTCATGATCTGGCAATGCCCCCCTTCATGGGTATCCTCCAACCACCAAACGAACAGGAACCTCTTTCCCCCCCAGTTCTGCAAAACCTACTAGAACAGGGCACAATTCAACCTGTGCCCCCAGGTCAAGAGGGAAAAGATGTTTATTCAAGCCTATTTCTAGTTCCCAGGAAGAAAGGTCCTTGGAGACCCAATCTAGACCTCTCCTACCTCAACAATTTTCTAATAGTTCTCTCCTTCAAAATGCTTACCCTCCAAACTCTCTTCCCTCTCATCCTCCCTCAGACATTCCTAGCATCCATAGACATCAAGGATGCTTACCTCCATATCCCCATACACCCCAGATACAGGAAATTCCTATGCTTCTCTGTGGGAGCTTCCACATTTTCAATTCTCGGCTTTGCCTTTTGGACTTCCCACTGCCCAGAGAGTCTTCACAAAATGCCTGGCACCAGTGGTTGCCTTTTGCAGCCTCCATGGCATCCAAGTCTTCCCCTACCTCGGCAACCTTTTGATTCAAGACAAAACACAGGAGGAATTATCCAGAGACCTCCAGTCAACAATAGCCATTGCATAACACCTGGGATTCACTATAAACTTCAAAAAAAATCTTCCTTTGTCCCATCCCAAGACCATGTCTTTCTGGGGTGCAGATTTCAAACCAAGGATATGGTGGTGTCTCTTCTACCAACCAAGGCCCAGGATATTTCTACCCCTTTTCTCAGAAATTCTCCCCCTCAATCTCCTGTCTGGAAGACAGTTTCTGCAAATCTTGAAGTTCATGGCTTCTACAATATCTATGCTTCCTCTAGCAAGGCTACATATGAGGAAATTCCAATGGTTTCTAAAGTCAGTGTGGTGTCAGCATGCCCACCCTCTAGAATTCCAAATACCACGTTTACCCTACCTTAAGAAGGAGCTCCAGTGGTGGATAAAACATCTGCCCATAAATCCAGGTCTTCCTATTCACCCACTGCCCCCAACTCAAGCACTGTATACAGATGCATCAGATACAGGCTGGGGAGCACCCCTGGATCATCACATAGTCCAAGGCCAGTGGACATCTTCTCAGAGGAGAAACCACATAAATGTAAGGGAAGTAAAGGCATTAATTCTTGCCCTTCAGTCTTACAAATCCCTTCTGAGACCAGGAAGGCTTTGCATCCGCACAGACAATATGACTGCCCTGTGGTATAGCAACAAACAGGGGAACAAGATCCTATCTCCTTTGCAGACTAACCTTATAAGTCTAGGAGCTAGCCAGCCTTCTACAAATATCTCTTCAGGCTGTTTACATCCCTTCCAATCAGAATACTGTGGCAGACACTCTGAGCAGATCCAGAAAACAAGCCCACAAATGGATGCTTCACAGGGATGTGTTCCTGGACATCGTCCACCAGTGGAGTATTCCACAAATAGATTTGTTTGGCTCCCCCTGAACAAACGCATTCCAAAGTTTTGTGCCAGAGAACCTCATCCTCAGGCAGGGAAAGTGGACACCCTATCAATCCCTTGGAAGGGAAAATTCCTTTATGCATTCCTCCCATTCCACTCAATCCAAAAGTCCTGCGAAATTTCAACAGCACCAGTCAAGAATCTTGCTGGTGACTCCCTGTTGGCCAAGACAGCACTGGTCCCACATTCTCCTTCATCTAGCCAAGGACAATCACCAGAAGTTTCCTCACAAGTGGACCTACTCACACAGAACAAGGGCTCACTCATCCACTCACAGTTAGAGACCCTATTCTGAGGATGTGCAACAAGTCCTGCAGGAGGACAGGAAACCTAACACCAGAAAATCTTACGTCTCCAAATGGAAGAGATTTTCAATTTGATGTCTCATCAGAAACCAGGACCTGCTTACAGTGGATCCCCCTATGGTTCTGGCTTATCTGTGTAAATTTCTTAATGCAGGTGTGACTCTGGCATCCCAGCTATTTGGAATTTTGTAAATAATCATATATCATTTGTGAATAACAACATGATTCATATGCTAGTCTTACAAATGTAAGAGAACTATATGTTATGTATATATTAAACTGCTGGTGTAGAAATGTGTGTTAAACAGGGTTTGTACACTACTGAGCTTCAAGGATGTGTCCACAGTGTACCCTAATGGAAAAGAACAGAATGTTTATAAACTATATACCTATGCAAATGCATGTTTTAATAGTAGAAGCTGGATCATGCAGAGTTAACTTGCATAACTTCAAAAAAATAATTTGAAATTAAAGTGTTTTACAGTTGTGTTATCACTCAGTTTCACCTCAGCAGCAGACATAATGTCTGGAGCTAGAGGTTTTCATATTGTCTTGAAACATAAATAATTACTAGGCTTCAAATGCAAAAGCGTTTTATTGTTTTACGACGTCCATGTTCTGCAAACATCTGAGAGATATGTACTTTTAACACAGAGATGTTAGTTTCTGTTAGCCTGGGGACTGAAGGCAGGTGACAAAGAGTGATGTCATCCAAGCTGACCCAGCAGTAATGTTTGATAGTAATTTAAGAACTCTGTCAGAGAGACTGTGTGCATTTTGTATTTTGTCTTTGACCTGGAATCATCCATCATCAGCACTTCTGCCTGCATGAAGACAAGAATAAAAATAAAGTTGAAAAGACCTGCCGCACACTTTGCCGCAAATTGCACCAACTGTGTTAAAGCCAGTATATGTCTATTGAATAAAAGAGTTGGTGTCAGCTCCTATAAACTCGTCAGTTCAAAAACAAAAAGCAAAAACAAGTCAGATTACCTTTGCAATGTTCAGTCCCGGTCTATTCAGACCAAAAGAGATGCAATATACACTCCTGTTGACTAAAAGTATTGGTTTGAAAAAGCACTTGTTGCGAAAGCGCTTACCATCGTTATTTGTGGATCCAATAAATGAACTTTTATTCATCATTATCTGGTGTTGCTTGAATTTACGTATCACTTGACTGCAGAGTCGTTTTCATTTTTGTATTGTATGGTAACCAAGTTGTGTTTTTTTGCTGGATTTTGGTCTGAATAGACCTGGACTAACCATTTGACAACAGCATCTTGGTTTGCTTACTATTCAGTCAATTTTTCCGCTGATTATGGTCTGAATAGACCGGGACTAACTGCCGACAACGGAATCTTGGTTTGTTTCCGTTATTTGTTTCTTGCATTTTGCAACAAGTCAACAGGAGTGTATATTGCATCTCTTTTGGTCTGAATAGACCGGGACTGAACATTGCAAAGGTAATCTGACTTGTTTTTGCTTTTTGTTTTTGAACTGACGAGTTTATAGGAGCTGACACCAACTCTTTTATTCATTAGACACTTCTCCCTGCATGTTCTCTGTAAATAAGACTTAGAGCATAGTATCTATCCTATATATAGACAGGAATATTGTAAAGATTAGTTTAGATGTTTTCTGTATTTATTTGAGACTGTCCTACAATGCTGTTTTCAAATATTTCCTGTGATTCCGAACTCTGCAGTTACTGTGTTGATTGAGTACTGTCTTGTTCTTTTATTATTTATTATTAAATATATTTAAACCTATTTTTGTGGCAGATATTTGTGAGACATATTTAAGCTCTTAGTGGTTTGCATATGTATTTGGTGGCACTGTACAGGCCATGCCTAAATAGCCTTGCTCTTGGCTAGACTTACAGTTTGGATTTATAGTAACATCACACAGTGCAATTGGTCACCCTTTGGGAAAGGCCGTAAAGTAGTTGATAAGGGGTTCTGGTGACAGTGATGACTAACTTATGGTCTGGGCAGAAGGTGGCTAAACCTCAAAGTGTGTGTGTGTGTGTGTGTGTGTGTGTGTGTGTGTGTGTGTGTGTGTGTGTGTGTGTGTGTGTGTGTGTGTGTGTGTGTGTGTGTGTGTGTGTGTGTGTGTGTGTGTGTGTGTGTGTGTGTGTGTGTGTGTGTGTGTGTGTGTGTGTGTGTGTGTGTGTGTGTGTGTGTGTGTGTGTGTGTGTGTGTGTGTGTGTGTGTGTGTGTGTTTGTGTGTGTGTTTGTGTGGGTGTGTCAGCTCCTTGGGCAGGGACACAAAGCATTGCTTGGACAGAGACAGTGTTGGGAAGACTTGGCTTAGTGCCCTGGCTAACGACTCAACTCTATAGTTGTGCCAGTGGGGAGTGTTACTGGGGGTCTGGAGAAAGAGGGAGAAACAAGTCCCAGACTGACTGTGATCTCTGTGTGCTCTTAAGGAAAATTGTACTTAACTGTGTGTGTACGTGTCATCTTTCAATTGAGTACATCCCTCACTGTTTCCAGTGGTGAAGATTAAGGGCCCTTCATTACTGGGCCAGTGCAGAGGCATCCCATATTAATTGGTTAACAATGGTGGCATATCCACATCACATATTAATTGGTTGACAGTGGTGAGTTAGCCACATCACATATTAATTTGCTTGTAGTGGTGTGGATATTGAATTCCTGTAGCCTGTGTACAGTGGTCATTGAAGGTGTTTGTACTCTCAATCAGCCACGCAGTGAACATTCACAGTTCATATCACAATTGTTTTATTTTTGTTAGCTTAGTTAGTCAGGGAGAACAGGGAAAAATGTCAGCAGAGGAGTATGGAAAGCTGACACAGAGCCAGTTGGCTGAAATGTGCCAGGCTAAAGGACTGGTGCATGTCAACCTGACTAAAGCAGACATGAGTGCAGCTTTAGTCACAACTGCATTACAGATTAGCAACCAGGAGGACAATCAGACTGGCTTTGGACATGTACAACTCTCAGAACATGGACAGCTCAACCTTTCCATATTGGACTTAAAAATCCATCTGGAGTTAAAGAGACTTCAGGTAGAGGTCAAGCATTTGGAAATAGAAGAAGCAGAGAGACTGAGGCATCTAGAGACTGAGTAAAATGAGAAACTGCAATGCTTGGAAGCTGAGGAGAAGGAGAGACAGAGGCAACATGAAAAGGATATGCTGGCTCTTCACCAGAGTCATGGAGGTAATGGGGAAGGGAGTAACCAAACCCCAGAAGCAACAAAATCAGTACATTTCTTCCAAAATTTACAAAGGAGGATAATTCTGATAGTTTCATTCATATGTTTGAGAGGGTATGTAAACAGTATAATGTTGACCAAGGACTTTGGGTAGGGTTCCTGACCCCATAACTCCATGGTAAAGCTGTAACTGCAATTTCTAAACTGTCTGATATCGATTGTTTAAAGTCTAATGTTGTAAAGAACTGTCTTTTAGAATGTTTTAAGTTAACACCTGAAGCTTACAGAAAAAAGTTTTGTGAGCATAAACACAAGGCAGATGAAAGTGTGTGTGAATATGTTGCTGAACTATGCACTTATTTTTATAGGTGGGTGAGTGGATGTCAGGTCTCCACTTTTGAAGGGCTGGCAGACCTTTTGGCGAGGGAACAAGCCCTTAGCACTTTGCCTGAGGACATGAGAATCTGGTTAGCTGATAGACAATGCACTACTGCAGATGAGTTGGGGAAGAAGGAAGGCTTATACCTAGCAAGCAGGGCATCACTGCATAAGAAAGGGACACCAAGTGCTGCTTATAGGTCTAAGTGAACCTGTGGTGAGCAGCCCAGACTGCCCCAACAGAGTCTGCTAATAGCAGCGAAAGCCACTAGTCCAGGTACACATTCAGGACCAAGGGTTAAATGTTTTAAATACAATCAGTGGGGCCATGTAGCATATAGATGTCCACTGAGGCAAGGTAGGAAACAAAAGGTGGGAGAGCCAGTAAGTAGGAATGAAAAAATGCCAACAGCAGGTTGCCTCAAGACAACAAGGGTACAAAACTACCACAAGAGGTTATATCCTATCTTAGTGAATGGGAAAGAGGCCATGGCTAAGAGAGACACAGCCTCTGATCTAACCATTGCGAAGCCTGCAATGGTTACAGAGGAGTACTATTTGCTTGGGCAGTCTACTCCAGTCAGAGCTTTAGGAGGGACCCCATTCCAAATACCTTTGGCTGGGGTTCACCTTGACTGGGAGGGAGGAAAAGGAATCCAGCAACCAGGTGTGTTTGAGTATATCACTGCAGATGTCCTGATAGGGAATTATTTTGATAATGCAGTACCGTGTGTGCATGCAGTTAAATGCAATCAGGCTTGGGGACAAGCATGTGGGTCTTGTAGCCTGGGGAAGACCCAGACAGACCACACACTTGCAGCCATGAGTGGTGAGGTGGTTACTTAGGGAAGGAGCTACCCTGCAGCAGTGAAACTGAAGGTGAACCATGGCTGCTTGTGAGTACTGATGTTCCCTTTGACAGAGTGACTGCAAGGGCAGAGATGAGTAGTAGTAGTACCCAGGCTGACAGTGAGGCACTGCTGTCAGAGGATACCAGACTTCCTGTGGAAGGTGAGCTGGGAAGGGTTACAAAGAGAGAACTGAGACAGGCTAAATTATCAGACCCTATATTACAAGGCCTGAGTGAGAGAGGTAGCTAGTGAGGCACCTGATTCTCAAGGGAAGGGGGAATCTGTATACTGGGAGAAAGGGTTACTGCATACAGAGTGGACCCTGAAGGAGGGCTAGAGGGAGAGAGAATACAGCAGTTGGTAGTGCCCAGAGCCTACTGTCTGGCACTTCTAGCCATAGCCCATGATATTCCTTTGCAGGTCATATGGGCATAAAATGTACAACGAGACATATTATGCAGAACTTTTATTGTCTTGGGATTTCTAGAGATGTAACAGGGTACTGTAGAACCTGTGAGTAATCTAAAAAGGTAGGCAAGGCAGGAGACAAGGTGAAAGCTCCTTAGATCCCTTTACCTGTGATTGAGAAGCCATTTCAGAAAGTAGCTATGGATATTGTGGGGCCTCTGAGTACCCCAAGTTCCACAAGGAAAAAGTATATCCTAGTGGTAGTAGATTATGCTGCAAGATTCCCTGAAGTGGTGGCTCTGTCCTCCACTGAGGCAGAAAAGGTGGCAAATGCTTTGTTAAAGATTTTCAGCAGGGTAGGTTTCCCAAAAGAAATACTGACTGACAAAGGTGCCAATTTCATGTCAGATCTGCTGGCTTGTCTGTGGAAGTACTGTGGGGTGAAGCACCTAAAGACCACAACCTACCATCCCCAGATTAATGGTCTTGTTGAGAGGTTAAACTCTACACTCAAGTCCATGCTATGGACATTTACAGACCAGTTCAAGAGGGAGTGGGATAAATATTTGCCCCATCTGTTGTTTGCTTACAGAGAGGTGCTCCAGGAATCCACATGTTTCACTCTTTGAGTTGTTGTATGGGCATAGGGTGAGGGGACCTCTAGATTTGATTCGAGATGAGGGTGAGAGTGAATATGAATCCCACAAGGAGTCTGTTGTGGCATATGTCCTAAACCTCAGAACAAGGCTCAGGGAATTTGTGGGCTTGGCCCAGGAGAACTTGGCAGAAGCCCAACAGCAGAAAAAGGTCTGGTATGACAGGAATGCTCGAGCTAGAGAGTATGCTGTAGGGCAGCAGGCAATGGTTGTCACTCCTGTCAGACACAGCAAGCTGCAGGCAGCCTGAGAGGGACCGTACAATGTGGTAAAGAAGGTCAATGATGTTAACTACATGGTAGAACTGCTAGGTCAGAGGCAGGGGCACAAATTGTACCATGCTAACATGATGAAACCATACCATGATAGAGAGGCCCTTGTGCTGCGTAGTTGCAGTGGATGACAAGAGAAGTCTGGGATCTGGTGACTGACCTCTTCAGTAAGGCTCGGACTGACACCTTAGTGGAAAGGGTAGCAATGCCCCAGCAGCTATCCCCTACCCAAGTTTGAGAAATCCAAGCAGAGTTACAGGGGTATGGGGGCATGTTCATTGGGAAATAAGGGTGCACCCACCTGGTGCAGCATCATGTGGATAGAGGACCACAAAGGTCTATTAAGCAGGCCCCTTAATGGGTGCCTGAGAGATTCAAACAGGCTCTGAGGGAGGTGATACAGGAAATGTTGGAACTAGTGGCAATTCAGAAGTCCAGCAGTCCCTGGGCCTCTCCAGTGGTGCTGGTGCCAAAGAAGGATGGCAGCACCAGGTTATATGTGGACTACAGGAAATTAAATAATTACACAGAGTCAGATGCCTTGGACAGATGAAGCCCTAGAGCAGCTGGATGGGACTAAGTATCTTACCATTACTTGAGCTTACCAAGGGTTACTGACAGGTGCCCTTGACTCCCAGTGCTAGAGAGAGGTCAGCCTTTGTGGCTCCTTTTGGCTTGTATGAGTTCATGAAGATGGCCTTTGGGATTAAAAATGCCCCAGTGACTTTCCAGAGGCTGGTAGATTGTATCCTAGCAGGAGCAGGAGATTTTGCCCTTGCTTACCTAGATGATATTGCCATCTACAGCAATTCCTGGCAAAAGCAGCTCCAGCATGTCATGGAGGTGCTGGGCAGACTGCAGATGGTAGGGTTAACCATTAATCCCAGCAAATGTCAGGTGGGTATGGTAAAGGTCTCCTACCTGAGACATAGAATGGGGAGTGGTAAGATCAGGCCAGACCCTGCCAAAGTAGAAGCCATTCAGGCATGGCCTGCCCCTGTTACCAAGAAGCAGGTGAGGGCATTCTTTTGGACAACAGGGCACTACAGAAAGTTTGCCCCAGTTATAGTTCCATAGCTGCTCCCCTCACAGAGCTGACAAGGAAAAAAAGCCAGATAAGATAGTGTGGACCTCAGCATGTGAGCAGGCATTCCAGAAACTTAAAGGAGCTTTGAGAGGTCCCCCTGTGTTAGCCAGCCCAGATTAAATCAAATAATTTGTTGTCCAGGTGGATACTTCAAACCATGGGGTGGGAGTTGTTCTTAACCAGGTTTCCACAGATGGAGATCACCCAGTGGTATATCTCAGACATAGCCTCCAACTGAGGGAGGAATGCTATGCAGCTTTAGAAAAGGAATTCCTAGCCATAGTGCGGGCACTGCAGAAAATTTAGCCTTATCTGTATTAAAGGAAATTCACTGTAGTTACAGACCACAATCCCTTAACATGGCTACATTGAGTCAGCCAGCAAAATGCCAAGTTAATAAGATGGAGCCTAAGGTTGCAAGCATATGATATGACAGTGTAGCATTGCCGCAGGGTTAGCAATGCCAATGCAGATGGGGTCTCAAAACAGGGAATGGGGTAAGGTATTCCCAGATAGGCTTAACCCTCTCAAGCAATGTTTCTCAAAGGTCACTTGAAAACCTAGCTTGAGTTTTTTTTGGGGGGAGGAGAGAATTGTGACACTGTCAGCCCAGCTATCTGGAATTTTGTAAATAATCATATGTCATTTGTGAATATCAACATGATTCATATGCTTATCTTACAAATGTAAGAGAACTATATGTTATGTCCATATGAAACTAGTGGTGGAGAAGTGTGTGTTGAAAAGGGTTTGTATAGTACTGAGCTTCAAGGATGGGTCCACAGTTTACCCTACTGGAAAAGAACAGAAATGTATATAAACTATATACCTGTGCAAATGTATGTTTTAATAATAGAAGCTGGAACATACAGACTTACCTTGCAAAACGTCAAGAAAATAAGTTGAAATTAAAATGTTTTACAATTGTGTTATCTCTCAGTTTCAGCTCAGCAGCAGACACAATGTCTGGAGCTAGAGGTTTTTCTATTGTTTTGAAACAGAAATAATTACTAGGTTTCAAATGTAAAGGTGTTTTATTGTTTTACGACTTTCCTGTTCTGCAAACATCTGAGAAATATGTATTTTTAACACAGAGATGTTAGTTTCTGTTAGCCTGGGAACTAAAGGCAGGTAACAAAGAGTGATGTCATCCAAGCTGATCCAGCAGTAATGTTTGATAGTAATTTAATAACTCTCTCAGAGAGACTGTGTGCATTTTGTATTTTGTCTTTGACGTGGAAACATCCATCATCAGCACTTCTGCCTGCGTGTTTTCTGTATGTACGACTTAGGGCATAGTATCTCTCTTAGATATAGATAGGAATATAGTAAAGATTAGTTTAGATGTTTTCTGTATTTATTTGAGACTGTCCTGCAGTGTTGTTCTAAAATATTTCCTGTGATTCTGAACTCTGCAGTTACTGTGTTGATTGATTATTGTCTTGTTCTTCTATTATTTACTATTAAATATATTTAAACCTATCTTTGTGGCTGATATTTGTGAGACAAATTTAAGCTCTTAGAGTACTTCCATATGTATTTGGTGACACTGTACAGGCCACTCCTAAATAGTCTTGTTCTTGGTCAGATTTACCATTTGGATTTATAGTAACATCACGCAGTATGATTGGCCCCCCCTTTGGGAAGGGCCTTAAAGTAGCTGATAAGGGGTTCAGGTGGTGATGATAACTACTTTATGGTCTGGGTAGAAAGGGGCATAGCTAGTAAACCTGTCCCAGCCTTTCCCATGTGTGTTTGTGTATAAATCAAAACTCAAAGTGTGTGTGTGTGTGTGTGTGTGTGTGTGTGTGTGTGTGTGTGTGTGTGTGTGTGTGTGTGTGTGTGTGTGTGTGTGTGTGTGTGTGAGCTACTTGGGCAGGGACATGAAGCACTGGTTGGACAGAGAGAGTGTTGGGAGGACTTGGCTTGGAACCCTGGCTAAGGACTCAACTCTATTGCTGTGCCAGTGGGGAGTCTAATTGCGGATCTAGAGAAAGAGGGAGAAACTAGCCCCAGACTGATTGTGATCTCCGTGTGTTCTTAAGGGAAATTGTACTTTACTGTGTGTGTACTTGTCATCCTCCCATTGTGTACATCCCTCACTGTTGCCAGTGGTGAGGACTGAGGCTCTTTGATTACTGGGTCAGTGCAGGGGCGTCACAGCAGGCTTAGCTTATTCCTCCATAAAAGCAAATCTGTCAGCTATATCTGCTTATCTGGCACTTTCAGTACCCTTAGCCTCCAGATTTGAGGCCAAACAATTCCTTAAAGGCATCATCTACATTAGACCTCCCAGGAGACCTGTCACTCCACCCTGGGATATGAACTTTGTGCTAGAGAAACTGACTTGGGCGCCTTTTGAGCCAGACTCTTCTAGTTCCTTCAAACACTGTACTTAGAAAACTGCCCTCCAGGTGGCTATTACCTCCGCCAGGCAGGTATAAGAATTACAAGCCCTTATAGTCTCTCCTTCTTACCTTTCCTTCCACAATGACAGGGTTTTCCTTTGTACCAACTCCTCCTTCATGCCAAAAGTAGTTAATGAATTGTCCTTAAACCAGGTTATTCAACTGACAACCTTTTTTCCCTCTTCAGAACAATAGTGAGAGGATCCCATCCACTCTTGATGTACACATACAACTCAGGTTTCACCTACACAAGACCAAATCCTTTAGAAAATCAAACTGTTTGTGCCATTTCACCCCAGGGCTCTGGAATTGCCTGTGCCCAAACAGACCATCTCCAACTGGATATCCAAATCCATAGCCTTTTTCTATACCCACCATGGTAAAGCTCTTCCAGGCTCAGTCAAAGCTCACTCTACAAGGGCAGTATCTTCCTTGGAGGCATTCTTCAAAGGGCTAGACACCAACTCTATTTTAGAAGCAGCTACATGGACATCTGCCCACACCTTCACTAAACATTATAAACAGGATTCTATCTCCAAATCCAGGGCAAGGTTTGCCAGGGCCATTCTCTATGACTTCCTGGAGAGTTACTCTTCCACTTCCTCCTCCCTTTATGCATGAGCTTTTGTATTGTCCCTCATGTAAGAATACTGCAACTGATGAATAGAAGGGCATAGATTAGTTGTACAAGAACTTACCATAACAATAGATGCCCTCTTCTCTGTTGCCATATTCTGTCCCACCCTCCTTCCCCCACTTCCTGACATTCTTAGATGCATTGATCCTCTTTCCCTTAGACTGTTTCTCCACCTGGGGCTTCAGTTCTGAGGACGGTGTGCATGTACATCTATTTTATGGCTATCTGATAGTGGCCTACATCAGATGTAACGTGCACCCTAAGATAGTAAAAGACTTTGATATACTCATGTAAGAATACTGCAACAGAGAAGAGAAGGGCATCTAATATTATTATAAGTTCTTACACAGCTAATCTATATATGATATGATAAGATACAATATGATATGATACAATACGATATGGTATGATATATGATATGGGACTTTGCTTATGGTGAGTTGTACATGGAGAAGCTCACTGTCATCACACTGCTTGACCAGCCTTGACATGTGATTGCTTTTAATGGAACTTGAGATACCTTTTGTCCCTTTTTATGTAGTAGTAGGTCTATATGTTTGGAAGGCATTATAGCCTTGTAATACTATGGTGCACTCCTCTGCTTTAAACCATGTCTCAGTAACTACACAGACATCTACATTCCCCAGGATGAGAGCTTGCAGGGAGTACAGTGAATTTTTTTCAAGCTCCTGATATTGAGCAGCATCACCTTTAGATTATCAGGGATTTGTTTAGCAATGTCAGATTATCGGGTTTGTAATTCCTAAGAAAGGCACTATGGGAGTGTGCAAATTATTAGTCAATACTCGTAAACCTATATGGGGCAGGTGCAGACCACCCTGGTGAAACAGAGTGATCTGTTACCCATATCACCCAAGGCTGATAATATTGTATACCCTACAAATTGCACAAAAAAATAAGCCAATTATCTTCTGTTCATACTGTGGTATCATCCTTAGAAAAGGTGGAATGTTAGTCAATGCTAGGCTCATACAGGCCTGGGACACATAGTCTGCCAGCTCTATCATGTCGATTTTTATATAGTCCAGGGAGGCACATCTCAGGTCATTTACACCCACATGGACTATGACTGAATCATACTGGTGCACGTAGGTCAGTGACTTGGGTGCGTGCATGATGTGCCAGGTCCTGGCCCTTGATAGGCAACTGACATCAACCCTCTCTTTGCTTAGCCCAGTGGGCTGGACATCTGCATGTTTCACAATGAACATATGCTTTCTGTAAGTCTAGGAATGCCCAGTTAGACTCTTTCCTCATCTCTAGCTTCTTCTCAACTATCTGTCTCACTGCAAATATTAGGTTTGTTATGTTACATCTTGATCAGAGTCCAACCTACTCATTTTACTTTCTACTAGCCTGTGCATTCATTTATCAATCACCCTGTCCAGCATTTTCATGCAGTGTGACAGGAAACTGAAATCACTATGCTGCCTGCAACTGTGACTGTCCCCCTACTATCAGCTATTCCAGCTAGGGAACAAGACAGGCTCATCGGGTAACAGTTCAGCATTTGGGAGGCAACAGACTGGGACACATCCACAGTCACACCCATATGACACTGGAATGCCCCCGATCTGTGTATGTCAAGTGCTAGGAAGACTTTTGTCAGTTGTGTTACTTGGTTCGTGCTCACACTGCATGGCACTAGCATGGCACTATGTGGTGCATGTACATCTCACATAGCCTGCACCAGTTCTCTGTCTAGCCAATATCTATCTCCTCCTGGTTAGAGAGCTGGAATATGTCAAGCCTCTAGCACCCCTTAACTGAACACCACCCTCCTGCTGATCACACAACAGGTTATATTATCACCCGAGCAGTTATCTCATTCACTGCATGCATGAATTTAGGTGGAAGAGCTGGCATTTATTCTCATTCTGTCTGAGAATGCCAAAGCATACTGTTATGCATCTTTAATACTTAATTATGCCTGTCTTAACATCTGTATGGAATCACATATGGAATACTTACAGTTTGAAGATAGGCATACTTCATTTGCAGATGGAGTTCACAACAAATCTTTTGAAACTGCTTCCATTTTAAATATTTTCTGAATTACAGCATAGCATTTTGTGCATGGTGCAGATTGTTTCAGAATATCACCCCAGTGCATATTTTACTTTCTACACAATCTGTTGAAGTTTTGTATGAAACATTATACATTGCTCAACAATTATATTAAGAAGTCTGAAGTGAAGGCATTTAAACAGTTGTTTTTTTCCTCTATGGATAATGATTTTATTGGCATGAGTATTTAAGAGTAATTGGTAGTATATTGCAGGAAGTTTCTAAATCTAAATTTTAACATGATATTTTTATGAATAATTCAAACTGTTTTGTTCTTGATGGTTTCTTTTATGGGCTGTTATAAGGTTAAATTTTTGTTGTCTGCAGTATGAACTCAGAATATAGTTATTACAGTTTATTTCAGTTTATCATTTCATATCTAATGTTGTTATCACTCATCTGTGATCATTTTGCTAAATGTTTCATCTTCAAGAGAGATGGGTTGTAAGCAAAACATTTCCAGCATTTCTGTAGTGACTATTTTGAAATTTGTTAAATAGCTTAACATTTGTAATGCTTCATTTTTTACCTTTGCTTTTTTATCTTCGGTTTATATTATATGGTCTCTGTAAAGAATGGTTCCTGCAATATACAAAGTGACATATTTAGTATGCTTTGTAGCTACATGACTCATCTTTTTTTTTGCTTTGTTTTTATTTGAGAAATTGATTAATTTACTCTTACAAAAATGTTTTTCTCAGCCAGGTCAGTGTTTTTGGTTTTCATGTATCATGATACAATTTGGATATTGCTATCTGTGTATGATATACCTAAAAGGTGTGTGTTCTAGTTATAACAGAAATACATAATTTGCATTTATTGTCTACCTATTTGTAAGTGGTTAAATAGGACAAATTCCATTCCAATTCAATTAAGGAGGAAATGGTGAAGCAGCGTTTCTACTTAATCCTGTTTTGCTTACTTTATATTAAAATGCAACTTATTAAGTATGCATGTAGTTTATAACCCTACAGGGCATATGGTATATCCTTTGGGACAGGATTCATGTTTTATGGATTTTTAAACTGATGATCTGGTGGAAACTGTGGAATAATTTAGGAAATGTATGCTTTACTGTGGGGCCTTATAAAGAAAATGATCATTTTTCACTTATGTTAAAATGTGGCTACACTGAACAAACAGAGGTACAGAAGTTAGCACTGCCACCTCACAGCACTTGGTTCTCTAGTTTGATTTTTTTTACTAGGGTATCTTCTGTACACAGCCTGTATGCCCTCCCTCTGTATTTTTTTTTTTTTTTTTTGGTGTTCCAGTGTTTTCTCACATCCCAAAGACAAGTTATAGGTGAATTTGTGGTTTTCCAAACTGCTTATAGGTGTGTGCTGAGGTTTTACAGTGGAATGGCACCCCTTCTAAGATTAGTTTCAATTAATTATACTCACAGAGTGATAGTATAAGTGCTGGGAATTTTGGACAACTGTTACTGAGGAAGCAGAACCATATTACCTGACATCCAGTTGATAATGGAGATTCTATGCTATTAAATGGAATGGATGCCAAAACATAGGTTATTATACAGTGGCAAAACAGTAAAGAAATCATCCCCTTGCCCCCTAAAAATGTGTTGATATCAGCAGGGCACTCTGACATTCATAACAGAAATCAGCTATAACTCCCAGCAGCCTTAAGGTGTTATTGCTCAATGCAAGAGCCTAAATAAGAAACTCAGTACCCCACCAGCTCTCCTCACTTTGGAGAATGTAAACATCTGTGCTGTTAAATAGACTTAGTTTATTTCTGGTACTCTGGCATTCATAACAGAAATCAGCTATGACTCACAGCAGCCTTAAGGTGGTGTTGCTCAATGAAAGACCCTAAATAAGAAACTTAGCACCCTACACACTCTCCTCACTTTGGAGAATGTAAACATGTGTGCTGTTAGATATGCTTAGAAAGTGCTCTGGCAGTGGAAGCCTACAGTGTCTTCCACACATTTAGACCAACAGCAGCACAGACAGGGGATAAAGGTGGAGGAGACTTGATCTACATTAGCAGCAAATACAACTTTGCCTTGGTTAAACAGGATGATGCACCGAAGTTCATCCGTAACAAAGTCTCCATAGACAGATTCCCTACCATGTCCTGGCCAGCTTCAGCTCGTACTCTATGATCCATAAAGCTCACAGTTTTTACCTAGGCCTACTAGGGGCACTCACCATCCAACTAAATTCATTATTCATTGGAGATTTCAACTATCCCTTGTGACATCTCACCACCTCTGGGCCAGTAATCAAGGAGCATCAATCCTCACCACTGGCACCTGTGGGGGATGTTCACTGGGAGGATAACAGGTACACACAGAGTATTTCCAAATGCAGCTCTCTGCATCAAATGCAATTTCCTTTAAGACCACACAGAGACCACAGTCAGTCTGGGGCTGGTTTCTCCCTCTTTCTCCAGATCTCCAGTAAGACTCCGCACTGGCACAGCTATAGAGTTAAGATCTCAGCAGAGGCATCCAGCACCCTCTCTGTCCAACCAGTGCTTCATGTCCCTGCCCCCCAAGTAGCTGACACACACACTCATTGAGATTTGATTTAGACACACACACACGCACACACACACACACACACACACACACACACACACACACACACACACACACACACACACACACACACACACACACACACACACACCTGGGCAAGGCTGGCACAGATTTACTAGCTGTGCCACCTTCTGCCTAGTCTATAAGGTAGTTATGACTGCCACCAGACACTCCTGCCAGGTACCTTAAGGCTTTTGCAAGAGTACCTAATATACTCAGTGAAATTAATATTAATACAAATGGTAGTTTGACCAAGAGCAAGGCTGTTAGGAGTGGCCCGCACAGTGTCACCAAATAAATATGCAAGAACTCTCAAAACTTAAATATCTCTACAAAGATCAGCCACAATGAAAGGTTTAAATATATTTAATAAGAAATAATAGAACAAAAAATATAAGTATATATATTCACAGTGACATCAAAGTTCAAATCACAGGAAATATTTAAAATAACATTAAAGGATAGGCTCAGACAAATAAAGAAAAACAATATCTAAACTAAGCTTCATTACATTCCTGACTGAATCTAAGAAAATTAGACTATTCCCTAATAACTTACTTAACAAAGCATGGCAGATGATGTGGTGAATGGTTCTTCTTCTCAGGCACAAGACAGAATACAGAATGCTCTGTCTCACTAAGAGGTTTCCCAGAATAATATCTAAAATATTACTTCTGAGATAGCTTTCAGAATGACATCACTTCTGGTCATATGACTTCTAGTTCTAATGCAAAACCCTATTGCTGGAAGCTGGCAGGACTTAACACCTACCTGTAAAAATACACACACAAGGGTTTTTGCTCAGATCTGAGGTAGGTGCTGGAAATCATAAAACAATTCCATACCACCACACTTCCATAGTTGTAATTAGTTCACTCCAAGTACAATACAGAAAGCTTCCTAGTACATACTTTGTGTCTCTGGCTGCATTGAAACCTGTGATACAGCATCTTTTTGGCCTAGCCTATAAAAGTAATTTAATTTCAAATATATTTTAAAGTTTGCTGGACTGAGGTTAACCTCCTGATTTCCATCTTCCTCTGTTAAAACATATAAATTTAAACAATTACAACAGTGCATGTACATTTCTGTTCTCTCCAGTAGGGCACACTGTGGATACATTTCAAACACAAGCTCTTTACAAATACCATTTAAACACAAACATCTGTACAAATCAGTTTGATATACACATGGCATACAGTTCTAGTACATTTGTGATACCAGCATCTTGTATGACATACAGTTCTAATACATTTGTAACACAAGCATCTTGTATAAATCAGTTTGATAGTCCCAATAGACATATAATTATTTACACAATTCTATCTAGCTCTGCTGGCAGTACCTCCTATTGTCATGCCTCTCCCACTTTGAAGACTCAAGCTAGTTTTTTCAAGTGCACCTTGAGAAATATTGCTTGAGAGGGGTGAGCTTACCTGGGTATACATTACCCCATACCCTGTCTTGAGATCCATCTGCATTGTCATTGCTAACCCCACTGCAGTGCTGCACTCTCATATCATATGCCTGCAATTCTAAGCTGGCTAACTCAATATAGCCATATTAAGGGATTGTGGTCTATAAATACAGTGATTTTTTTCCAGGCAGATAAGGCTGAAGTTTTTGTAGTGCCCATACTATGGCTAGACATTCTTTTCCTGCAGCTACATAGCATTCCTCCCTGGGTTGGAGCCTACGGCTGAGATATACCACTGGGTGTTTTTCACCATATGAGGAAACCTGGCTGAGTACAGTCCCCACCCCATGGTTTGAAGCATCCACCTGCACAAATTCTTTGATTTAATCTGGACTGGCTAACACAGGGGGTTATACCAAAGCTCCTTTAAGCTTCTGGAATGCCTGCTCTCATGCTGGGGTCCACACTACCTTATCTGTTCTGTTTTTCCTTGTCAAGTCTGTTAGGGGAGCAGCTATGGTACTATAATTGGGGGCAGACTTTCTACAGTACCCCACTGTCCCTAAGAATACCCTCACCTGCTTTTTGGTAACAGGGGTAGGCCATACTTGAATGGCTTCCACTTTGGCAGATTCTGGCCTGATCTTACCACTCCCCACTCTATGTCCCAGGTAGGAGACCTCTGCCATACCCACCTGACACTTACTGGGCTTAATTGTCAACTCCCACCCTCTGTAGTCTGCCCAGTACCTCTCTGATATGCTGAAGGCATTCTTGCCAGGAATGGCTGTAGATAACAACATCATCAGGTAAGCAAGGGAAAAATCTCCTGCTCCTGCTAGAATATGATCTACCAGCCCCTGGAAAGTTGCTGGGGCATTTTTCATCCCAAAGGCCATCTTTGTGAACTCATAGAAGCTTCAAGGAGTGACAAAGGCTGACCTTTCTCTAGCGTTGGCAGTCAAGGGCACCTCCCAGAAGCTCTTGGTAAGATCAATAGTGGTAAGATACTTAGTCCCACCCAGCTGCTCTAGGACTTCATCTGTTCTAGACATGGGGTAAGCATATGACTCTGTGTGACTATTTAGTTTCCTGTAGTCCACACAGAACCTGGTGCTGCCATCCTTCTTTGGTACCAGCACCACTGGGGAGGCCCAGCAACTGCTGGACTCCTGGATTCCCCCCAGTTCCAAAATTTCCTGTATCTCCTCCCTCAGAGTCTGTTTGATACACTCAGGCACCTTAAAAGAGCCCTGCTTAATAGGCCCTTGGGGTCCTGTATCCACATGGTGCTGTACCAGGTGAGTGCAGCCTGGTCTCCCAGTGAACATGCCCCCAAACTCCTGCAACACTACTCAGATTTCTTGAACCTGGGAAGGGATGGTGGCTGGGACATTGCTACCCCTTCCACTGAGGTGTCAGTCCAAGCCTCACAGAGAAGATCGGTCACCAGATCCCCCTCAGACTCTTCCTGCCATCCACTGCACATACTCAGCACAAAGGCCTCTTTATCATGGTAAGATTTCATCATGGTAACATGACACAGTTTGTGCTCCTGCCTCCTGCCTAGCAGTTCTACCATGTAGTTGACACCACTGACCTTCCTTACCACTTTGAAGGTTCCCTCTCAAGCTGCATGCAGCTTATTGTGTTTTACAGGAATGAAAACCATAACATGCTGATCCACAACATACTCTCTTGCTCAAGCATTCCTGTCATAAAAGACCTTTTTCTGCTGTTGGACTTCTGCCAGGTTCTCCTCAGCCAAGCCAATGTGTTCCCTGAGCCTTGTCCTGAGATTTAGGACATATGTCACAACAGACTCCTTGTTGGATTCACACTCACCCTCCCACTAAACATGAATCAAATCTAGAGGTCCCCTCACCCTATGCCCATACAGCAACTCAAAAGGTAAGAAACTGTGGATTCTTGGGCACCACTCTGTAAGCAAATAATAGATGGGGCAAATATGTGTCCACTCCCTCTTAAAATGGTCTGCAAATGCCCATAGCATGGTCTTTAGTGTGGAATTTAACCTCTCCAACAGACTATTAGTCTGGGGGAGGTAGGGATGGTCCTTAGGTGCTTCACCCCACAGTGCTTCCACAGACAAGCCAACAAGTCTTACATGAAATTAGCACCTCTGGTCAGTCAGTATTTCTTTTGTGAAACCTACCCTGCTGAAAATCTCTATCAACATTTGCCACCTTTTCTGCTTTAATTGAGGACAGGGACACTGCTTCAGGGTCTGGTAGCATAATCTACTACCACTAGGATATACTTCTTCCCTGTAGAAATTGGGGTACTCAGAGGCCACACAATATCCATAGCTATCCTCTGAAATGTCTCCTCAGTCACAGGCAAAGGCGTCAAGGGAGCTTTGAACTTTTCTCCTTCCTTGCCTACATTTTGGCACTGCCCACATGTTCTGTCGTATCCTGATACATCCCTTGCAGTCCCAGGCCAATAAAAGTTCTGCAGAATATTGGTACCTGTTATGCCTATATGGCCTGCAAAGGGAATGTCATGGGCTATGGCTAGACGTGCCAGATGGTAGGCTCTGGGCACTACCAACTGCTATAGTTTCTCACCCTCTAGCTCTCCCTCAGAAGTCCATTCTCTATACATCAACCCTTTGTTCCAGTATACAGAATCCCCTTTTCCTTGAGAATCAGGCACCTCTCTAGCTGCCTGCCTCAAGCCTTGTAATGCAGGGTCTGAGAGCTGAGCCTCCTCAAATCTTTCTTTGTAACCCTTTCCGGCTCACATTCCACAGGAATCCTCTGACAGCGGTGCCTCACTGTCAGCCTGGCTACTACTACTCACCTCTACCCTTGCTGTTACTCTGTCCAAGGGAACAACAGTACCCACCAGCAGCTGTGGCTCACCTTTAGTCACACTGCTACAGGGTATCTCCCTCCCTGAAGTAGCCACCTCAGCAGTCATGGCTTCAAGTGTGAGATCTGTCTGGGTCCCCCCAGGCTACCAGATCCACATGCCTGTCTTCAAGTCTGACTGAGTGTAACTGCATGCACATAAGGTACTACATTATCAAAATCATTCCCTTTCAAAACATCAGCAGGGATATCCTCAAACGCACCTACTTGTTTGCTTCCTTTTCCACTCTCCCAGTCAAGGTGAACCCTAGCCAAAGGTATTTGGAATGGGGTCCCTCCTAAATCTCTGACTGGAGTAGATGCCCAAGCAAATAGTGCTCCTCTTTAAAACTTGCAGGCTTCACAATGGTTAGGTCAGAGGCTGTGTCTCTCTTAGCAGTGACCTGTTTCCCATCTATTAAGATAAGATATAACCTCTTGTGGTAGTTTGATACCCTTGCTATCTCCAGACAACTTACCACTGGCATTCTGTTAATCCCACTTTCTGGCTCCCCTACCTTTTGTTCCCCACCTTGCCTCTGTAGACATTTAATATGCTGCATGGCTACATGGCCCTACTGATTGCATTTAAAACATTTAACCCTTGATCCTGGCCATGTACCTGAACTAGTGGCTTCCCCTGTTACTAGTAGACTCTGTTGTGATGATTTAGGTTGCCCAGCATGGGTCCCCTTATACCCATGTGCAGCACTGGGTATCCATTTCCTGTGCAGCGAAGCCTTGCTTGCTAGGTATAGGTCTCATTTTTCCTCAACTCATCTGTAGTGTTGCATTCCCTCTCTGCCAAACAGATTGTCATGTCCTCAGGCAAAGTGCTAAGGGCTTGTTCTCTCATCCAAAGGTCTGTCAGCCTTTCAAAAGTGGTGAACAGACATCCACTCACCAATCTATGAAAAACAAGTGCTTAACTCAGCAATATAATCACACACTTTCATCTGCCTTGTGTCTATGCTCACAAAACTTTTTTTCTATAAGCTTCAAGCATTAACTTAAATCATTCCAATAAACAATTTTAAATGGATTATAATTAAGCAATCAATATCAGACAATTTAGAAACTGTGGTTACAACTTTACCATGGAGTAAGGGGGTGAGCAACTGTACCCAGAGCCCTTGGTCAACATTATATTGTTTGCATATGCTTTCAAACATATGAATAAAACTATCAAAATTATCACCTTCTTGGTACTGAGAAAGAAATTTGCTGACCTTTATTCAAGTCTCTTTAACTCCAGATGGATTTTGAAGTCCTCTGAGTAAATGTTGAACTGTTCATTTTCTGAGAGCTGTACATCCTTAAGGCCAGTCTGGCTGTCTTCCTGGTTGCTCGTCTGTGATGCAGCTATGAATAAGGCTGCAATCATTTCCTCTTTAGTCAGGTTGGCATAGCTTGACACATCTTAACCAACTGGTTCCTTGTCAGCTTGCCATACTCAGCTGCTGACATCCTTGCCTGCTCTCACTGACTAATGAAGCTAACAAAAAATAAATAAAACTATTGTGATTTGAAACTCTGGATGTCTACAGTGTGGCTGCTTAAGAGTACAAACACCTTCTTTTGTGACCACCATTTACAGGTTACAGGATTTCAATATCCACACCACTGAATCACAATATGAGATGCTGTGATTCTACCATTGCCACCAATATGTTACGAATCTCCACCTCTAGGTCAGTATTCAAGGAGACTCAATCCTCACCACTGGTACCTGTGGGGGACATTCACTGGGAACATAACAGGTACATACACAGTATTTCCAGATGCACTTCTCCACATCAAGTACAATTTCCCTTAGAGCATACAGAGACCACAGTAAGTCCAGGGCTGGTTTGTCCCTCTTTTCCAGATCCCCAATAAGACTCCCCACAGGTATAGAGTTGAGATTTCAGCTGAGTGTCCAAGCCAAGGCTTCCAGCACCCTCTCTGTCCAACCAGTGCTCCATGTCCCTGCCCAAGTAGCTGACACACACACTCTTTTACACACACACACACACACACACACACACACACACACACACACACACACACACACACACAGACACACACACACACACACACACCTGGGAGAGGCTGGCACAGGTTTACTAGTTATGAGCCCTTCTGCGCAGTCCATATGGTAGTTATGACTGCCACCAGACACTCCTGCCAGCTACCTTAAGGCTCTTCCAAGGGTACCTAATATACTGAGTGAAATTAATATTAATACAAATGGTAGTTTGACTAAGAACAAGGCTATTAGGAGTGGCCCACACAGTGTCACTAAATAAATATGCAATTACTCTCAAAACTTAAATATCTCTACAAAGGTCAGCCACAATGAAGGATTTAAATATATTTAATAATAAATAATAAAAAACAAGAAAATACTAAGTATATATTCATAGCAACATCAGAGGAAATATGTAAAATATGTAAAATAACATTGAAGAACAGGCTCAGACAAATAAAGAAAAACAATATCTAAACTAAGCTTCACTATATTCCTGACTGAATCTAAGAGAATTATACTATTCCCTAATAACTTACTTAATAGAGCATGGCAGATGCTGTGGTTAATGGTTCTTCTTCTCAGGCACAAGACAGAATATAGAATGCTCTGTCTCAATTAAGACTTCTCAAAATAATATCTAAAATATTACTTCTGAGATAGCTTGCAGAATGACATCACTTCTGGTCATCTGACTTCTAGATTCTATGCAAACCTCCATTGCTGGAAGCTGGGAGGACTTAGCATCTACTTGTAAAAATACACACACAAGGGCTTTTGCTCAGATCAGGTGTAGGTGCTGGAAGTCATGAAACAATTGCATACCTCCATACTTCCATAGTAGTAATTAGTTTACCTCACAGGCAATACAGAAATCTTCCTAGTACAGACTTGGTGTCTCTGGCTGCATTGAAACCCCTGAGATAGTATCTTTATGGCCTAGTCTATAAATTCATTTAATTTTAGATATTTTTTAAAGTTTGTTGGACTTAGGTTAACCTCTTGATTTCCAGTTTCCTCTTTTAAAACATATAAATTTAAACAGTTACAGTAGTGCATGTACATTTCTGTTTTCTCTAGTAGGACACACTGTAGATGCATTTCAAACACAAACACTTTACAAATACCCTTTCAGCACAAACATCTGTACAAATCAGTTTGATATACACATGACATACAGTTCTAATACATTTGTAACACCAGTATCTTGTACGATATACAGTTCTAATACATTTGTAACACAAGCATCTTCTATAAATCAGTTTGATATTCACAAATGACATATAATTATTTACAAAATTCCACCTAGTTGTGCTGGCAGTACCTCCTATTGTCACACCCTCTATAGACTGGGAAATCTACACTGCCTTTAACTCACAGGTGCAACATTTCCTGGATTTTATCAACATAAACACCTTGTACCAGATAGTACACTCTTCAACCAGAAGGTCAAACATATTGGACCTAGTACTCACCAACATGGGAGAACACTGCAACCCCCCCCCCCCCCAAACCAGGTCCTGACCTCATTGGTGAAGTCAGACCACAAAGCTGTCTACCTTAAAATAAAATTCAACACAGAAAACTCAACTAAACCCATGACAGTTAAGAACTATACTTAAGGAAACAACATCCTATTAAGCAACAATTTGTCAAAATTCATGACTCCAAATCTCAAGAACACAGCTACTTATATAGAATTATTTACAGAAACACTGTCCAAACATGTAAATGTCTGTAATTAAGCTGTGCCACCTACCACAGTAAGCCCAGCTTTAACACCAAAAACAAACCACACTGGTGACATCTTTACCTTAACAAGCTATATAACAAAAGAAAAAAAGTCATAACCAAAATCAGAAACATCAACTCTTATACAGACAAGAGCTCTCTGATTCAATTCAACAAGAAACTAAAAGGTCTAATAAAGATTGTTTTTGTTATGGGTGGCAAGATAGTTACATTATCACTGTTTGATGAGCTCTGGTAAAGGTTACCGGCAAAATGAGGTCACAGGCATGAACACAAGCAAAATACATTACTGTGGTCATTAATTCTTTTATGTGTATCATAGCCAAAAATCAGAGATGCACAAATAGAATGCTTATTTCTGTAGAGGAAATAGGAGTCAGATTGTAAATGCAAAGGCAATTATATGATTACTGTTAAACAAGCATGATATAACTTCTCAGAGTCTGGGTCAGTGTTTGTGCCTGCGGGCAACAAGATAAAATGCATTAATATGTCTATTATTTGTTTCATTTTAATCTCAATCAAATGCTAGAGGTGTGGACAACCTTTTCCTTGGGTCTTAACAAAACTTAAGAAAATGACTATCCACTGTTGTCGTTTTACTCACAGATGAGCAGCTATTTATCTAGCTTTTCAGCAGTAGACGTAGTAGTTTGTTTATGTGTGTCTGTGTGTGGCAGAGGTAATCAAATCTATGATACTTAATGATCATCACACCTTTTGTTTATGAACAGTTTATGTGTACCATTTTAGAAGGGGCACATTCTACTAGGAGAGTAGGTGTACACAGGATAATATATGTAAAAACTAAGCTAAAAGTAAGCATGCTGTTTGCTGTATTTTACACATAAAGATGGCACAACCAATGTTTGAATTCAAGTTGCTACTTTGTTATTCCTTAATGCATTTTTTATTTAATTTACATCACACATCCACAGTGTTTATTTTTCTCACAGGATGAATAAATATCAGAAAATCATAATCTGCTGTTATAACATAAGAATTAAAACTACAATTTATTTATAACTGAAATCGTGTGTTTTAGGTATTTGAAACTGCAATAAAGAAAGAATGAAAGAAAACAAATGAAAAAGAAAACAAAACAAAAAGAAAATGGAAAGCTTCACCTGGAAATGTGACTTGGCACTCAAAAATTGAATAGGCATTTGTTCTATTGATGTTACCTCTGTAACTAGAATCATAACCTAAATAAAATTATAGTAGAATTAAAAAAAAAAAAAGTTTACAGGAAAATGTCAGACTCTTTCAGGGCTGTAGCTCTGCCTTAAAAGGGTGCACCAATCATCCTAAATGGCCACTAAAATGTGCCTGGCTCTCATGACACACTATACTTGTTTTTTATTAGGTGTAAATATATAAGCTGTATTGACCAACCACTTTGGGCATCAACTGTGGTGCTCAGTACCTCAAGACTGGAAAACACAGATCACAGACTATGTACCTTATCAGGGCTAGCCACTTGATGGTGTAAAAACTGATTCAAGGTGATTCAGTCATGTTGACTAATGTTACCAAAAAAATGGTACGGGCATTTGTTTGTGATAAATGGGTTCAGGACCTGCCCTACTCTGACCTTTCCTAGGGACCCATGTCATAGTGGGAGGGATATATGAGCCCTTATCACCAGTGTGTGCCTGCCAAAAAGCCCAGCAACCCTGGGTGAGTAAGCTACTGGCTGGCTGGTATCCAATTGCCCAGCCCGAGTTACCTGGGATAACTTTGTTGAGTGAAAACTGGACATAAAACCAACCTGCTTAACATGAATTAAGAATTGCTACACTCTATGTCAAGATGTTGGGTGCAATGAGGGAGAAATGGCTCCTGAGGATGCTCATACCAGTATGGAAAAAAAGGAATATCTCATATGCCTAGAAAATAAGCATACTTGTGCTAGGTGTACAACAACAAAGGGAACATCGACAACTATCAAAGGTACAGAGGTATCAAACAACTGTCACACTGCATGAAAGGTCTGGAAAGCATGAATAGTGAATGAATACACACAGTAGTAGAAAAAAAGATATATATATATATATATATATATATATATATATATATATATATATATATATATATATATTTAACTTACTTCTGCGCTCTGCCAGCCAGCCCAGCAGTCAAGCAGAGTCCAGACCGGTCCACCCAGTGTCTGCAACTCCAGAAATCCCAGATCCAGAGACCAGATCCCAGACCCAGAATCATCCGATCAGGACCTGAACAGGATGAGAAAATAGCTCCAGGTAGAAGAATTAAAAAAAAAATTCTATAATCCGTATATACTAGTTTCAGCTGCCAGATCATGTCAGTCAGTGTCTCAACTATTTCTGATTTTGGTTCAGACTTTTGCCCTCAAAAAAATCTAGTGATATGGGGAGGAAAATGTGGTGGATTAAACTTGATACAATGAGAGTTATAGATTGTTTGTACTTCTGAAAATGCATGAGAATTCACATGGGCTTTTTCTGCCACATGTCAACTTTTGAAGTCATTAGTAGTAGTACTAATATTTTAAGAAGTTTCCCTGTGTATTTCTGGCTAAGAGTTTGATAGTTGTCATAGTAAGTAACAGCAGTAGCGCATACTGAAAGAAAACTACCATGGCAGCGCCATACCTCTCAACCTCTTAGCACAAGAAATCTGGATAAAGCCTGACGTAATGGGGGGACAAAGGCCCAAAAATAGGGATACATTTTAAATATTGCTTTTATAAACTTAGAAAGTTGCTAGAATAACAGGATTTGTGTTAGCATGAATTTTCTTAAATATGAAGTCTAAAACTTAATTACGTCATTATTTAGTGACTTTAATCCTTAGATCATCCGAGTAATTTGTCAAAAAAACACAATTTTTATGAGGAATGGACCAAAAATATGAGGCAAAAATCTGGATATTCTGTGAAAATCTGTACAGTTGAGAGGTATGTGCAGCCCAAGGCATTAAAGTGCTGAAGGTTCAGTTCCCAGCTGGGCACCTTCTGTGTATGACGTATTTTATCTTCCTTGTGTTGAGTGGGCTTTCTGGTTTCTTGTCACATCCTTGAAACATGCTAATAATAACAAGTTAGGTACCTACCTTCTTAGAGTTGTTGTGTGTTTCTGTGTGAGTGCATGGCACTGCATGCGTTTGTGTGTGTTTCCGTGTTCATAAGATCATAGGAGGTTACTAGGCTATTGGCCCTGAGGCCCTTACAAGCCTAGCCAAGAATTTAGCCCATGTTCCAACAAGTCAGCACCCTATGCCACTGTCCAGCAGGGACACAGGTGGAATCCCAGGGGTGTATTTTCTGTTCCACGTCCAGTTATCCTGGTTGGGCTTAAAAAGGGTTAATGAGGTTCTCTGCTTGAAGTGGAGAGGGAGTCTATTCCACAAAAGGGGGAGTCTCTGGGGCACAACTCTGTCCTGCCAGCAAGTCCTATTGATGTCACAGACCAGGTTGAGGTTGTGCATGTAGGTTACTCGAGTGGAGCTTGACTTGTGGATATGCAGCAGTCCCATCAAGGCGGGGTCTGAGATTGCTTAGTATGCCAGACAGGGGTCACCTCTGAGGAGTCTGTAGGAGACTGAGTAGAGGGACAGGACCTTTAGCCTATCTGTGTAGGGTAGATGTTTGAAGTCCTGGATTCTCCTGGTGAAGAACCTCCATGGTCTCTCCAGCTGCTGCATGTGTTTTTGAGGTACATGCCGAAAGGGGCATTGTACTCAATAATGGGTCTTATAAGGGAAGAATACAGGGATGTTCTGACCACCTTGTCCCTGGGTGAGATACCCTTACTAATGAGGATGGCCATGTAGAAAGCTTTCCATACAACGGAGGCAATATGGTGGTCAAAAGTCAGTTTTCTATCAACCTGGGTGCCCAAGTCCCTCACGACTGATTGCGTGCTTAGGACCTTATTCTCAATGTGGTAATTTGTGGGGATGTCACTCTCCTCAAAGGGGATGATGATGCATTTTTTGGTATTCAGTTTGAGATCATGTTTCTGGCACCAGTCATTTGTTCAGGTGAGACCCTCTTGGACGATGTCCACATCATTAGGGGAATTGATGCCAGTACCCAGCTTACAGTCTTCTGCAAACTTGGTCAGCCATAGCCCACTGGTTTTGGCCTGCACCTCAGAAAGGTATATCCCAAACAGCAGAGGCCCCAAGACCAATCCCTGGGGTACACTGTTCATTATGGGTCTACTGCTTGAGGTTCCTTCCTCTATTTTGACTAGGTGGGTTCTATCAGTGAGCCATTTTGTTACCCATCTGGTAACATATGGATAGATGCCTAGCTGAGAGAGTTTATCTATTATACCTGAGTGGGGAATAGTATCAAAGGCTTTGGCCAGGTCAAGTGTCTGGAGGTTGTCAATGTCCTTGTTAATGAGGTCCATGATAATCTGCTCAATGGCCTTGCAGATCAGGCTAGTTAGGCTGATAAGTCTATAATTTCCTGAATCGGTGGATGCTCCACCTTTGTGCAAAGGGATAACAATGGCTGTCCTCCACCCAGCTGTGATGAAGACAGCACTCAGGCTTTGGTTGAATAGGGTACATAATGGTGCTGCAAGTTCCTGCCTGAGCTCATGTAGGATGCAGCCTAGGATTTTATCGGGACCCATGGAGGCTGTATCTTTGGCTTTTGAGAGGGAACTGATGACTTGCTCCCTAGAGAAATGGAGGGGGCAGGTACTGGGGGTATCCTGTGATTCTGATGGGGAGACTGATGGGTGAAGTTTTCACTGAACCTGTCTGCCAGCAGCTTGGCTATATCTACAGCATTTGTGTATGTGGTGTCCTTGACCATCAGTTCTGAGGAGATCTGGGTGCTTCCCTTAAGATTGCGGACAAATGTGAAGAATGCCTTATGATTTTCTTTAGTAGATGTGGCCAGTTTGGACTTGAAGTTTGCTTTAGAGGATTTAACTAGTGCTCTTATTTGCTTGTCCAGGCTAAGGAGAGATTGCTTCCAATTAGGCACCTGATCCTTCTTGGCTCTGAACAGCATTTTTTCCTTTTATTATAGAGTTTATTTATTTATTTATTGCAGACGTCTACCAGACAGGTTTACTCTTTCTTGTTGAGGATGATTTTGTCCTGTTAAGTATTACTGATTCCATGCAGCTATATAAATGCTCGTATAGCACTTTGGCGAAGGTTTGGACATATAAGTCAGTTCCTGTGGAGGGGGAGGGGGCTGTGAAGCTGTTTATACCTTCCCTCAGGGGGTTGTAATCAGCTTTGGAGAAGTTTTTTAGTTTGACCCTAACTAGGGGGGATCAGGGGAGAAGGTGACTTCAAAAGTGACTGCTATGTGGTCAGATCTTACCAGGGATGATGACACTGTAGGGATGCTACAGTGGTTACTCGTGTTGGTTAATACCAAGTCTAACATATTTTCACCTCTTGTGAGGGTGCTGACCAACTGGTCCAAGGCATTTGCATTGCTGAAATCAAGAAATCTCTGGGAATTTGTGTTTTGGTTATGAGTATTTCTTCCAGTCTATGGTTGGATAGTTAAAGTTGCCCCAGATCAGGGTAATGAGCTGAATCTTGAGAGATTTGAAGAGGTCCAGATAGGTGGAGTGGGCATCTTGAGTCAAAGTTGGAGACCTATAGCTAGCTATGATTTAAATAGGGGTCTTGCCAATTGTTAACTGCACCTGGAGTGTTTCTTGTTAGTCATACTGTTTGACCAGCCTGGAGGTGTGTATGGCTTTTATATATATATTCCAACTTCACCTCCTTTTGCTTTGCTGCTAATGGTTTGAGGTATGAATGTATTATAGGATGAGTAACCTGGTGTGGCTGGGATGTGCTCTACAGCTTTGAACCAGGTTTCTTGATTGCACAACTGTCAGCATCTTCCAAGGTTAAGGATGATTGCAATGAGTGCAGTTTCATGTTTAGACTCCTAGTGTTTAGCAGCATGATCTTTAATTTATGTTTTGATGAAATTTTCATGTTGGTAGGTTTGACCTCCTAGCATTGCCTAAAAAAGGCACTATGGGGGAGGCAAGAGCCTTTGCCAGGAGGCTGAAGCCCAAGGGAGACAGATGCAGTTCATCTCTGGCAAAGCATAGTGGTTTGTCAATCATGTCATCACAGGCTGTCAGGTACTGGATCCCCCTGGAATGACACCAGAAACTAAGCAAATTGCTAAAGTTAATCATTTCTGTTTGTACTGAGGTATCATTCTGGGTGATGGTAAAATGCTGCTTAAAGCTAGGAACATACCTGCCTGGGATACATATTCAGTGAGGTATATCATATTTCATATGTGAACACTTAGTCCTGATGACCAGGAATAGTATAAAGCAATTATCTGAGAACATACTAGCCTAGGATATTATAGAATGCATTATGATTACTGGAGGAGCGAACAGCCGATACTTCAGGTACAACTTCTTTATGAACCCTGTAAGCTTAGCTGGGCAGTGGCAGGACATCAGGTGCTTCATTCTACCAGGGTGGTCGTGGTAGTGTTACACACTCATAATTACTCGGAACATTCGGAGATCAATGCAAATATTGGAAAAGGGTACAGGTGGAGGGACCCAGCTCTCATCCCCTAGAGCAATAATCTGGGCTAACTACTGAATTTTTTTTTAAAACTGTAGACTTTTCAGTTTGGGATTTGTCCCTGGTTCTGGAGGTAAGAGGTTGAGAGCTATGGCTTAAAAGTGTATGCCACAATGCTCCCCCCAATGCTTTTTCAGCTGTATAGTTTGCAAGCAATGAATGGATCCCATCATGCCAGAAATTAGATGTTCCTAACTTATTGTGCAGAAAATGCATGTTGATGGCATCCCACAATTCCATTTGAGTAGGTGGGGTTATGCACATTTTATGTTAATCAGTGTCCTGAATTTTGGATGGTTGTACCAACTTTTCATGGGCTATTGTTCAAATGTTTGATGTTTCCAGGTTGAGAGTTATGCTTGTGCACACCAATTTCATCTACTGAAGCCCCTTCTGTGAGCCATTAGAATAGGAAGTGATAACACCCATGTCCTGATCCCATGCTAATATTGACATACTATGTGCTACAACACAGTGATCTGATAGTACTACATTAATAGTTTTACATGTGAATGTGGTACTTCTGCATTACTTCTATATTGTACATTGTTTGTTATATATTTAACTGACCTTACTTGATCATTGTTTTCGTTATATTTCCCCTTAGTTTTAAATGAAGACTTCTGCAATGATGGTGTCCCTCATCAACAGTGACAGTTTTGGTAACCTTATTGGACACCTAGTTGTGGAGGTTCATATTTATGATCCTCCTCATCACTGTCTTACTTGGGATATGTCTCCAGGCTTCCCAGCATCATGTTATGTGGCATGTTGTGCTCCACCAGCATTCAGCAGGCCTTTACAGGTAAGCATTAGAGTCTGCCAACACAGCTGTCCAGACAGTGAAATGACATCTTTAGATATGCAAAGTTGCATTCATTGAAGTCCTTTCCACAGCAGTGGGCATGATTTTTGGATATTTTTAGGCAGGTCTCTGAATGGACTATGTGGTGTCAGCAGACATGACTCGAGCAAATATTTGACATGCCATAATAATCACCCATGGCATGGCAAACCTGCCTAAAATGTATAGTATAGGACATCAATATTTAAGACATTGGCTTCATGTTTATTCACTGAGTTGTGAGGTGACACATATATGATGTAGCTTCTAAGGTCACATACTACTAGGCAGAGATAAATGACTAGTGAAATGTATGGTATGCATGTGTATTGTCTGTATTTGGTTTCTATATGGCTACATCTGCCATTCTCAGCACCAGTGATGCTTAGCTGATGGCATAATGAGAGGGACTGGTGCATTATAGAAGTCATTTCATTCATATTTGCAGGAATCCTTATTATTTGGTTTGCACATGCCAGCAGACAATCCATAAACTGCTGCAGGATGCAGAATGTCTGGGATATGCTTGCTGCATCTCCTGTAGGTCTTTGGAAGGTGTATTTTGCCAGTATTGTCACAGAAGTAATTAACCCTAATCAGTAGAAGTACTGAGCTACTTCTCCTAGTCACCAGGTCTATCAGATGACACAAAAACAGAAATGCATCCATTTGAATCCTGCTCATCTCCTCCTGTCTTATAAGGAAGAGTGCAAGTTTTGCAGCCTAAAGTGATGTCACTGAGGTGATATAGTGTAAATGGATTTCAAGGATGTAATGAAAGCATTCATGACTACTATATGAGGGATGATAAGGAATAAATTACTAATTTTCCATGTGTCATTCTTGACAATTTCAGCATTTGTTGGCCCATAAATTTATAAATTTTTTCACCAGTGTGTACATCAATGTACACCTTTTTTCATCCTCCATGACATTGTGAGTTTTTGAGCCACAATTGCAATAGCAACATTTGCATACTGTTTTAGAGCTCTTTCTGTGTATTACATACTTGTAATGCACACTCCCCTCCCTTTCCTGAGTTCCACAGTTGTAATACCTCTTTGCATGCACTGCATTTGGCATACAATCACTATCCCATGGCATATGATGTAAAGAATGCCACCCTGAGTTTTTCATACAGAGTGATATTAGTATGCCACAGAACTGTTTGAGTTCAGATAACATTGGTTTTCCACATAATTGTTCATCCAGTCAAGTGTCCTATCTCTACAATGTTACAAACCTGTTCATTGTCCATATTTCAAGACTGGCCATATTTTGCTGATCCTGTCTTTTTCCTATCATAAGGGTACTTCAGAAGAATTCTGATGAAAACAAGTGGATAACATGATCACTGTATGCAATCCTGTAGGAAATGGCTAACATGTTTTAGAAATAATTATGACTGCATGACTTACAAGCCAACTTTGAAAAGAAAAACTCCATTGCATAGTTGACTTCTACAGTACTGCAAAGCCACATAAATCACATATATCAGCGAGAGTCTGAACAACTAGCGATTATAAAATGAATGTAGTTGAAAGATGGACTATTTTCATTCAGATACATAGACATTATATAAAGTTGACAGAAACAGCATGGGCCAAAAGAATTTCATGTATTTGTTAACATTCAACTTTACACTAACAGTGTCAGTGACGCTGACAAAAGAGATGGCGAGTCTGAAGTAATAATTCTAAGTCTATGTAATAGATAATTTCTTGTATAAACTACATTATAGAAATAAAGGTTAACTCATTTTTAGGGATGTAAATCTTTAGGGATCAAATTTAAAAACTGACTATGCTATGCCCGTGAGCAGCAGGTTTGAGAAAATCTCACTGTGGAACATAACAGGCAGAAAACAGAATTGTCATACACTTTGCAATGAGCATATGTGGAAAAGGTCAAAGGAATGGGAATACATTGGAGGTGCAATATCTGGCACTAGCCTATGAATGGGAGCTACATGTAGTGATGTCTGTGGTTCATAACGTAAGTAAGTGGCAATGTAAGAATGCAGCAACTTTGCATCTGTGGCAATGAAAAATGCAAGTTGAGCATAAAGGTGAAATATACATACAAAGTACTGATAGTGGACATTGCTTGGGACACTAATCATACTGTTGCCTGTTATAATGGTAACCATTTGAAATGTGTGGACCAAAACCTGGAGGCTGAATGTATGAAAAACATGGATTTACATATATTAAGTATGAGATGGCCATTTTTCAGGATATTCCCTTTTCTCCATGGTATGGTAATCTCAGAGTTAGTATATATAAGTCTGGGAGAAGTGGGGGTATGGGGGGATTCACTCTTCTCATGCATTTTCAGTCTTTTTTTTTTCAGAGTGTCAGCATTTGACATTTGGAGTGTTGGTATTTCAATAGGGAGCCCATTATACCTTGTAATTTTGGAGGATAATCCTCATGAACTATAGGAAAGATGAAGATCACATTTATTTGCAAATAATTCTCTATTGGAATTGCCAATACAGGGATCCCTGAGAAGTGCCATT
The DNA here is from genome assembly GCF_019279795.1 of Protopterus annectens. Classification (NCBI taxonomy): domain Eukaryota; kingdom Metazoa; phylum Chordata; order Ceratodontiformes; family Protopteridae; genus Protopterus; species Protopterus annectens. The sequence continues at coordinate 911,044,930 of NC_056744.1, read as the reverse complement.
TACATTTTTATCTGGATATCTGATATATTTTGATGTTTACAGCATTTTGATTTGTTGATTAGCATCCCACTAATCCAGTGACATTCAACAGCAATATCTGTATCCATTTGGGAATGGAGAGATGTCAGGATTGCTAGACTTATAGATGGTTAGTAGACACACTGACATGCTTTAGAAACAGAAAGAAAAAGCATTACCATGTGTGGTTCAAAGAGAAGGAAGAAAACTGTTTTCTGGAAAAAATTAATACGTGATAGATATCTGTGACTAGAAAAGTAGAAAGCTAACTAAGTATGAGGCAGCTGTGTAGAAAAGCTTGACTACAGTTTGGAAAAAACAACAAAGCTTCATACCAGAACAGCACATCATAAACAAAAATGGCAATGACTCACAGCTTTGTGAAAAAGATGGAATTAAACAAGTAGAAACATATACAGTGACATGTGGTGAAATGGGAAGCTTGACATCTGTCACATTTGTGAACACTAAGGTACAAATTCCCTTGTGTCCAGATTCAGTTGCGACTTTCCTGCTAAGCGATACTTCGCTGCAAACTTACTATTCTAAAGCAGCTACAGCGGAATGACAGCACCCCCATATGTGTTACATTACAATCTGAGCCGATGACATTAAGATGTTTAGATCTCAGTGCATTAGGTGAATGAGTTTGCAACAAAACAGGTTTCTTTCAGTATGAGATAGGGTGCCCAAGGGAGAAAAACACTCCAGGCAATCTTCACTTGGTTGAACCTGTATGCATGTCAAAGGGCAGTACTGTGAAAAAGCTTATAAAATATGTCACTACAAGACAGTCCCTAAAGTGTACAGGGTCATAAGTGCAGGTAACTAGAGAGGAAGGAGATGAAATAGATAGGAAAAATAAAGAAAATGTTACATTGAAAAGACTATTATGAAAACTGAGCCACTATATTTTTGCTCTTTTTATAATAAATATTGCAGTATTACTAACACTAATACATATAAAACACTTTTGTTTCATTATCCTCACTGTCTTTTGTTTTACATCACCTGTTTCCTATATTCTTAGTCAATATACAAGATATGCAAATTAACATAAACAATTGATCCACCAGTTTCAAATTTTCATCAAGTAGAAAAACATCTATGACTGGAAATTAGTTTTTACTGTTAGCTTTAAACACTTAATTGTTCAACTATGCCATGTGCACGGCCTAGAAAAGAAAAGTAATTCTGTAAGTCAGACCTTCGACATTTCTATTGCAGTGAGTTTGGAACCAGCTGAGTTATTTTATCCCTAAATTCTTTATACCTTTATATGACTGCATGAATGTGATCAGGAAATCCATACAAGTGCATTTCTCTAACTCGGCCTCACTGATCAGGATAACACAGCTGTAACACTTATCTGACATCTGCCCCACTTTCAGCAACAGACAGACACAGTTCATTGTTTTAGCTGACTATGGCTGACAGGGACAATGATTGATTAGATGGACAGAAAATGCTTCAATAAAGAGAAGCCTGCTTCATTCAGCTCAGAACTGTCTGCTCCTGTAAATCTCGACTTTTATCAGCTATGTGCAAGTCGCTTATTTAGGCCAGATCAGGGGTAGTCCATCTTTCAGTTTCCCCTTGTCAGTGACAGCTATCAAGTCTTTTACCAGGTTATGTCTGATAGGAGTCAATTCCTGGTAAAAAGAAAGATTAACCCATATGAATTTGTTGGTTTCTCATTGACTGTCAGACCCATATGAATTTGCTGGATTTTCACTGACTGTCAGACCATCAATGACTGGCAACATAACTAGATGAACAATAAAGTTGTCATATTACCTGCTATGAAATATATAGCTTTAGCTGTTTCAGTAATAGAGAACAGTGAAGCTGAATGCTGAGGTATTTGTTATCTGATATCAAATAATACTCTGCATAAAAGCTATCACATCAATGCCAAATAATTGCCCAAATGAGATACATTCATACTTCTGCAAGGAATAAGAAACACACATATTTTTCTGGGTGCTGGACTACTGGAAGCCCAGAAGTTTTTTTTTTTTTTAATATTTCTTTTTTCTTAATATATGTATATGTGTGTGTGCCTATTTTTGTGTAGTTTTATATGTCTATATATGTATCGTGTACTTATGCTCTTTTGCATGTGTGTATACATCCGCGGAGGGTATGCAAACGTGTGTGTGTGTGTGTGTGTGTGCATGTGTGCGTGTGTGTGTGTGTGTGTGTGTGTGTGCGTGTGTGTGTGTGTGTGTGTGTGTGTGTGGGCAGAGTGGTGGGGAAATGGATGAGCATGCCATTAAAGGTTCCACTACATCTCATCTGATATAAATTCTTTCCATCTCACCTGAAATATGTTCAAAATACAAGGCAAGCATGCAGCATACTATAACTTGTAGAACTTTATTCAGAGATATTAATCAGTAATAGCAAACTATGATATACAAGGTTTGAAGACCTCAGACTCCACCAGATTTTGGATGTATTTCTTGCTCATGGGCATAAAGAGAAAAAAAAAATGAAAAAAAGTATAAAATTGGTAAACTCAATATAATGTAATCATAGTTTCAACAGGAATTTAGAAGATTTTTTTGGCAATCAAATGTAATTCCTTTCTGTTTACATACTATAGTAGTAGCACTGAGGATTTCTCTCAAAGTGAAGTAAGTATGTTACTATAATCCTCCTCACTGACACATTGTACACTATGGGTTAATATTATTTATATGCTAATGCCAAGACTCATTTGCAAAATGCAACATTTTGTACAGTGTTAGAAATTCTGAAACAAGTACTTACAAACTCAAAATGCGGAGCTGAATGCAAACTAAATATTCTTTCAAGCAATTTAAATAATGCTTGGACTGTTTGAGGACAAGTACTACAATAGCTCTTCCTATGAATGCAGTTGAATTTCCATAAACCTGAAACTAGGAAAAATGATTTTCCAGTAGATTAATATAAAATCATCCACAACTAGTTGACAAACTAGATATTTAATGAGGACAGAGACTCCCATGGAAGGAACTTACTTTTACTCTTGCTTATCTAGTGCTTTCATCCATGGCTTATTTATTGTCCACTGCTGCCCCTTAATGTGTCTCTTTTAGTAGAGGTACACAGCTTGGTGGCCTTCATTTCCAAAACAAGTTGGCAGATTATTGAATAATTTAACTTCTAAGACAGACATATGTTTAGCATACCATACTCTGAACTATGGTCACAAAACTTTACTTATTTTATAGAGTGTCCCTGTGAATCCATTAATGTAGTTTCTAACTGTTTGGCCAACAAACAATGTGAGGTACTTGCTAGGGCTGCAACAGGTGTTTCACACAATTTGGAAAACCTAAAGTCATGGTTTATGTTTGTCCATCAAGTCAAATTACAACAACTGCAGACAGTAAATTACTTCATCAGGTTATGCAACCAGATTTATTTCTGCTGTAAAAGGTTTTCTTATGTCATGCTTAACTGTCAAATTTCTGGTTTAAAATTCAATCATCAAAAGAAGATAAAGGTAAGATGACAAAGGTGGACAAAATAAATTACTGAAAGCTAAACATTTCTTGTGGGTTTATGTCAGAGCTTTGGAAATCATGTAAAACAGTCATAGAATTTATATTTGTACAAAGCATACAATTAATTTTATGAAGGTGCAAAGCTACTTAAAATATTTTCTAAAATAGTACAGTTTTTAGCATTGCTGACTCATAGATCTTGTTTATCAAGTTCAGTTCCCACCTGGGGTGACTTTTGTGTGAAGTCTCCATGTTCTCCTTCTGTCCAAGTGGGCTTTTGCCTGGATCTCCATTTCCCTCCCCCTAGCAAAACATGCTGACATGTGAACTTAGGGATCTAAGTCAGATGATCAACTTTTCAGAAACTCAAAATTCATACAGACGGGACCATATGATTGAGTTTCCAGAAACCTGAACATCAAAAAAACAACCCCCCCCCCATAAAAATCTATGTTTTTTTATGTTTATGCAGGAAGGCAAGCCCCCCTGCCCCCCACACCCTGCAAATTATATATATCAACTCCGAGATTGCACTACAGTGAAGAAAAGGATCAATTTCTCGATCCTCGATGTACCACTATTTCCATTCAAAAGCTTTAAGTTTTCAAAAACTCGATCGTATATGGTCTTGACCTTATGAATTTTGAGTTTCAGAAAACTTGATCAACTGATAAGGATCTGAACTGAGACACGCTGACATGTGAAAGGTTAATTCCCCCAAACTGACATAAATGTGCTTGAAATACCCATGCCAGTGGTCACATATTCTGCAGGAGGCTGACAACTTTTCAGGATTAACTCTGTACCTTATGGCCAAAGAAAGAATGAACAAAAGAAAGATATGAAGTTATAGAAGTTTGATAAGTTATATGTAATTATAAATAATCTTTATCTGACAGGGTAAATACCATAGAACAGATATGCTTCCAAGCCAAGAATGGAAATAAAGTACATAAAGAAAGTTGGTGGCGGAATGTAGATGTCCAGGAAGTCATGAAAAGAAAGAAGGAATGCATAAAGAAACTGGAAGATACAAAAAGATGAACATGGCTAAGAATGAATACTGGCTGGCTAACAAAGACACTAAAAGTGCAGTTGCAATAGTGAAAAATAAGCCACTCTACCATTTTCTGGAAAGTGACTCAGTAGATGTCACAATGAAACTATCAAACTGCAAAGCAAAGACAGAAAGATTAAGAAAATAGTCATCAGACACCATTCATAAGGAATGCCAGCAACAACCTCATCACCAGTCCACAGAACATCAAAGGCAGATGGAAAAAAATTCTTCCAGCAGCTTCTAAATGAGTAAACCCCCATAGAGGCTGTACTGCACCATGCATAGCCTACAGTGAAGTAAGGAGAACAGCCCATCCTAGATGAGGTAATAATAGTGATCAGTAAAATGAACTCAGGGAAAGCAGCAGGATCAGATATGGTAACAGCAGATATGATCAAGATGTTGGGTGAGGCAGGGGAGAAATGGCTCCTGAGTATACTCATACTAGTATGGAGAGAAAGGCGTATCACAGATGACTGAAAAGTAAGCATTCTGTTTCCAGTGTACAAGAACATTGGGGGCATTCACAACTGTGGGCAGTATACAGGTACCAAACTCCTGCCACGTTGCTTGAAAATATTGGAGACAGTGATTGATAAATTAATAAGCATAATAGTAGAAAAGAAGATGGGAGATGAGCAGATTAATTTAGATCAGGATGCAGCACAATCAACATGATGTCTGCAGTGAGACTGGAGAAGAAGCTAGAGACGAGGAAAAAATCTAATTGGACATTTCTAGACTTAAAGAAGCATATGACAAAGACTGAAGAAAGCTGATTTGGGCAGTTCTGAAATGGCTTTAAGTCCCAGAAACACAGGCGGAATTAGAACAGGCTATGTACAAGCATGATGCCACAAGTACAGACAGTGGACTCACAGAGGGGTTCCTTGTGGGAGTGAGTGTGCATCAAAGTTCAGCTCTGAGCCCACTGCTGCTGATACTGGTGATGGGCTACATTAGCAAACAGTTTGGATGGGAGAGAGAAAGAAAGCTGCTGTATGCAGATGATGTGGCATTACATGCAGACTCTGAACAAGAACTGCAGCAAATCATAGGAGTATGGAATGCAAAACTGAAAGCACATGGGATGAAACTCAGTACAGACAAGACAATTGTTATGGCAGCAAATGGGGAAAATTAGAAGCTGGAAAGTGAAATAGAAGGTAAAATAATGAAAACGTTAATAGCTTATCTGGTAGTGGTGGCTGAGAAGAAGACAAGTATGTATAAGGAGGTCAAAGCTAGAAGCAGAGTGGCTGCAGCTGACTGGCAGTGAGTGTCAAAGGTAGTACATGACAGCAGAGTGCCAAAGAAGCTGAAAATTAAGGTGTATAAAAACATGGTTTAACCAGCAGTACTGTTTGCTACAAAAATCTGGGCAGTGAAGACAAAGCAGCTGAGGAAGCTAGAAGTGATAGAAATGAAGTGCCGGAGGTAGGTGGTAGGATGAACACTAAATGAGAGAAATAAGGATACTAGATCAGAAGCCCAAGTAGCTCTAATTCTAGAGGAAAGCAAAGAGAACAGATTAAGGTGGTTTGGGCACAAGTACAGGAAAGCAGAAGCTAATTTGATGAAAAAGATTTGGAAGAGACAGAAAAAAGGCAAGAAGAAATGAAGACATCCAGCAAAGAAATGGATAAACTGTGTGACCAAATGTCTACAATGGTCAGGCATGAATGTCGAATAAAGGGGGCATTGAATTTAAAGATGTGCAACAATTGATACAACACCTTGATTCCATGCAGAAAATGGGGAAGGGGGCTGGGAGTGACAATGATTATGATGACTTGGCAGGATGCATCCAACATATATAGCTAATTCTTATCAGTTCTGTCTCTCCAGCAATAACAGAGTAGGTTTCTCCAGCTTTACTAAAGAAAACCACCATACTGTGAGGAAAGAGTGATCAGTCTAACTTGTACTACTGAGACAGTTCTAGCTTTCACTTATACAGCTGCAGCTATCAAGCAGACTACTAGAATTAAATGTTACACATCTTTCCATGGGTTCTTTTCCAGAATTAATTAATTTGTTATGACACGTCATCTACATTCATCAGCAAGGGTTAGACATGATGAGTGCTCTCATTGCCATGTGATATCACTAAAGCAGCTGAACAGGGTAACCATTATTCTGTTATCGTTTTAATCTTATCCTGAAGTTATAGTTCCCCAGCTGGTAATTGAACTGTTCAAGGGATTCATCACAGAGCTGACCCAATGAAAACTTGCATTTACTCATGATGCACCTATTTTGGTCAGTAATCCTGTAAGGTCAGTTGATAGACTGCTGCAAGTTATAAACATGTAGTATAAGTTTCTATCTAAAAGCTCAGTGATAGTAACTCAGAGTTTTAACCCATCAGTGGAGGGATTGACAGATAGTAACTTGGAGTTTTAACCCATCAGTAGAGGGATTGACACATAGTCACTTGGAGTTTTAACCTATCAGTGGAGGGATTGACAGATAGTAACTTGGAGTTTTAACCCATCAGTAGAGGGATTGACAAATAGTAACTTGGAGTTTTAACATCAGTGGAGGGATTGACAGATAGTAACTTAGAGTTTTAACCCATCAGTAGAGGGATTGACAGATAGTTTATTGGGAAAGGGGCAATATTAAAAGACACATCTGTCTCCTAGGTTCCAATACCTTATGTCTATGCTACCTGTAGTATTATATCTTATTTCATTTTGAGTAGTGAAGACAGCTGTTATGGACTTTTTCTGAGAAGAGAAACTAAATGATTGAATATAATACCTTAATAATTGCACTAGCGAAAGACAATGTCAATCATCTAGATATGTGGGTGTATTATGTGAAATCCATTACAGTTATTTTTTTTTTTTTAGAGTTAGAGATCTGAAATCATGACACTAGTTATATCCCTGAGGCATAGGTCTGAATGTGATTTATTAATAAAGCTAGATACTGCTATACTTCAAAGCAAGTCACTTTGCAAATTCTGTCAGTCACTTTCTGCTGGTTGTGGATGGGGGGGTTATCATTTTGCTATGGGTGACACAGGTGTGCTAGTAGTGAGCTAGTAGAGACTTTGGTCAGTGAGTTTTAGCTAACCCTCACATTTAGAAGGGGGATTATGCTTTATATGGAAGAATGAACTCATCAGTTTGGGTAGCTAAAAAAAGGCAGAATTCAGTGGTTAATTATCCTCAGTATGTTTTTACTCAAGCCCATATACACTAGCTTACATGTTATCAGTTATTTCTATATCTGCTTGTCTAGGAATCTGAAACAGTGGCAGCAACAGTATCCACAACATTCATACCACAGAAAGTGGACATATATAATCTAGATGCATCTCATGTGCACTGGGTTAGAACAGAGAGAGTTTCAGGATACAATGATATTTTGGGCAAAGCACTACTAGTGGTTAACTCTAAGGTATCCTGATTATTTATGGAAACATCTTTACAGTATAAATTAGCTTCTCACTATGACGTGACTTACCTTAACCTGTTGTATCTATGGTCATGTACAGTTTAGGTTTTCTGATTGCTTTGTAGCCATGAGGGTATTCCTGACATGTTTGGTAGTTCTTTTTATTTTATTTTATTTTATTTGCTATTTAATTTCCAGGAAAATCCTACTGAATATAAATCCCATTTTCAATAGAGGCCCTGGGAGAAAAGTTCCTTAAGATATAGTACAAATTGTATGCATATGATCTTGGAAACATATGAACAGTAAAAGAAGTGGCAATAAATTATACAGATGAGATTGAAGAAAAAAGCATGATCACATCAAAGACAGGCAAACACATACAGACGCACACAGATAAGATAGATAGATAGATAGATAGATAGATAGATAGATAGATAGATAGATAGATAGATAGATAGATAGATAGATAGATAGATAGATAGATAGATAGATAGATAGATGGATAGATAGATAAAATTATTTAGGTATTCTTATGGAAAAAGAAGTAATATGGTATAGGAGGTGCAGAAACAGAAATTTGACAATAAAAAGAATATCACAGGCTAAAAAAGGTCAAAGGAAGGTGGAGAACAAGAGGGTAAGAGAAGATTTAAAGATGATGATATAAAAGGAAATATGATAGAAACAAGGGTATATGCTAAGAGTAGGAAGTTAGATAGTGGATTATAGAAACAAGGGTATGCGTTAAGTAGTAAGATAGATAGCGAATGGATAGTAGATTTATAGAACCAAGGGTATGCACTAAGAACAGTAAAATAGATAGTGGGTGCATAGTAGATTGGCAGAAACAAGACTATATGCTAAGAGTAGTTAGATACAACTTGTCATCTAGTAGTAAGAGGCAACTTGTCATCTGTGTATCCTTTTTTGTATATGGTTATTAAATTATTCACTTTATATATACCTGGCCCCTATTAATTCCCCACTAGCATAACCTGCACTGTGAATTTTTTATTCTATAAAGTGAATTTTTTCTAACTTGTACAATTTATTTTTTTAATTTTATACCTGCAATATTTGTCACTGTAAAGCTGAGAATCTTTTTTATTCTACACTGTATATATTTTTTTCAATTGCATAATTTGCCATATGAATTGTTTACTTGTATAATTTGAATTGTGGAGCTTTTCTCCCCGGGCTTCCTCTGAAAAAGGGCACAAGCTCATTTGGATTACCCAGTTCAACAAATATCAAATAAATAAATAAGACAGAAAGTGGGTGTATAGTAGATTGATAGAAACAAGGGTATGCACTAACAGTCGTAAGATAAATAGTGAGTGTATAGTAGACTGCAAGGAGTATGGAAGAGAAAAGGTAGATAGAGAAAGAGTTTAAGAGAAAGACTATAGGAAGGAGAAAATAAAAGGGTATTTTTATAATTTCTCAGTATTATTCCTACTATAGGCAAATGTAGTGTTATTTGTCTATATTTCATATCTTGTTACAGATCAAATATATTATTAATGGCTTTGTAATCAGTGATATAATTTTTTGCATTTTTTTCTTGCTGCAAATGTTTCTGCTCTCTAAATTATCAACAACAATGGGGGACACTTTCCTAGGGCACCTGGATTTGCATGTGAGTACATAGTCATTGCACCTTTTCTTATCAATGCTTTTGTTTCCTGAATAGCATTGACGGAAGGTTCATTTCACCACTTTGGTAAGAGTCAGATTCCTTCATAATAAGGTGATTGACCTTGAGGTATAAAACTCCTTCAATGATTAAATAATGTGAGGCATAATGCAGCTGATTACCATGTTTTGAGAAGTACTCCTCAAGCCATTTGGTAAATTTTACATGTTTCTATATTTAAAGTAAGGTTATCATGTGAGAACCATAAATCAGAATGTTTCAGGGCTTGCCTTTAGACATCAAACAGAAGTGTAGGTGGCTAGCTAAATGTGTGCAATTTTACAAAGTAGGTATCTTGCTATTTTGTCATTTGTAAAAGTTTTGCAAAGCTTTACAGCTGAAAATATTTCAAAACAACTGGTGTCAGAGCCATGGACTAAAAGTAAATGCCAAGAAATGCATAATAGTATCCTTTGGGAAGTTATCTATCACTGGCAACTATCATATTGACAACACACCCCTTAGAGTTGACCCAGTATTCAGGGATTTGGGGACACCCATAGACAGGAATCTAGCATTTGACCATCATATACCTACAGTAGTGAGGAAATCATTCTATATTGCACAACTTATAAACAAAGGTATGGCATCTAAGTCTAAGAAAGTCATTGTTAAACTGTAGTTAGCATTCATCAGACCTATCAATGAGTACAATGCCCCCTCTGGTATGTACCTAACAGGCATATCCCAACAATTGGAACGTCCACAAAGGTTCCTCACTTAAACAATACAGGGCATAAGTAAAATGTCCTTTGCTGACCACCTCAAGGTTCTATCCCTGTATTTCGTCTCCTTCAGGCTTTTGAGGAGAGATCTGTGCCTGACATACAGGGCATTATCAGACCCCACTCTGATGGCCCTCCTACATATCCACAAAACAAGCAGTACCGAAATTACATGTTCTAAACACTTAAACCTTGCCTGCTATATAAATAGGTCCTGCTAGAGAGATAGATATGTATCCCAAAGACTACAGCATCTATGTAACAGGCTCCCCATCCATGTGAAACAGAGCTCCTCCCTAACCCAATTCAAGTGCAATTTGCAGAAT